>NC_092747.1:22686578-22991963 GCF_047496795.1 Chiloscyllium punctatum | reverse complement strand
AAGAAGTTTTGCTATGTTGCATACTCCTGAACACACACGACTGGACCTGGTTTAAAAAAAATCAAAAGTGTCATAGGATAATGCAACCTCAGGACACACACTCATGGATCTGAGTTGTCCAACATCCTCCTCCCTCTGCTTGAATGAGATCACCCTGGATTGCAACAAAGAATGAGTTCCAGTAACTCATTTTTAAAAAAAATCTGCAACATCTTCTTACATCCTCTTCTGATTTAAGCAGTATTTTTTCCCATTTTTAAATCCGCACCTCAAAAGAATTTTTAAAAACGTCTGGTTATTTCACACTTGCAAATTACAACATTGGGACACCCCAATTTGTTCAATAAAGAACATAGAATATTACAGCGCAGTACAGACCCTTCAGCACTCTATGTTATGCCAACCTGTGAAACCAGTCTGAAGCCCATCTAACATACACTATTCCATTATAATCCATATGTTTATCCAATGACCATTTAAATGCCATTAATGTTGGCATGTATACTACTGTTTCAGGCAGGGCGTTCCATGCTGTTACTACTCTGAGTAAAGAACCTACCTCTGACATCTGTCCTATATCTATCATCCCTCAATTTAAAGCTATGTCCCCTTGTGCTAGCCATCATCATCTGAGGAAAAAGGCACTCACTGTCCACCCCATCTAATCCTCTGATCATCTTGTATATCTCTTAAGTCACTTCTCAACCTTCTCTCAAATGAAAACAGCCTCAAGTCCATCAACCTTTCCTCAGAAGACCTTCCCTCCATACCAGGCAACATCCTGGTAAATCTCCTCTGCACCCTTTCCAATATTGCATATTCTTCCTATAATGCGGCAACCAGACCCGCACGCAATACTCCAAGTGCGGCCGCA
This sequence comes from Chiloscyllium punctatum, assembly GCF_047496795.1. Lineage (NCBI taxonomy): Eukaryota > Metazoa > Chordata > Chondrichthyes > Orectolobiformes > Hemiscylliidae > Chiloscyllium > Chiloscyllium punctatum. The sequence continues at coordinate 22,991,089 of NC_092747.1, read as the reverse complement.
TGAGTTTTGTACAGCTGCAACATGACCTCCTGGCTTGGAAACGCAATCCCTCTACCAATAAAAGCTAAAACACTGTATGCCTTCTTCACAACTCAATCATCCTGGGCACCTTTCAGGGATCTATGCACATGGACCGAGATCTCTCTGCTCATCTACACTGCCAGGAATCTTACCATTTGCCCAGTACTCTTTATTCCTGTTACTCCTTCCAAAGTGAATCACCTCACATTTTTCAGCCTTAAACTCCATTTACCATCTCTCAGTCCAGCTCTGCAGCTTATCTAAGTCTCCCTGTAACTTGCAACATCCTTCAGCACTATCCACAACTCCACTGACCTTAGTATCATCTGCAAATTTACTAACCGATCCTTCTACACCCTCCTCCAGGTCATTTATAAAAATGGCAAACAACAGTGGCCCTAAAACAGATCCTTGCAGCACACCACTAGTAACTGAACTCCAGGATGAACATTTCCCATCTTTTGGGAACGTTTTGGTGTCTCCTGCTCTTTTCTCAGAGAAGGAACATGAAAAATTCCTTTGTTTTCAGAAATTTGTGGAAAGAGATGAATAATTTTATTACAACAATACATATGATAACTCACCACCAGCTCATCCCATATAAAAACTTTTCACTATAACAGCAACAACTCTGACAATTTGTCAGAAAATACCTTCCACATGGCTATTGTGCCAAATTATAAACTGTTGGGAGCTAAATTCAATATTGTTGAACCCATTTTCCAGGTATGAAATGGGCAATATGTTGAACGTAATATTGAGCCATGAACACTGCTGCAAATTAATGTTTTTGCAGAAATTTTAAGTCTTCTGATGTCTGTTCAAAACATGTTTGTTTTTTTCAGAAAGTCTATTTTTAGTTAATACTCAGAGTCTTTCCATGTTCAACTCCTTAGGACAGTTCAACAAACAATTTAAATCATACCCTGATACTTGATGCTTGCTTCCAGTCATTCCCCTTCAAATTCTTTCTTGCCACTGAATCAGTTAAAAATTGGGTGGGAAGGTCCATTGGGGACTGTCGAAGTGCTTAATTAATGGCCACTTAAGGGCTTCAAATGGCCAACTCTTCAAATGCTTGCCTTCTCAAAGGCTGTGAAAGGTAGCTAGTTCCCCGACTGAGAAGCCAAAACAGTCTATGTCTTGGGTTAGGGAAAGGGACTTCCAGTTGTCCCATCTTACCTCCACCCCCATGACAAGACGATAAAAGAAATTTTACCTTCTTACTGCAGAATCCCCCAAGAATTAGGTCTCACCGGATGGTCATTGGGAATCAGGAACTGCCAGCCTTTGATTGGATGCTTCCGCTGACCAGGGACATTAGTATTGATGTCCGCCGTAGGTCGGGAAATTCATCTAAGCTTGCTTGTCGACTCTAAGTGAGCTAATAGACATGTGAGAAGTCAGGTTGTCTAGCCAGTGATGGTGACCTGTTGGTTGCTACATAATATGCTCTGTCAATCTTTAGTTGATAAAAGGAAAAGTCACACTTTCAGTTCTCAATCTCTAGCTTTAGGCAACAAACCTTTGCTACAGTTGTTAATTGATTCTAATGAGGTACGTCATATAGAATCGATGAGATGAAGACTGTGATGGTGCAGTGGTAATCTCCCTATCTCTGAGCCAGGAGGCCATGATTCAAGTCTCACTTGCTCCAGAAGTGTGTCTTAACATTTCTGAACAGGTTGATGAGAAAATATATAGAAACTAATATTTGTGCAGAAAGTGTATTGAATTCCAGTTGAACAGCTCTCTTACTATCACCCCCCAGCCCTAAATGTTAGCCCTTTGTTTAATCCATGGTTTTTAGATTAGATTAGGTTCCCTACAGTATGGAAACAGGCCCTGCAGCCCAGCAAGCCCACACCAACCTTCTGAAGAGTAATCCAGCCAAACCCATTTCCCTCTGACTAATGCACTATGGGCAATTTAGCATAGCCAATTCACTTAACCTGCACAAGAGGAAACCCACACACACACGAGGAGCACGTGCAAATTCCACACAGACGGTCATCCAAGGGTAGAATCAAGGAGAAAGTGAGGACTGCAGATGCTGGAGATCAGAGCTGAAAATATGTTGCTGGAAAAGCGCAGCAGGTCAGGCAGCATCCAAAGAACAGGAGAATCGACGTTTCGGGCATAAGCCCTTCTTCAGAGGCTTATGCCCGAAACGTCAATTCTCCTGTTCCTTGGATGCTGCCTGACCTGCTGCGCTTTTCCAGCAACACATTTTCAGCAAGGGTAGAATCAAACCTGGGTCCCTAGCACTGGGAGCTAGCAGTGCTGACTTTTGGACCACCCCCAAACCAACCTCTTCAGAGATGACATTACACTCTTTTGGAGCAGGTGGGTCTTGAACTCAGGCCTCCTGTTAACTCTTTACATAGATTTTATTTAATCATTCTGTTCAGAGATGTTATTATCCACATCTGGAGCAGGTGTGAGTTGAACCAGGATCTCCTGCCTCAGACAGGAACATTACTAAAGAGACACAAGCACTCTTAGCCCTTCAATTAAACATCAATTAACAACCATCACCTGTTTCCCTGCAAACCTTTTGTGTCTTGTTGAAGTAGTGCTAATTGCTGGTCCTTTGAATATCAAAGGAGGGGGTTCCACAATGAATTAACTACTTGGGCTGTTCATCTGTACAACTCATAGAATCCTTCTAGTGTGGAAAGAGGCCATTCAGCCCATTGAGTCTACACCAACTGTCTGAAGGGCATCCTATTGTATCCCCATAACCCATGCATTTACCATGGCCAACCCCCCCAAGCCTGCATATCCCTGGACACTATGGGCAATGCAGCACAACCAATTCATCTAACTTGCACATCTTTTGGCTGTAGGAGGAAACTGGAGCACTGGACCAAAACCCATGCAGACATGGGGAGAATGTGCAGACTCCACAGAGTCAGTCACCAAGGCTGGAATCACACCCAGGTTTCTGACACCATGAGGCAGCTGTGCTCACCACTGACCCACAGCACTGCCCCAAACTCATTTCCACATAGTCCTGATGTTCTTCTGATTTTATCATGAGCGAATTAAAGCAATTTGTGAGGCATTTTCTTTAACTCACCGATTTCTCCTACTCTCCTGAACAATGCCTGTGGAAATTGGCACCAGTTAAGATTAGGAAGAAGCAAGTGTAGGAACTGATGTTGGCTCCTTGAGCCTGTTTTCCAACTTCAGGAAGGCTGTTTCAACTGATTTCCTTCCTAAATCCCATCCAAGTGACTAGTATTCAAACAGAAGCAATGACGGCTGTTGTCAACAAACAAATTAATGAAAGAAAATAACAAAGCCTTTTCCTGACAAATCCCAACAAGTGCACACTTCTCATTCAGGAGTCATTAATTAGTAACCAAGGCTAGGAACAATTATTTTTCTCTCACTTACTGAGACGCACTGAGAAAGCATCACACAAGTCCTCTTACTTCTACCAGTTAAATGAGCACTAACCAGGGACTGACATGTCTGAATTAACTACTTGGAAAGCTTTATGGAGCTATTACCAGATGTACTGGAAATGCAATTATCGTTGAATTGCTAATCAGCACGAATGAGGAAAACAGTTATTAATTATGTGGAATGAAAACTGAAAATGCTGGAGAAACTCAGCAGATCTGGAAGCTTCTGGGGAGAGGGAAGCAGAGTGAACATCTTGAATTTGATATTTGACTCATATTGGACTCTCTCCATGTATGCTGTCAGACCTGCTGAGTTTCTCCAACACTTCCTGTTTTTATTTCGGATCTCCAGCATTTATACTACTTTGCTTTTACTCTAAATACACTACCATGTTCAGTTGAATGGCCTCCCTTCTGAACTGCAGTGACTCTGAGTCATCACTGAGGAAGGCTTTGAGTCAGTTTAAGATTAATTTAATCATCTAATTCACACTTTATGTGGCCCTATTTCTAGTTTATTGCTTAGTTAGCTACTTTTGAAAACCATCTAAGAAGGTTCTCAAATGCTTAATGTTGTGGTCCTAGTCTCAGTCTGTGCCCATTGTTTGTAAATTGTCATGTGACTGTATCCTGGCAGATTTCATGCATTTGCACCAATCAGTGAATGTGACGAAGATGAAACTGTTTCTACCAATGATGTGAAAGACAGAGATACCGAGGCCCCAGAGACCCCAAGGAAACTGATTGGAGGTTTGTCACCAGGTTAGTACGTCTGAAGACAGGAATAATATCCTCTGCAAGTCTACTCACTTGTTCTTGACTGTCAGGGAAAAGATAGCCGTAAGTATAAATTAGGGGGACCTGATTTCTAGTTATTTGATAGTTTTTACTTGGCAAAATGAAGAAAATACATTCAATCTTATTTTGCCTTCTAAGTGTGACATTTTATATATCTAGGGAGCCAAACCAGCTGTGATTGGCCTGTGGCCATTGTATGCAACACAGCAAACTTGTCAGCTTCAATATCCAGCCAGTGCTCACTATACTGCTAGTTTCTGGATTCCTGAGCAAAGCCCCAGTATAGTTAGTGGCTAGTTAAAGCTTTGTTCAGCAATCCATTAGTCCAGGCCAATGTGCTGGGGATCAAACCCTGATGTAGTGATTGGAACGAGGTTGGCCAGGTGGATCTTGTTGGGTTAGAGTTCCCTGATTGGGGCTGTTTACCTGGGCCAATTAGGGAACCCTGGCTGACAGATGTAAACAGGAGTCTCAGAGAATCTCCTGACTCTAGGGACTGGCTCTGCGCTAGCTGGTCAGAGTCCATGTACTGTACACATGTAAATGAAGAGTGCTTTCGTGATGGGATACCGGCCTCTGTGTGAGTATTTCGCCTGAATGGCAGATTAGAATTGAATTTTAAAAATCTGGAATAAAAAGCTTGACTATGGTCGATACAGTCAACTTCTGCAAAAACTCCATCTGCTTCACTAATGTCCTTCAGGGAAGGAAATCTGTCCTCCCTAACCAGTCAGGCCCATATCTGATTCTTACAGTTGTGCAGTTAGGGATGAGCAATAAATGCTGGCCTTGTCAGCGACACCTACATCTCATGAATGAATTAAAAAAAGGAAAACAAAAGCTCTGTTCAAATGATCGTGCCCCAATCCCCTGCTGATCAGCAATGCTCTACATTTGTACCTGGCATTCATATGCTTCACTCCTGCTTAGAGCACTTAGCTCAAGTCTCACACACCAACAGCTTACAGCTTGCACACAATACCGACTACTCAGCCATGACAGCTACACCATCCTAGGAATTTGTACCACACTCACTGATACACTCCTTTCACTCTTTTGGGACAGGTTGGCACATAATCTGAGACAACAGGCATGGGGGATAGAGGGCAAAGCACATTATTGGGACGGTCATTGCTGAGCCTGTGGTCCTTTATGAGGATTAAACTATTGAAGATGTTAGGATCCTCTGAACTAATCCACCATCTCACATCTCACTTTCCCCCTCATCACACCCTCTCTTCCAATGCACGTGGTGTAACTATGTGCCACTGTTACATAAGCCCTACACAATCATCAGCCTCCCATCCCTTCCTCCCTCCCTGGATTACCTGGTGCCTTTTATCTTTCAGATACCCCAAAAAGTGAACTTGGTCAAGCAGTGAAACAAAGGCAGAAAGGCTGTGATGATAAAGAGAAAAGGCATCACTTGATTTTACTGTTGTTTGCACACAGTGAAATATTAGACATGAGTGGAGGTGCAGATAGCAGAGAGTAAGACTGTACTTGAGTTCCCCTACAAGGGACTCAGGTTGGAAAGGACAGCATGTAGGAGAACATTGCTGGGCATTTTTTTTATTCATTCAAGTGATGAGGGCATCACTGGCTAGACTCATCCCTAATTGACCCAGGTGGCAGTTGAGTCAACTACATTACTGCAGGTCTGGAGTCACATGTGTGCCAGGCCAAATAAGGACAGCAGTTTTCTTCCTTAAAGGACATTAAAAGTGAATCAAAAGGGTTTTTATGGCAATCGATTCATGGTCATAAGAAGACTCTTAATCCCAGGTTTACTTTGAGTCCAAATTCCATCATCTCCTGTGGAGGGGTTTGAATCCAGGTCCTTGGATCATTACCTGGGTCTCTGGATTAACAGCCCAGCAAGAATATCACTAGGTCATCATCTCGCCTGGTACGTGGAGTAAAGTGATTGGTGCATTGGGAGCCTGACAGATACCCTATGATAAGTGATGAGATCCATGTGGGTCTGTCAGTAACTTGGCACAGGCCTTTCCATGGAGCTTGGAGCACATTGTTTTCAGTACAGAGTTTCTAGAATGGTCAGCTTTGTTTGCACCTTTTGGAACCAGTTATGATGCACTAATTTGATTGTAGATATTGGAGCTGCTTTGCACAAGCAGGAGTTAACTCGTGTCTGAGTGCAGCTGTGGAAACCAGAGTCTGACTGCAGTAAGTGCCACATATTGCCATGGAAGTTTAGACTCCTGCCTTCCTAGCTGCAGTTGCAAAGAGATTTAAGGTCGTAAGACATGGGAGCAAAAATAAGCTCTTCAGTCCATTTAGTCAGCTCTTCCATTCAATGAGATCATGACTGACCTGATAATCCTCAGTTCTGCAGGATATCACAACATTCAAGCAATCCGTCCTTCAACAGATTGACAAATGCTGCTCCTGGGGACTGGCAGCAGTTCTTTGGAGCATGAAGGTGCTGCCCTTTCTCAGGATAACAGCATTTACTCTCCAATGATGGATATGGCAACCTGCTGAAATCGTTTCCCTACTTCTTCCTCCCTCTTCCAACAGTATGTCCTGCTATGTATGGCCTTATATATTCTCCAAGTTATGTTATATTCCAAGGGAATGGTTTCTGGCACAACTATGCTTGGGGGAACTGCTTTGTATAGACACCTTCCAGTGAGCAGTGTTTGTCTAAGGCAATTATTCTGAGAAGTTCGTGTTGAAGATTGTATTAAACATCATCCAGTCTGATGATGTAATAAGGACTTGGGTGGAGAAAGGCAGATAGTCAATGATCTTGTAGAGGGAAGACATATATCCATAAGTCTCCCAATAGCTTTAGTAACAATGTCTAACTAGTGTAACTTGTTTCTGATTGTTTTATGTAATAACCTACATCTTTTTAAAGGCAAGAGCCCTTTCTATAGGTTTTCCTATATCACTGTAAATAAGTAGTTCATAAGACCATAAAACATAGGAGCAGAATTAGGCCATTCAGCCCACTGAGTTTGCTTCACCATTCAATGAGGTCATTCTGATACTCCTTAACTTCACTTTCCTGCTTTTTCCCCATAGCCCTTTATTCCGTTATTGATTTTAAATCTATTTCAGACTTGAATATAGTTAATGACCCTGCCTGAACTGCATTCAGTGGGTAAAGAATTCTACAGATTTACTACCCTCTGAGAGAAAAAAATCCTCCTCATCTCTGTCTTAAATGTGTCATCCCCTTACTCAAAGATTGTGCCCTCTGGTCCTGGACTCTCCTGCAAGGGGAAACATCCTCTCAGCACCTATCCTCTCAAGTCCTGTAAGAATCTTGTATGCTTCCATAAAGTCACCTCTCATTCTTTTATATTACAGTAAGCACAGGTCCAGTCTACTCATAAGACAGTCCCTCCATATCTGATATTTGCCCAGTTAACCTTCCAAGGACTGCCTCCAATGCCATATATCTTTTCTTTGATAAGGGGCCCAAAACTGTTCACAGTATTCCAGCTGTGGTCTTAATAGTGCCTTATGCAGGTTTAGCAAAACCTTCCAACTTTTATATTCCATTTCCTTTGAAATAAAGGCCAACATTCTATTTTGTCTTCCCTGTTACTCACTGAACCTGGACATGGACTCACAATCCCTCTCTTCTATAACCTTCTATAGTCTTTCTCCAGTTAAGTAATATACAGCCCTCTGTTCTCCCTGCCAAAGTGCAAAACCTCATATTTCCCTTGCCAAGTGTTTGCCCACTCACCTAGCCCATCCATAACTCTCTTCAGACTCTTAGTGTCATCTATACTACTGGCCTTTCCACCTATTATTGTGTCATCCTCAAACTTCGTTATAACACAGCAAACTTTTTATTAACCGGCACCCATGGGAACAGGAGTGTGCTGATTGATCAAATATTCCGGATAATCAAGAGGTGTAACTAACCACAGTAAACCCTGACCAAACAAAGCTTCAAGACATCAACCTCCCTCAAAAACATCTATGTAAAAACATCAACACACCTCCTACAATGAATGTAAAACCACATAGTAAGTAATAGGAATGTAATACAGGGAGTATACACAATGCTATTATACTTTATTTATGCATCAAAACCTGGACGTCGTGGTATTTGAGATATATAATTATTGCCAGTTTATCAAGAATGTCTCTATTTGAACCCCTCTTTCAAGTCCCCCACCAGAGTGAAAAGACCCTTGCTTTTCACCTTACCTATGTCCCACAAGATTTTATAAACCTCCCTCAACCTCCCACACTCCAGTCAAAAAAGTCCCAGACTATCCAACCTATTTTTATAAACCCTGGCAATATCCTGGTAAATCTTTTCTGAACCCTCTCCAATTTCATAATATCCTTCCTATAGCAAGGCCACCAGAACTGCACACAGTACTCCAGAAGAGATCCTGTACAACTTCAACATGACGTCCCAACTCCTGTACTCAAAGGTCTGAGCAATGAAGGCAAGTATGCTAAAGACCTTCTTAACCACCCTGTCTACCTTTGACGCAAATTTTAAACAATTATGTTCCTAAATCCCTCGGTCTTTCTGTTTCATGAGATTTCCCAGGGCTCTACCATTAATTGTATAATCCTTGCCCTTGTTTGTTTTATCAAAATGCAATATCTTGCATTTATCCAAGTTAAACTCCATCAGCCACCCCTGAGACCATTAGCCTAATTGATACGTTGCTGGTTAAAATGAAGTGCTGGTTAAAACAAAGTTTGTTGTACATTCACTTTCCTCATCCCAATCATTGATATATTTTACAAATAATTGTAAAATATTGATACTAATCCCTCAGCTACTCCACTAGTTACATATTGCTTTCTTGAGAATGCCCTCTTTACCCCAGCTCTCTGTCTTCTATGAGTTAACTAATCCTCTATCCATGCACATGTACTACCTCCAAACCATGGGATCCTATATTATTAAGTCATCTAATGTGTGGTACTTATGAAATACTTTCTAAAAATCCAAAAATATTTCACCTACTGGTTCCCCTTTTTCTATCTTGCTTGTTATCTCCTCAACAATTCTAGTAAATTTGTCAGGACTAATTTCCTCTTCATGAAGCCATGCTGACTCTGCTTATTAGATTATGCATTTTTAAATTTTCTGCTCTTGCCTTCATTATAATAGACTCTAACATTTCTCAATAATAGACCGACCAGTGGTTATCTGATTTTGTCTCCCATTTTAAAATAAAGACGTTAATGTTGCATTAACTTCACAAACTCACCTTATTCTTTCCATTGTTTGTTTAAAGATGCAGCGTCTAGAGGGAGTAGTGTGACAGGTGTTTGAGTACTTGTTGGTATTCCATAAAGTCACAGAGTTGAGTCAGACAGCACAGAAACAGATGCTTCAGTGCAACTAGTCTACATCAACCATCTTCCCAAACAAAACTAGTCTCACCTGCATGCGTTTGGCCCGTACCTCTCCAAACCTTTCCTCTTTATGTACTTATCCAAATGACTTTTAAATGTTGCAACTTTACCCACATCCACCACTTTCTCTTGCAGTTCATTCCACACATGTGCCACTCCCAGTGTAAAAACAAGTTGCCCCTCATGTCCTTTATACAACTTCTTTCTCTCATCTTAAAAATATTCCCCCATTTGAAGTCCGCCACCATTAAAAAAGACCATTGCTATTCACCTTGTCTATGCCCCTCATGATTTCATAAACCTCCCTCAACCTCCCATGCTCCAGTCAAAAAAGTCCCAGACCACCCAGCCTATTTTTATAACTCAAACTTGCCATTCCTGATAACATCCTGGTAAATCTTTTCTAAACTATCTCCAATTTAATAATATCCTTTCAATAGCAAGGCAACCAGAACTGGACACAGAACTCCAGAAGAGATCCTGTACAATTTCAACATGACATCGGACCTCCTGTACTCAAAGGTCTGAGCAATGAAGGCAAGTGTGCTAAAGACCTTCTTAACCACCCTGTCTACCTGTGACGCAAATTTAAAAGAATTATGTTCCTAAATCCCTAGGTCTTTCTGTCCCATGACATTTCCCAGGGCTCTACCATTAATTGTATAAGCCATGCCCTTGTTTGTTTTATCAAATTGCAATTTCTTGCATTTATCCAAGTTAAAACTCCATCAGCCATCCCTGAGACCATTAGCCCAATTGAGAAAGATGCCTTTGTAATCTTAGATAACCCTCTTCACTATTGACTATACCATCAAATTTTGTGTCATTTGCAAACTTACTAACCATGCCTTTTAAATTAATCTCCAAATCCTTTATATAAATGTGCTGCGTTGCCAACCACTGTGCCTTTGGATCCAGTCAAGGAAAGGGGAGGTGGCAGCAAACTATTCCAACTGTAAGCTGGTTGTGTTTGGCATTGCAGCGCATATAATAGCAACAAGTACTCAAGCACCTGCCTCATCACTCCCTAAAGACACTGCATCTTTAAACAAACAATAGAAAATACCAAACATTTGTGGAATTGCAGCAACAGCTGGAAGAAATGAAACAGCATCTAACCTGCCAGAAGTTGATGGCTCCTTTATATAGAAACAATAGGTGTTGGGGTAGAGATCCTTTCTGCTGTTGAACACATGTTTAATACAATGCCCACCCCCCAAGAATTAATAAAACAAAAGTGTTCATGCCCTTCAAAGTGGAGTGTACGTTTACTGCCCAAAAAGGTGGTGTTATTAATCCCAAGTTCACTACTCTGGTGCCTCGTTCATCTTCCTGCTTCATACATTTATGATTCAGTTTCCAAACCTTTTATTTATTAAACACATGCACATCAGATGGATTGTATTCTTAGCATTTACATGGAGGTGCGGGCAGAAATTAAGAAGGAATCTTGCAAAGCTGGGAAACATGTTATGAGCAGTCACTTAACCTTCCTGAAGCAATGCCATTCTTGGACCTGGACTTATCCATCGTTGACATGAACGTCAATCCCAAGACACACATCGATAGAAACATGATGGAAGACCTCTGTTCGGTGATAAAGAAATCAGCTGTGCTTCTGAACTTGACTGTCTTAGTCTTGCCCTTCTCGAGTATAGCCTTGACTCCCAAGTTCAGTACTACATCAGCTCTTTGGTTAAATTTGGACTTCTGCAACAATAGCAAAGTGTACTTACTAATTGTACTTTGGAAGAAATGTCTTTTCTTGGCTTCAGCTATACCAATGGTCCAGGAAATTACTGAAGGGTGATCTCTGCCTATGGTCTGAAATTTGTCCCTGGTAATTTTAGCTACATGCCTAAATTACAAGGCACCCTTTGATTCTGTTCACAAAACCCCCAGTTGAATGGGTACAAAAGGGATATATGTTGAGGTTAAGAAAGTTAAAAATCACACAACATCAGGTTATAGTCTAACAGGTTTATTTGGAGGCACTAGGTTTCGAAGCTCTACGTCTTCATCAGGTGGTTGTGAAGCAGGGCCATAAGACACAGAATTTATAAATACTGTGATTATGATCCTGCTTCACAATCACCCGATGAAGGAGCAGCAGTCCGAAAGCTAGTGCTTCCAAATAAACCTGTTGGACTATAATCTGGTGTTGTGTGATTTTAAACTTTGTCCACACCAGTCCAACACTGGCTTCTCCAAATCGAGGTTTAGGAAGGTAGCATCAAAATTTCAAAATCATACTGCCATTAATATCCTTGTGATTGAGGTGAAAGAATGAGTCTACCAGTTTTAGTCCTTTTGAATTGGTTTATGGACCTGAAATTATAGGTCCTCTGAAACCTCAATACAAGAATTTTTTAGGACAGGAGGATTAATTCTTTATGTTAGACTAAGTATCTGTGCTCTGGGAATACACTCCGAAGCCTGTAAAGTAGGATAAGAGTGCATTGAAGCATTATAAACATGAAACAATAGGTGGACAAGCATATGAAACCCCAAACATTTCCGTCAAGTGTTGCAGCTGTGAAAGGTGAACTGGTCAAAGCATGGTTCAGGGGCCCGAGTAGGGTAATGGAAAGAATTGGTAAAATAAATTAATTGACTTGCACTCCAAATCATTAGAAGAAGAATTGACTGTGAATATGTTTAAGCAATACCACTGCTGGGAATTGCATAAGCAGGTACAGGTATGTCAAGGAGTGTGAACAGTGGAACATGAAAGGTGTCTCAAAGCTAATTCCTTTTTTTTCTAAAAGCTATTCCTTGGCTCAAGGAGATGCTGTCCTTGACTTTTTTTCAGAGGGGCAGTAAACCAGGCTGGGCTTCGATTAGTCTAGTTTGGTACAGAGATGAAAAGGGTTTTGAGAGGCTTTTTGTTTATATGTAAACAGATGAGACTTCAGGTCAAAGTAGTCATGTTTTAGAAGTGACTTGTATAATGAAAGGGGAGTGGTCTGCTCTCTAGCTGAGCTGAGCAGTTTTAGTTCAGTCTGGAACTGATTGGAAGTTCAGCAGGGAGCTGTGTGGAAACTCTCTCTCTCTCTCTCTTTTCTGTCCTTTAACCTAACCTGTAAGCATGTGTTCCATTTATACTGCTTTTTAAAGGGAGTTGCTTATTGGGATTGTTGTGTGTGTTCGGGACAACATAATTAAGTCTAGTTGGATAGGTTGAGTTCTGTAGGGATTCTTTATTCTGTTTGTGTTTCATTGTGTAATTTTGTGAATAAAGTCTTGTCTATTTTAAAATCTAGTAATTAACCCAGCTAACTTAATCCGGGTAATTTTCACTGTACACTTACTGAAACAAATTGCAAAATTATGCTCTGAACTGCCTGCCTAAGAATGGTTTGAATGGTCTGGCCTAGTCCATAACAACGGGATAGTGAGGATGAGGCATAAGAGACCAAGCTAATTCCCAGATCGAACCACACAGTATCCAATTAGCTAACACTGAACTGTTAGGGCAGTTCAACATCATTCTTTAATTCTAAGAAGCAGAAAAGTGAAAAGACCCACCAAACGTCTTATTGAATTTAAGTCTGTAACAAGGTGTACGACTTAGTTACAACTAGCCATATACGATATGAATGTAGGACAATTCTCACCTATTAAACAGTATCCTTATGCCTAGGTCCAGAGAAACAGAATCAGGTAAAGGCAGAAATCCAATACATACAACAGGAGGAAGTACTACAAATGCTCAATAGTTAGTGGATTTAGCACATTATTCTTTTTAGGGCATGTACCAGTGGGTATCTCTGGCTAGGGCCAGCACTTATTGCTCATCTCCAATTTCCCAGAAGGCAATTAAGAGTCAACCACATTGCTGTGGGTCTGGAGTCACATGTAGGCCAGACCAGGCAAGGAAAGTATTTACCTTCAGATGTTTTTTATTTCAACAGTGCTCATAATCAGACTCTAAATTCCAGATTTCTGTTTGAATTGAATTCATGTCCTATCACCTGCCATGGTGAGATTCAAACCTGGGTTCCCAGCACATTACCTGGTTACTGGATAGTATGTCCAGTGACAGCTCCACTAGTTCATCACCTCCTCATATTGGAAAACTGCCTAATTGAATCCAGCCAAAGCAGCTGGAATTCCCCAGTTAACTGATGCCCAACCCTGACATTTTAACCAATTACTGTTTAAACCACAGAAAGATCAGAGAAGTAATGAAGGTCAATTCCTACACAGTTCCTCACTCGGGGAAGACTGTGGTGATAGGGTTGACAGTGTCAATTTTCTTTCCAGAATAGGTTTCTTCAGCAGACACTGGTAAGATCCTTCAACACTGAGAGCTAAAGAAATATCAACTTTGTCTTAATACATGATCTTTTTCAAAGCTGACAATATCATTTGGGCTAAAAAGGTTTCAGCGATTTACCAAAGACTGATGAATCAAATGATCTTATCAGTGTTCCTAATGGTGTAACTTACCTTGATAATGTTCTCCCCTATAGTGATACACTGAAGGGCCACTGGAAAAAGCTAGAAGCATTGTTTAAGAAATTACAGTGAGCTGATTTGGTGATAAATCTTGTCAAATGTGAATTTACAAACCGATGTTAGCCAAATTGAGGGACAGAGCTGAAAATGTGTTGCTGGAAAAGCGCAGCAGGTCAGGCAGCATCCAAGGAACAGGAGAATCAACGTTTCGGGCATAAGCCCCACTGCACTATACACTCTCACAGTCAAGCACATATACTAACAAGATCCAGCTTCTTATGCTTTAAACACACTTAAACTAACTTAAAAATCACACACCAGGTTATAGTCCAACAGGTTTATTTGGAACTATAGGCTTTCAGAGCACTGTGCCTTCGTCAAGTAGCTAGTGTGGCAGGATCATAGGGCACAGAATTTAAGGAAAAGATCATAGTGTCATACAGCTGATATGAAATATTGAACAAACCTAGATTACTGTTAAGTTTTTCATCTTTTAGAATGGGTTGCAGGTTTCAGTTCATTAATTTGTAAATCCCAGAATTTCTTTCAAGTCACATTACCGAGATAACTTAAGGTATTACAAAAAAAGATGACATTGCAGTTCAGACAATGCATTAAAGGTGTAAAATTAGAGTGTGTATGTATTCCAATCTTGAGTCAGACTGGTTCTATTTCCTCTTACTCAAAACTCATGCAGACCCTCTCTCATACACACACACCTTACACTCACACCCAGGTGCATACTCTGTCACAGGCATACACTCCATCACACTGCCAACCAAGAACATACACACACACACACACACCCTCACACTCTCTCCCACGCGCACACATGTATACTCTCTCACTGTTTTTCTTCCTCATGTGCATGCACACATACATAAATCTGTAAGGTGAACTTGCATTTGCAGATCAAAAAGCACACAATCTGTAGGCAGTCAATACATGTGACATTTTGTAAATTCCTACTTTGGAAATAGAACCAGTCTGACTCAAGATTGGAATACATACACACTCTAACTTTGCACCTTTAATGTATTATCTGAGCTGTGATGTCACCTTTTGTATAGTAAGTTAAGTTATCTTGGGTTTGTGACTTGAAAGAAGTTCTGGGATTTGCAAATTAATGAAACGAAATCTACAGCCTATTCTAAAAGATGAAAAACTTAACAGCAATCTAGGTTTGTTATCAGTTGTATGACACTGCGATCTTTTGCTAAAATTCTGTGCCCTATGATCCTGCCGCACTAGCTACCAGACGAAGGCGCAGTGCTCTGAAAGCCTGTACTTCCAAACAAACCTGTTGGACTATAACCTGGTGTTGTATGATTTTTAAGTTAGTTTAAGTGTGTTTAAAGCATAAAAGGCTGGATCTTGTTAGATGTAGGTGGGGTAGACATAATTTGAAACTTACTTTCCTAAAGCTTAACACTTCCTGTGCCTTTTCCAGAATACAGCTTTCAAAGAGAGAACGGGTTGGGTACCAACTCATCTTCAAGTAATGGCAGCTGCTACGAGGCATGGAGGACAAAAAAGTGAAGTTCAATTTGGAAATCATGGAAGCTAAATAGTTTGTTGGACATTAGAGCATTCAAAGTTTGGGAGAAGATTTGTAGCTCGGGTGCTTGTTGTTGTGGTTCTGTTCGCCGAGCTGGGAATTTGTGTTGCAAACGTTTCGTCCCCTGTCTAGGTGACATCCTCAGTGCTTGGGAGCCTCCTGTGAAGCGCTTCTGTGATGTTTCCTCCGGTATTTATAGTGGTTTGTCTCTGCCGCTTCCATGTTGTCAGTTCCAGCTGTCCGTTGCAGTGGTCGGTATATTGGGTCCAGGTTGATGTGCTTATTGATTGAATCTGTGGATGAGTGCCATGCCTCTAGGAATTCCCTGGCTGTTCTCTGTTTGGCTTGTCCTATAAGAGTAGTGTTGTCCAAGTCGAACTCATGTTGCTTGTCATTGGCGTGAGTGGCTACTAAGGATAGCTGGTCGTGTCATTTCGTGGCTAGTTGGTGTTCATGGATGCGGATCGTTAGCTGTCTTCCTGTTTGTCCTATGTAATGTTGATGAAATTGCGCGGGTATCCGTTTTTGGCGAATACATTGTATAGGTGTTCTGCTTCCTCTTTTTGCAGTTCTAGTGTACTGCAGTGTGTTGTGGCCCTTTTGAACAGTGTCTTGATGCAATTTCTTTTGTGTGTGCTGGGGTGGTTGCTTTCGTAGTTTAGGACTTGGTCTGTGTGTGTGGCTTTCCTGTAAACCTTTGTGGTGAATTGTCCGTTCGGTGTTCTCTGTACCATCACGTCTAGGAATGGGAGTTGGTTGTCCTTTTCTTCCTCTCTAGTGAATCGGATTCCTGTGAGTGTGGCATTGATGATCCGGTGTGCGTTCTCTATTTTTTTGTTTTTAATGATTACGAAGGACAAACAGGAAGATAGCTAACGATCCGCATCCATGAACACCAACTAGCCACGAGATGACACGACTAGCTATCCTTAGTAGCCATACATGCAGATGACAAGCAGCATGAGTTCGACTGGGACAACACTACTATTATAGGACAAGCCAAACAGAGAACAGCCAGGGAATTCCTAGAGGCATGGCACTCCTCCACAGATTCAATCAATAAGCACATCGACCTGGACCCAATATACCGACCACTGCAACGGACAGCTGGAACTGACAACCGGAAGTGACAGATTCAAACCACTATAAATGCCGGAGGAAACATCACAGAAGTGCTTCACAGGAGGCTCCCAAGCACTGAGGATGTCACCTCGACAGGGGACGAAACGTTTGCAACACAAATTCCCAGCTTGGCAAACAGAACCACAACATTAGAGCATTGCTACCACGTTCAGTGCAGGCAGCAGTTAAAGGTGTACTTTTTAATGCTGAAATTGTTTTAAGGGAGAATCATAGAGATATACATCACAGAAACAGACCCTTCGGTCCAACTCTTCCATGCCGACCAGATATCCCAACCCAATCTAGTCCTACCTGTCAGCACCCGGCCCATGTCTCTCCAAACCCTTCCTATTCATATACCCATCCAGATGCCTTGTAATTGTTGCAATTGTACTAGCCTCCACCACAACCTCTGGCAGCTCGTTCCATACACATACTGTCTTCTGCGTGAAAAAGTTTCCCCTTAGATCTCTTTTATACCTTTCCCATCTCATTCTAAACCTATACCCTCTAGTTCTGGACTCCCCCACCCCAAGGAAACTACTTTGTCTATTTATCCTATCCATGCCCCTCATGATTTTATAAACCTCTATAAGGTCACCCCTCAGCCTCTGACGTTCCAGGGAAAGCAGTCCCAGCATATTCAACCTCTCCTTATAGCTCAAATCCTCCAACCCTGGCAACATCCTTGTAAATCTTTTCTAAACCTTTCAAGTTTCACAACATCTTTCCGATAGGAAGGAGACCAGAGTTGCATGCAATATTCCAAAAATGGCCTGACCAATGTCCTGTACAGCTGCAACGTGACCTCCCAACTCCTGTACTCAATACTCTGACCAATAAAGGAAAGCATACCAAATGCCTTCTTCTCTATCCTATCTACCTGCGACTCCACTTACAAGGAGCTATGCACCTGCACTCCAAGGTCTCTTTGTTCAACAACACACTCTAGGACCTTACCATTAAGTGTATAAGTCCTGCAAAGATTTGCTTTCCCAAAATGCAGCACCTCACATTTATCTAAATTAAACTCCATCTGCCACTTCTCAGCCCATTGGCCCTTCTGATCAAGATCTGAGGTAACCTCCTTCTCTATCCACTACACCTCCAATTTTGGTGTCATCTGCAAACTAACTAACTATACCTCTTATGCTCACATCCAACTCATTTAAGATCTTGCGGATTTGGCACCAGATCGTGTGAATTAACTTACATTTGGCAATTTTCATGTGCGCTGAAGCTGCTGATCTATAGAATCATTGACTCCTCTCCTCTGCAAGGCAGCAACAGGCCCCATCATGGCTGCCATCTGCCTCAGCAGCTTGTGCTCTGCAGGCAGCTCCCACCTCCTGGGTAAAGGGTAGCACCAACTTGCCTCCAGCACTTTTAGGTAATTTACATTTGAAGGTGGCATCAGAGAAGTGATGCAGATTCAATCTTGGTTTGGGGACCAAAAAAAATCTGGGATTTGAGTTCTTGACCCTGATTTGAAAATCAAACATAAATCCCCAAGTTAGTGGAGAGGTTGACTGTTTAAGTGACAGAACAAAGGCTTGCCCTGTGTTAAAGTTCTTTATCCAAGTGACATAGTGGGAAGGCCACTGGACTTGTGATCCAGAGAACCAGGCTCACGGTGCAGAGGTCTGACTACAAATAAATTTAAATTAATTAATCTGGCATGTAACATTTGCCTCAGGAATTTAGATTAGATTGGATTAGATTACTTACAGTGTGGAAACAGGCCCTTCAGCCCAACAAGTCCACACCGCCCCGCCGAAGCGCAACCCACCCATACCCCTACATCTACCCCTTACCTAACACTACAGGCAATTTAGCATGGCCAATTCACCTGACCTGCACATCTTTGGACTGTGGGAGGAAACCGGAGCACCCGGAGGAAACCCACGCAGACACGGGGAGAACGTGCAAACTCCACACAGTCAGTTGCCTGAGGCGGGAATTGAACCCGCGTCTCTGACGATGTGAGGCAGAAGTGCTAACCACTATGCCACCGTGCTGCCCATGGTGAGTATAACTACTTTTATTGTTGTGAAAATTTATCTGGTTCACTGATATCTTTTTGGGAAGGAATTTTGCCATCCTTCCCTAGCCTGGCCTTCGTGTGACTCCAGAAATACAGGGATGTGACTGACTCTGAACTGCCCCCTGAAATGGCCCAGCAGGGGCCAGACATTGTCAGCATCATGTGGTTACAAGAAGGCAGCTTAGACTGGCAGCTTCTCCATTAGCCATGGGCAATGAATGGACAGCAACACCCATGTCCCAAGAACAGATAAGGAAAAAGCCAATTTCATACATTTTGAAAAGAAAAGTGAATCTGTCTTTAAGTAGGACACAGTAAACATCATAAAATGGCCCCCAGCAGTTAGGTTACTACCATTATTGAGATTACAAGGTGAAGTCATGATACTGTCAACAAACATTCCAAAGCATAAACAGAAACGGTTTTTGAGAGCTTTAAGTAACTTTTCCCGGCTTACCAAAACCTGACAGAACAAGAGCCATCCAAGCTAATGGCTGAAACAGTTCAAAAGTTAAATACCTCAACTAAAAGACAATGGGTGCGCTAGTTCCCCAAGTCTACGCCAAGCCAACTCCTCATGTGGAACCATTATTGAAAAGTTTTGTCGTAGCAGCCATTTTCGATTTTGAACAGTATGAAATCTGTTGGGAGGAACTATTTGTGCAGAGGTAATGACAGTAACAGCTCAAAGCAATCCCTGCTTCTCCACAGGCGAACAGGGGGAGGAGGGTATGCAGGAGTGATGTACTGCACCAGGCTACCATGAGCCACAACCTACAACAGTGGAAGAAATGAGCCTGACTCACTCCCAGGCTCTGTTCTGCTCAGTTCACCTATGAGAGTAACTCCCACTATTCAATTCAATAAAGCCATTACTACTGCTGAATCTGATTTTGGATTTTCAACCCCTTTACTTCAGGAAGATACTCTTCAAAAATCCCTGCCTTAAACAATAGTGGAATCTCATCACATTTTCATCTTCATAATAACCTAGCTCCTCACTTTCTTGAAATCTTTGTATTTGCATTTTATCTAATAGCTTTATCACTTTTTACTTAAATAACCTTTAATGAAATAATCTAATATTGTATCTGGATTAAAGGAGAAAACTGTACTTCTGGTTATTTTAATTTGAGCTCCTGGAAATTAAAAAGGATCTCCAAATGAGTTTGTAGATGTTCTTTAGTTCCACTTTGAAGATATGCCTGGTAGGGGTGTGACAAAAAAAGAAAAATTGAGTATGGAGGCTGTATTAGTTGGTTGTTTCTTGATTGGAGGAGTATACTTTGTCATATCCTGATTCCAAGCTTTTTTACTTGTTAATTTCATTCCCAAATGGCTGTACAAATGTAGTTTATGTACAAATGCCTTCTTGAAATTATCTGATCGTTGCATTATGTTGCTGTATGATGCTTTAATTGTTAATGAATATTCACTTAATTGTCATGGCTTAAACTAAATGATACAAGCCTAAACAGACATTGTAACCCACAATACATTTTATTGAAGCAATGAGCCTGACATTAACAGTTATTTAAATGAACAATGACAAGATTCATATGAAAATGCTGTTTGTTTGAATGCTATTTGAGTCTTCCAAATACTTAAAGTGCTCAGTGACTGACCCCATGTTGGCTATTTGCAAGCAAACCCTAGTGTTAACTCATGTGGAATACAAAGCTTCAGGTTCAGTTTTGGCTTGTGCTCAGGTTTAAAGCATATCTTAAAACACGGAGCTAAGATTCTTACATTGTGTTATTTGCATATTAACAAACTTTTGTAAACCTTGTCTGAGCTATAAGGTTGGGCGTAACATTCTGGTACAAGTGAACAAGTATAACTCATGTACCTTTGTATGTTTTCAGGGGCTGGAGTCAGAGAAGATGTGTTCCTTATCTGGAACGAAATAGAGGAGGCTAAAAGCACATTGGCAGAAGTTCACACCCTCTTAATGGAAGCCCCTCAGTCTGTGTTTAATGCAGGTATGTCATTTAATGGTCACACCTTCAAAATATATATTAGGTTAGATTCCCTACAGTGTGGAAACAGGCCCTTCAGCCCAACAAGTCCACACTGACCCTCCAAAGAGTAACCCACCCTGACCCATTTCCGTCTGACTAATGCACCTAACACTATGGGCAATTTAGCATGGCCAATCCACCTGGCCTGTGGGAAGAAACTGGAGCACACCCACACAGACGCAGGGAGAATGTGCAAACTCCACAAAGACAGTCACACGAGGCTGGAATCAAACCTGGGTCCCTGGCGCTGTGAGGTAGCAGTGCTAACCACTGAGCCACTGTATCACTTTAACATAGCATAGACATTGGAGCAATGGGTATTGCAACATAAATCGATGGCAGAATTCTGTACCATTGAGTGGCAGGGTCTAATTAATCCAGTTCCTGGTCTTCTGTGGGTTGTTTGGAAAGGAGATTTTTATCCAGTCTGAAAAGCAAGGTGAACTTGGATTAGAGAAAATAACCATTGTTTGATTAAACCTGCGCTGTGTCTACATGTTCTAATAACTGAAAGATTGGCTATGGCAGAGGCCAGGGAACAGGTTGTCTCTTTACACTCGCACTGCCTCATTAAACATAGTCTAACTTTCACTTTCTCAATTTGGGCATTTTCTTCACCCACCAACAGAAGACCGCTGATCATCTTCTCTTTGCACTCCAGTCATCGATACTTCTGAGGCCAACATAGGGAAATGCTTATAACAATATTTAAATAATGTAACTTTAAAACTGAAGAAGCATTTAATGTTTTCAGTCACATTTTCACTGAAATCCTGTGAAAGATATTGGTGCTGACACCGGTGCTGCAGGGTCCATCACTGCCTCCACTGTCGGTCGCCAGGCCTAGCTGTACACCCGGAGCCTTGGCTCAGCCTGCGAGTCTGGACCAGGGGAAGAAGACTGGGAGCTGCTCCTCACTCGCTGGAGCTGTGTCCGCCTCGCCCTGGTGTTACTGCTGCTGGACACCACCTTCTTGCCTTGCCGCTCCCTGGGCCTATCTGTGCAGGGCCCGGACTCACTAATGCTGTCGTCAACGCTGTTGCAACTGAGATAAAAAGTAAAAGACAAAACTTTAAAGAAAAGGGGAGAAAAAAAGCAAAAGCAGATGGAAGTGCTGGATCCATTCGTGGCTCATTCAGTCAACAACAGGAATGAATGGATTTACAAACGCAGGTGAACCTCTTAACTCATGCTCTCACAGTCACTAACATTAACGAATGCTCCGAAAGACAGACCCAAGCCATACTGTGAGTGAAACTGAGGAAACTGATAGACAGGTGCCAAATCACACTGTGTCATTTTTTTCTTCATATCACAGGGGAGGATGAAAATCTAAACAGAGAGTCAGTGAAAGGGAGGCACATGCAGTTCTGGTATAACACATTTAGATATCAGGCAACATTTTGGCTCCTCTCAAGACTTTTTGTGAGCGTTTACTCCTGAAACCTTTAATTAATGAGGACCTGAGGGCACAGCCTTAAGTAAAGAGAAAATCTTTTAGAACGGAGATAAAGAGAGACTTCTTCAGCCAGAGAGTGGTGAATCTATGGAATTCACTGCCACAGAAGGCTGTGGAGGCCAGGTCGTTGAGTATATTTAAGACTGAGTTAGATAGGTCCTTGAGTATCAAGGGGATCAAGGGTCACAGGGACAAAGCGGGACATGAGGTTGAGAAACTTATTAGCATGATTAAATGGCAGAGTAGACTCGATGGGCTGAATGGCTTTATTTCTGCTCTTATGTCTTATGGTCTAACTCTGGTATCCACAGGATGGTGGAGCTATTCTGCATTTGTTGGGAGTTTGGTTCACAAGTGCCAGAGCATATGACTGTCAATGGGCCTGCACACTGCAGGTCAGGGAGTTAAACCTCCTCCAGGTTCCTCTGAAGTTTTAACTAGGGGCTGGAAAGGATCCAGTTTCTACCTGTTGCCATAAGAAAGCACAGCTGGGTACTTGCTGATGGACACACTGTTTACTGACAGGCAGAGACTTACACGTTTGGCTCACTGTTTTGCATGATTGTTCGTCAGTGGTACGGGCTGAAAATGAGAAGCAAATTAGTGCACAAAGTAGAAAAGATGCAAACATTTTTCACCCCCAGACTAGACATACCACACTGATCTGTTGGATGCATTGAAGGATATTACTAGATCTGCTTTCATAACTTTCTCAGTCAGCACATTCAAGATCATAACTATTCACTGTGCAGACCTGTTCTCCTTCCTGTCACTTTTTTTTTGTGTGCCAATTACCTTCAATCTGTGTGCTGTGGTTATATTTCCTTCTACCACTTGGATATAGTTTCTTGTTATTTATTTGATCAAAATCACTCACGATTTTGAGCAGTATTGTCAAATATCCAAATAGCCTTCTCTGCCGTATGGAAAACAGCCTCAGTTTCACTAGTTTTTGCACATAACTGAAACCTTCCATTCATTCTAACAATTGTCCTCTGCAACTTCTTCAGGACTTTGACACCCTTCCTAAAGTGCAGTGCCGTGAATCGGCTACAGTATTTCAGTTGAGGCCTAACCAGCGTCCTCTTTGCGTTCATCAACATATCTTTGCTTTTGTGTACTCTGCCTGTTTAAAAAGCCAAGGATTCTGTGTGGTTACTGAACATCCGTGTGTGCATGTGACTTTGCACACATTACTCACTTGTCAACCTGGCACAAGCCTTTTTTTAAATAATAAACACAGAAAATACCAGAAAAATATCAGCAGGTTGGGGAGCATCTGTGAAGAGAGAAACAAAGTCAACATCCCTAAAACTTGCAGTTCTGAGGAAGAATTACTGGGCATGAGATATTGACTCTTCACAGATGCTGCCAGACCTGTTGAGTTTCTGTAACAGCACTTTCTGTTTTAAATTTAGATCTCCAGCATCCGCAGTATTTTACCTTTATTTCAGCCTCCTCTCTTTGTTTACTTTTAATCTTTAGTCATCTAGGAAGCCCTTCCTTTTACTTTACTCTTTACTTAATTTCATTTTGTTCTCCATGGTAATGTGCCTTATCTCTAGCCCAAAGTATTTTCGCTTTGAAGGTCCCCATTCCTCAATAACTTCTGGTCTTTAATTCCATTTCAAATGGCCCATACACTTTTTCACCTCATTGAAACTTGCAGCTGAATATTTCCGCATTTGATTTTTCCTTTTATATTGTTATTCTAAGAACATTTTGATCTCTGGTTTCTAATTGCTCCAACTCTGAATCATGCTGTACTCAAGATAATTTGGGGTGACCACGGTGGCTCAGTGGTTAGTACTGCTACCTCACAGCACCAGGGACTCAGGTTCAATTCTGGCCTTGGGTGACTGTCTGTGAGGTGTTTGCACATTCTCCCTGTGTCTGCATGGGTTTCCTCTGGGTTCTCTAGTTTCCTCCCACAATCCAAAGATGTGCTGGTTAGGTGAATTAGCTGTGCTAAATTGGTTAAGGGTAAATATAGGGGAATGGGTCTGAGTGGGTTATTCTTTGGAGGGTCGGTGTGGACTTGTTGAGCTGAAGGGCCTGTTTCCACACACTGTAGGGATTCTATAAATAATTCATCACACAGAACTAGATCCAGCATTTTCTCCTTCATTGTTGGACAGGAAACATATTGATTCAGCAAAATTCTCTTCCACATATTTGAGAAATTTCTACCCAATTTTGGCCTTTATGATGCTATACTCCCACTCCAAGTTAGGAGAATTGAAGTCCCCCATTGTCACCACAGTAATGTGTAGCCGGCTCAGATTGCTATAACTTTCACAGACGTTGATGAGCTGTTAGCATTTTGTATCCAACTGTGAAGGTGGCTTTGAAAGGATGGTTGTCATGACTTCATTTAATATCAACAAACTGCTCTGTGTTCATTGGCAAGCCCACTGTGTAAATTGTAAATTCAAATAGAAAGAACACTTTTTACCATGTGGAATTCAAGGATGGAAGTGTCACTGGCTAAATAAATTCAACAGATTCTGAAGGCAAAATGTAACTGTATCTGCAGGCTAAGGTTACTGGTAATATATAATTAGTTGAATTTTTTTTTCTAATCCCTATAATAAATTATTAATACTGTAGTCATAAGCTGTTTTTCCCCTGAGTTGGGATTTAAACCTATGCCCCCAAAGTATTAGCCTAGCTTTCTGGATTGCTAGTCCAGTGACATTACCACTACACTACCACATACCCCCATATGGAAAAAAAAGGGGGTTAGGGGCCCGAGTGATATGGGCCACGGTGTAATTTGTGGCAGAATGACACGAGAAGTCCTGTGAAGTCTGTCTCTTAGGCCTTTGCAAAGCTGCTTGCTAGGCAGCAGCAAGTTGCTAATTAAGGAGGATTACAGTTTGTTAAACATACCTTACTACCAGCCCAACTAACCTTGTTCGATTCAGCTTCCTGTCCTACCAAACTGGCCAGACAAGCAAGACATTGAGAATTCTCGACATGGAAGTCACCAGATGCTCACAGCATTGCCATACCTTTTCATACTTTCCCTTTCAGTCAGAGATACCAGGCTCACATCACTTCTGTCTTGCCTGGCCAATTACTGCAGGTACGAAGGCAGGAACCCTCTCATGGTTGTCACCCAGCCTTAGTCAAGTCACTCAGGGTGTCCTGCTGAAGAGCAATTCCACTACCCATCCAGGTGTTTGGACATGGTCCTTCAGCTGCTTGGAGTGGTCAGAGTCAGGATGGCCTCCACGTAACGGGTTAGGAGCTACATTTCGGGCAGCTCAAAATCCATCTCGACTCTTTCTGCCTTATTATGGGCTGCTTTCCTCCTGCAATGAATTGAGGTGGGGGAAAGTGGGAGGCACAGCTATTAATTTTGGTTCAGACACTGGGGTGTTATGACTGAGTGATGAGGCAGTACAGAGGGCATGCAGGGTTAATGGTGTCAGGGATTGTGGTGGGTCTGAGTGAGTGAGTGAGGGAAGATGATGGAGAAGGTTGTGACAGTAGTAAATTGAGCCGTGTTGGGAGGTGGGTTCAGTAGCAGAGAAAGACTGAGTGTGATACTAAATGCAAACCGAAAAGACTGCGGATGCTGTAAATCAGAAATGAAAACAGAAAAGCTCAATAGGTCTGGCAGCACCTGTGGACAGAAATCAGAGTTGACACTTTGGGTCGGGTTCTGAGGAAGGGCCACTGGACCTGAAACGTTAACTCTGATTTCTCTCCATGGATGCTGCCAGACCTGCTGAGCATTTCCATCAATTTCTGTTTTAGTTGTTGTAGGCTGAGTGTGTGCTATTGGAGAGAAGCTAGTGGCATTAATGCTGGCAGAATGGAGAAGGTCCCCTTCCTATCATGCTGGCCATTCCGCCAAATGGCTGAGACTGGCATGCTCTGGTGTCATGGCCCGCACTCCTAGTCTTGGGAGAACGGTGGCACAGTGGTTAGCACTGCTGCCTCACAGCGCTAGAGATCCGGGTTCAATTCCCGCCTCAGGTGACTAACTGTGTGGAGTTTGCACATTCTCCCTGTGTCTGCGTGGGTTTCCTCCGGGTACTCCGGTTTCCTCCCACAGTCCAAAGATGTGCAGGTCAGGTGAATTGGCCATGCTAAATTGCCCGTAGTGTTAGGTAAGGGGTAAATGTAGGGGTATGGGTGGGTTGCACTTCGGCGGGGCGGTGTGGACTTGTTGGGCCGAAGGGCCTGTTTCCACACTGTAAGTAATCTAATCTAATCTAAAAAAGACACACCCCAACTGTGCATTAGCCCTTCCAGTAAGAACTCCAGGTCTCTGCCCAAATAGTGGGTCAGCAATTTCCACTTGTCAGCCTTGTCCATGGAAAGTGTCAGCAACCATGCCCAGCAGCTCCACACTTCCACTGTGTGGACAGTAGGCTGTTAAAGATGGTGCTGCTCCAAAGGATTTTAGTCAATTCCAGGATATCCGGTGACTGGTGAGTTGTTCCGGAATGGGTGCATGCTAAGATGGGGCTAGGATGGGATGAGAGATGGAGTAGTTAATGGAGCGAGTTTGGTAAGAAATGGCTCAAAACCTTGCTAGGTCTCATGGTGAAAACCGTTAAAAAAAACTCAACACAACCTGCATGTGGTTAAGATTCAATTTATGGTCACCATTCCTTTGACTAACTTTATATTCCAAATTTATTAATTGACTGTAAATTAAATCGGCATGATGAAATTTGATAAGGAATCATTAGCCCAGGGCTGTGAATTACCAGCCCAGTGACATCATTTCACAGAGTAGGACATTTGGATCTTAATGTTTGTTTTGCCACTCAGAATTAACATGGTGGATCTTCCAACTTTGAAGTCACCATCAACCTTTGTGAAGTTTTTGTGTCTCGGTTGGTAGTGTCTCGGTTGCTAGTTGGTAGTCTTGGACGGCCAACTAGACTCAAGGACTTGATTGTTATGCAAGGGATGTTCATGATATAGTCCAGCAGGTTGTCCTCTAGCTTGTAACTCATTCCAACATTCCACACCATTCTCCAAGAAGAGATATGGGTGTGAGGATATGCTAAGTAAAACGACAACTCTTGCTGGGTGATCTGTATTGACCTCATAATTTTGTTGTCTTGTTTCACCTTTTTGCAACAAAAAGTCCCTGATTATCAGCCAGTGACACAGACAAACTCAGAGGACTGCATAACTTCAAAGAAATGGCTTGAAAAGTATGGATTGAAGGTGCGGAGATTGTCTTTCTATGATGCCCTTGCGGATTGTGCTTTTCGACATTCTGATGGTGTAGTGGATATAAAAGGGAAGCCTGTGAATGAAAACCTGCAGACTGATGCAGTAAGTGATACTTCAAAATTAATTTAAAAGCAGTTAATTGCAATGTAGATTGAAGTCAAAGTTTCCATTAATTACTGGAAATGTAATTTTAGATCTTTTAAAAATTGTTATAATCTGTTCCTATCTTTCTCAAAACTCGTGTTTACTTCCCTCCAATCAGTTTGCACCCTTGGTAGAGTACTGCATCAGTTCTTAACAAAATCTAACATAATATCCTTTGTGACTCCGAGGGAAACTTTCTCTCCTTGTTTTTCTCCAGTTGTCTGCAGCTTTTTGCGTGTTTGAGCCCAGCATCCTCCTCGGTTGCCACTCCATTGATATGCAGCTGCTTCCCCGGTTCCATTCTTACCCGCCTCATTGTAGCCAGAGAATTACTTGCAAAGGATTCTCTTTCTCCTCTTGCAGTGTTATCTTTGGTGTCCCCTAAAAATCACTCCTTGGCATCCTCCTAGCTCCCATGGTCTCTCTGCAACACAATCAGGAAACACGGAATTAGTTTTCAAGTGTAGGCTAATAACAGTCAACTCAATCTCATCGCCACCTTGCTTGACTTTTCCACTTAGTTATCCGAGTGCTTATCTGACATCCAGCACAAGAGCAACAAACGTTTCCTTCCGCTTTATTTTGGGAAAACTGAAGCCATTGTTTTCAATCCACACTCCAAACTAGCTACCGATGCCATTTCTGGCAACAGTCCGAGGTTAAACCAGTCTGATTTCAATCTTAGTTCATACTTGATCTGAGGTCGTCTTTCAACTTCATATCTTACCATCATTGAGATTGCCTGTTTCCACCTCCGTAAGAGTTTCCTGGACTTGTCGCAGTATCAGCTCATCCACTGCTGAAACTTTTATTCAGGACTTTGTTGTATCTGGATTTGCAACTCTAATATGCATCTGCATGCTGTACCATTAAGATCATCCACAGCCTTTCTTCCTTAATCTTAAGTCACACCCAGAATCATTGGGCTGTTTCTCCTGTACTTGTAGACCTGCATTGGCTCTCAGAACATAGAACAGTACAGCATAGGAATGGGCCCATCGGCCCATGTTGATGTGCCAAACATGACGCTAAATTAAACTAATCCCTTCAACCTGCCTTTGGTCCATATCCCTCCGTTTTTTTGCAATATTCATATGCTTATCCAGAAGTTCCTGGAACACCCTTATCATAGCTGCCTCCTCTACCACCACGGCAGCTCATTCCAGACTGTGTGAAAAACTTGTCCCGCACATCTCCTTTGAACTTTCCCTCTCTCACCTTAAATACATGCCCCCTAGTATTAGACATGTCAACTCTGGGGAATAAAAAGTTCTGATCATCAACCCTATTTTATAATTTTATAATTTGGACGTGCCGGTGTTGGACTGGGGTGTACAAAGTTAAAAATCACACAACACCAGGTTATAGTCCAATAGGTTTATTTGAAAGTTCCTTGAGTAGGTGGTTGTGCTCTGAAAGCTCATGCTTCCAAATAAACCTGTTGGACTATAACCTGGTGTTAAGTGATTTTTAACTTTATAATTGTATAGATTTCTATCAAGTCTTCCCTCAGTCTCTTCCCCTCTGGAAAAAACAACTTGGATTTTTGTAGCCTCTCCAAATAGCCCATACCCTCTAATCCAGGCAGCATCTTGGTAAACCTCTTCTGCACCCTCTCCAACACCGTCACATCTTTCCTGTAATGTGCCGACCTGCAATACTCTTAAGTGTGGCTTAACCAAAGATTGTAAAACTGCTCTTGTTCAAGCAACATCCTGGTTTTTCATTTTAATTTTACATTAGCAATTTTCGCCATTAGTACTAAGATCCTTTAGCTTTACACATTTCTGTTTGAATGTACGCATCATTTCCTGCATAACAACAAGAATGATACTTCAAAAGTACTTCATTGGTTGTAAGGTTCTTTGAGACATCCAGTTGTCATGAAAGGTGCTATATAAATGCAGGGCCTTTAATTTCTTTTGAATTGATGCACACAACCCCACGAGCTGGTGGAGTAAACCAGTGTTATACTGCCCTCTAGTGATCCGAATTGTCCAAAATTTCAAATCAGATGCTACAAATGTTGAGTTAGGATATCATGAAAGTTCCAGAATGATTACATTACTTCATAGGGCCTTTTGGCCTATTACATCTATGCCCGCTCTCTGCATGTGCAATTCAGCTGGACCTGCTCCCCTGCAACTTCTTCTGCAGATGTTTTCTATCCTCTCAAGGATAAAATACCGTCCTCCTTAGTGTTTGATGGAGGCATTTTGAAACATAGAGGAGGAGTAGCTATACATATTCAGTTTATATATATAGTAAAATCAATTCAGAGCACATTGTAGATGTTTCCTGGGATCTAGTATCACTTGTGTAATTCACTTTTGTCTGGGTTTTGATAAATCTCCTGTAATGAGTATGGTTAAAGAACAACGGGCACAGTTCAGAATGAGGACCTGGACACAATGAGTAGTAGAGGAACCACCATCAGGCCAATACGACAGTGCATTTTTCTCCTTGATCACTGTAAGGAGTCAGCAATTCCTTTTTTCCACATGTTGGGAAGGACACCTTGCCTTTAATGTGGGCAAGTAAAGGACATGTTTCTTTGATGAATTTAAGGTTAAGCAAATTACCTTCCACTTTGCAGCAGTGATGAAGGGGTATGTTCAGAGTTAAAACCTGCCTCTAGAGTCAAGCAGATTGACACGTCCT
Source organism: Chiloscyllium punctatum (assembly GCF_047496795.1). Lineage (NCBI taxonomy): Eukaryota > Metazoa > Chordata > Chondrichthyes > Orectolobiformes > Hemiscylliidae > Chiloscyllium > Chiloscyllium punctatum. The sequence continues at coordinate 22,960,812 of NC_092747.1, read as the reverse complement.
CCTTCAGCTTTTGCACTGTTTGGTTAGGCCTGAAGTTCATATGTAATTCAGTAAAGGTGGCGAGCAACCCTCTGGCCCAGATATTCCGATGGCCAGATAGTCTTTGGAGCAGTGTAGACTGAAAGTTACGCATTGGGATTGTGTGGAGATCTCAGACACTGCTGATTTTCTGTGAGTTGCTTGAAAAATTGAATTTTCTGATCGGTGATTCTCCTGTGTCTGAAGCCCTTGGAAAATGTTTCCTAAAGTCACAGTGCTCACACAGTTATGACTCAATTCAGTTTAATAGTTAGCGTCAGAGGATTAAAAACCTAATCTAATTCCTGGATAGCTATTAAAATGAGCACTAATGCCCAATCACTGATATCCCCAGAGTTGCATGGCACGTTGCCCCCAAAGTTCTGGACTCTATGACCCCACCCCCTACCCATGACGTGACACCATTTGCCAATCCACCAGAACCGAGACTTACCCATGAGTTATCACACCCCTACCTGACCCAACTCAACACTCTCCCTTCCCATTGGAGTTGACACCCTCTGACTCAATCTAACAGCATCACCTCTGACACCCAACTTGACCTGACAAACCCATGGCCGCAGTACACTAGGCCCCCTCCCCCCAGACACACCTGCCCACCCTCCTGTACCCCTCTATCCCCAACCCTTCATAAACACTCACTCACTTACCTGACAATCTACTCACCTCACCCGCCTGGCACTCTATCCCCTTATTTACCTGCCACATTACCCTCCGTGCCTATCCACCTGGCATCCTACCCATCTCACTTAACATTTCACACCTTTCCTCAGTTGCTAACAGATGGGTTTTTGGACCTTTAACTCATATAACTCCTGAACTTAGGCAGTATGTGTCATAGAAAGGGGGAGTGTCTTGTCCTGCAGTGCCAGTCTTGTGCTGATTTTGCCTTGGAGTTAGTGATGGCCAGCTTGCAATGTGCGGTTGATGCCTACAGTATGAGTTCAATTCCTGCACTGGCTGAGGTTATCATTGAAGGATTCTCCTTCTCAACCTTTCCCTGAGGTGTGGTAGCCCTCAGGTTAAACCACCACCACTCTCTAACAAGAGTAGGACTGTGGTGACCTTACCTTTATTTCTTCCTGGTTTTCCTCCAATGTTACACATTCAGAAATGGAATTGTTAGTTGGCTTGAAACTTGGTTTAATACTGGCAGTGGGAGATAAGACAGTGATCAGATATTTACTATTAGATTTTTTTCCCCCATTTTAACTGTTTTCAGTAGATAAAAATCAAATTTAACTTATCTTTTATTTCTGCTTATCATTGTCATAAAGCTTCACCTATCAATATTTTAAACTATAGTTGAGACCTGATGTGGAAGCTGCAAAAATACTTGGCTCCATTTCACTGATGACTGTGAACTGAGGTCATTCCTTTGGTTCAGTAAAGCACTGAATCTGAAGACTGTCAGACCAGTCCTGTCGCTATGGGTGTTATGTCTTCATTCCACTAACACTGTACTGATTGAAGATTTATTTAAAAACTTCCATTTGAACAGGAAACTAGAGTGAAACTGGTGAACGCCAAGTACTGTGGCCGCTTTGCACACACTCGATGGAAGAACGGCTCTGTAATGCATGTTTACGTAACTGCAGAGAAACGCAAACAGTACAAACAGAGAATGAAGACTGCATTGGACCAGATCCAAAGGAGGTAAGTTTGAAACCTGGACCTGGTATTGGATGAGGATATTTCAGATGCTGTGCTTAATGTCAGTGTTGCAGCTTTGAATTGGATATAATGCGTACTGAAACTGGTGATCAGCTTAGCTGTATGCTTGTAAAGGAAAATTATTGCAGTGCAGGAGAAGGCCTTTTGGCCCATCATTCCTGCACCAGCAAATCTCTAATTACACATAAACAATTGGCTTCAGTCCTATCCTTTACCAAGTGGCTTTCTGGAATAGAACACACACAGACACATCACTTACCTGTGACCTAGGTGACTGTGCACTTGTGGTACTCTGCAGTCTGTCATTCCAGCAGCTGCCACAGCCCTCTCCACCTCTTTGGCTCTGTTGAGCACTAGAGCTGCCAGCTGCTGGTTGGCTGGCAGTTGTCAGGAGTTGAGACTTCTGCCCACTCTCCTAAAGTCTTAATACTTGAATGGCAACTGTTGGTGTTGCAGCTGCTGGTTGACTCGTAGTTGAGTTTGGCATTCCCAAAAAAAGAGGCAGTGGGGTTGTGGGGGTTGGGGAGTTGGGCGGGGGCGGGGGTTAGCGAGGGAGGGCGGTAGTAGTGGTCAGCAAGTGAGACCCTAGATACCTCAACGAGATTCTGCTGGAAGCACAGGTATTTAGATCCAGTGACAGTGGAAAAAAACAATATGTAGTCAAGATTTAATTTTCTGGGGGCTATCAACTGACCCTTGCCCTGAGGATACCCGTCAGAAAGAGTCTTTCACATTTCAAGGAGGCTGCTTGCTAAGCTTCATCCACAGATTCCCAACTGGGAACAGGCTTTGAAATTTTTCTTTGGCAGTCAGCCAGCCTTTTCTGCAGACTTCCAGCTGGGGGAGTGGCCTATAAATGTTATACTGGGCTGTCAGTCACCATCGTCTCCTGGATTAGTGGTGCTGGAAGAGCACAGCAGTTCAGGCAGCATCCAAGTAGCTTCGAAATCAATGTTTCGGGCAAAAGCCCATCATCTGTATGTTATACCGTTACTCCCTATTCACCACAATCTGATTTTTAGTTCATAAAAAATTGGCTAGTTGTTGATTCATTTTTGCAAATTTCATTCTTGTACTTCACTCAAACTTATCGTTGGTTTTGGTGTTTTTTTGCCCATTCTGCACAAGTCAGTTTAAAGGGGATTTTCTCACAATTTGCGAATTTTGTTTTGTTAATTTTCTCTCTTTATGCCACAGTGTTCTCTGAAGAGCACCTTCATAATGTCTCCCTCCCTTTCATTTCGCATTCACCCCTCCCACCCATTAAACCCTCTTTTACATTCGAATGTTCCTCCTTTTTATGAAATTTTATTGCTTCCTCAACAAGTATTCACGTGATGCATTCACTCCTTTCACCCCATTCCATGTCAACAGCCTCATACTAAAAATCAGTCTTTCATGTGATCTGGGCATCACTGACAAGACCAATATTACGTTCCCATCCCTAATTGCCCTAGAACCTAAATGCTCAGCCTTTTCGGTCAGCCTCATTGCTGTCGGTTTGGAGTCACTTGTAGGCCAGATCAGTTAAGGATGAAAGACTTCCTTCCACGACGGGCCAAATGGATTTTGAAAACGCGATGGTTTCCATATCACTGTTACTGAGACTAGTTTTCTACTTCAGTCTTGATAACTGAATTTGAATCCTACTCGCCACTATAGTGAAATTTGAACCTGTGTCCCCATATAGTGTGGTGACACCATATAATACTTTTCACTGTATTTTGTAATGAAAAACATGTGACAATAAAATAAATCAAATCGAATCAGACCACTAGTCTGGACCTTTGCATTGCTAGTCTTGTGACTTTACCACGACACCACCATCTCCTCCTTCCTATCCTCAAACTTGAAGCATCCATATATTAGTCTAGCTTTCTAAACATTTTGTTTCCATCTGTAATACATTCAACTCCAAGAACATGTAAACTCCACCTCCCATCTTCTTGATGATAAATCTGTCATTAACACGCCCATGGCTCAACTTCCTGCCTTAGGAAGTGCTGATTGTTGGATACTTGGCAACAAAAGCACAATCATCTCCCACAGCCCATGCCGGCAAGCAGTAGGAGTAGGCCATTCGGCCCCTCGAGCTGCTACGCCATTCAATAGGATCATGAATGATCAGACACTCCTCACATCCACTTTCCTGCCTTTTCCACATCATCGTTGATTTGTCTACTGCTCAAGAATCTAATACGACTGATGCTCATGCCATTAAAACAATAACACCAACAATGGCCCGAAGAGCTGTATAATGGATGGAAGCCAAAAAAAGACATTAGGATATATGACTTCAGGCTTGGTCAAAGAGACAGGATTTAAAGAAGATCTTAGAGTATAGAAAGGGAGGAAGGAATTCCCAAACATGGAGCCTGACAGGCTGAAAACAGTGCTATTAATACTAGGCAACATCTCACTGATGACTGTGAATTGAGGTCATTCCTTTAGTTCAGTAAAGCACTGAATCTGAAGACTGTCAGACCAGTCAAAGAATGTCATGTCGCTATGGGTGTTATGTCTTTATTCCACTAACGCTGTACTGATTGAAGATTTATCTTAGTTTCCTGTTCAAACGGAAGTTTTATCAATGGGGAAAGGGAAAAGTGATGCGCAGTGCTAACTGGAAAATGGCTGATGGTCATACTGAAAACTTGAATTGCGGACCTAGCCATGCCCCTACCCACATTGTTCCAGTGCAACTACAGCATTGGCATCAGTTTGACAGCAGTATGTCCTGTCCATAAAAGCAGAATCTGTTCGCTGAGCTGGGAATTTGTGTTGCAGACGTTTCGTCCCCTGTCTAGGTGACATCCTCAGTGCTTGGGAGCCTCCTGTGAAGCGCTTCTGTGATGATTCCTCCGGCATTTATAGTGGTTTGAATCTGCCGCTTCCGGTTGTCAGTTCTAGCTGTCTGCTGCAGTGGTCGGTATATTGGGTCCAGGTTGATGTGCTTATTGATTAAATCTGTGGATGAGTGCCATGCCTCTAGGAATTCCCTGGCTGTTCTCTGTTTGGCTTGTCCTATAATAGTAGTGTTGTCCGGTTGAACTCATGTTGCTTGTCATCTGCGTGTGTGGCTACTAAGGATAGCTGGTCGTGTCATCTCGTGGCTAGTTGGTGTTCATGGATGCGGATCGTTAGCTATCTTCCTGTTTGTCCTTCGTAATCATTAAAAACACAGAAATAGAGAACACACACCGGATCATAAACGCCACACTCACAGGAATCCGATTCACTAGAGAGGAAGAAAAGGACAACCAACCCCCATTCCTAGATGTGATGGTACAGAGAACACCAAACGGAGAATTCACCACAAAGGTATACAGGAAAGCCACACACACAGACCAAGTCCTAAACTACGAAAGCAACCAGCTCAACACACACAAAAGAAATTGCATCAAGACACTGTTCAAAAGGGCCACAACACACTGCAGTACACCAGAACTGCAAAAAGAGGCAGCAGAACACCTATATAATGTATTCGCCAAAAACGGATACCCGCGCAATTTCATCAACACTACATAGGACAAACAGGAAGACAGCTAACGATCCGCATCCATGAACGCCAACTAACCACGAAATGACACGACCAGCTATCCTTAGTAGCCACTCACGCCGATGACAAGCAACATGAGTTCGACCGGGACAACACTACTATTATAGGACAAGCCAAACAGAGAACAGCCAGGGAATTCCTAGAGGCATGGCATTCATCCACAGATTCAATCAATAAGCACATCAACCTGGACCCAATATACCGACCACTGCAACGGACAGCTGGAACTGACAACCGGAAGCGGCAGAGACAAACCACTATAAATACCGGAGGAAACATCACAAAAGCGCTTCACAGGAGGCTCCCAAGCACTGATGATGTCTCTAGACAGGGGACGAAACGTCTGCAACACAAATTCCCAGCTTGGTGAACAGAACCACAACAATGAGCACCCGAGCTACAAATTTTGATAAAAGCAGGACAAATGCAATCTGGCAAAATACCACTGCACCTAGTTACACCCAATCATTAACAAAGTGACAGAAGGTGTGGGCGACAGCTTTATCGGGCAGCAGTTACACAGCTGTAACTTTGCCGGGGGCACTGACCTCATTACATCCTCGGTTGTGAAATGGTCAATAGAGCTGAACTTCAGAGTTCAGGTGAAAGTGAGTGCTGTGACATCAAAGTGGAGGGTGGAGCAGGACTGTGGTCTGTCCACGGTTGGAGCAAAATGGTCATGTTCCATGAAAGAATAAAAAGCAAATTCTATAGTCAAAGAAGCAGAGTAAAATTTAATGAATGTTTTGTAACATCAATATAGTAAATACTTTATATACAAATAATACTGATTACACATGTTATCTAAGAGCACGTCAAACTCCTGTGACCTTGGGAGTCCAAGTAATAGGTATCGTTGGGATCTTTGGGTCTACTGGGCTTTGATCTGGGCCTTTTGGGTTATTAGTCTCGGGCTTTAAGTACACACTCTAATTAAGTTAAGGACTGATAGATGTTAAGAATGAAAAAATAATAATTCAAATATGAAAAGCTGTATTTCTTTTCTTATTCTGAGCACCTTTATCCTCCCAATTTATTCAATTAATATTTAATGAGTTGGCTGCTTAAAACCAAATCAAAGATCACCTTAGATCTCATTCCATACTCTAGCCATCACTTAGAGTCATAGAGATGTACAGCATGGAAACATACCCTTCAGTCCAACTTGTCCATTCCAGCAGATATTCCAACCCAATCTAGTGTCACCTGCCAGCATCCAGCCCATATCCCTCCAAACCCTTCCTATTCATATAACCATCCAAATGCCTCTTAAATGTTGCAATTGTACCAGCCTCCACCACTTCCTCTGGCAGCACATTCCACACATACACCACCCTCTGCATGAAAAGGTTGCCCCATAGCTATCTATATCTTTCTCGTCTCACCCTAAACCTATGCCATCTAGTTCTGGACTCTCCTATCCCAGGGAAAAGACTTTGTTTATCCATGCTCCTCATGATTTTATAAATCTTTGTAAGGTCACACCTCAGCCTCCGACGCTCCAGGGAAAACAGCCCTAGTCTCTTCAACCTCTCCTTATAGCTCAAATCCTCCAACCCTGGCAACATCCTTGTAAATCCTTTTTGAAGCCTTCCAAGTTTCACAACATCGGAAAGAGACCAGAATTGCAGGCAATATTCCAACAGTGGCCTAACCAATGTCCTGTACAGCCGCAACATGACCTCCCAACTCATGTACTCAATACTCTGACCAATAAAGGAAAGCATACCAAACGCCTTCTTCACTATCCTATCTATCTGTAACTCTACTTGCAACGAGCTATGGACCTGCACTCCAAGGTCTCTTTGTTCAGCAACACTCCTTAAGTCCTTACTATTAAGTGTATAAGTCCTGTTAAGAGTTGCTTTCCCAAAATTAAACTCCATCTGCCACTCCTCATCCCATTGGCCCATCTGATCAAGATCCCATTGTAATCTGAGGTAACCTTCTTCGCTGTTCACTGCACCTCAAATTTTGGTGTCATCTGCAAACTTACAACTGTACCTCTTTGGTCACATTCAAGTCATTTATATAAATGATGAAAAGTAATGGACCCAGCACTGATCCTTGTGGCACTCCATTGGTTGCAGGCCTCCAATTTGAAAAATAACACTCCACCATCACCTGTCTTCAACCTTCAAGCCAGTTCTGTATCCAAATGGCTAGTTCTCCCTGTATTCCATGAGAACTAACCTTGCTAACCAGTCTCCCATGGGCAACCTTGTCGAACGCCTTAATCAAGTCCATATAGATAACGTCAACCACTCTGCCCTCATCAATTCTCTTTGTTACGTCTTCAAAAAAACTCAATCAAGTTTGTGAGACATGATTTCCCATGCACAAGGCCAATAAAGGAAATCATACCAAATGCCGCCTTCACTCTCCTATCTACCTGTGACTCTACTTTCAAGGACCTATGAACCTGCATTCCAAGGTCTCTTTGTTCAGCAACACGCCCTAGGACCTTACCATTAAATGTATAAGTCCTGTTGACTATCTCTAATCAGTCCTTGCTTTTCCAAATACATGTAAATCCTGTCCCTCAGGATTCCCTCCCAACAACTTGACCACCACTGATGTCAGGCTCACTGGTCTATAGTTTCCTGGCTTGTTTTTGCTGATACATTTTCTTGCAGTTTGTGTTTTCATGTGATCTAATTTTTTTTAAGACCTATGTCCATTGGCCTATGTGATCTATTTCTGCACCACTAGGTACAGAACTTCCTCAGGGCTCTTAAACATTGTCAAATTTGGCTTCCTCCCCACTGCAGCACATACCTGGGATAGTCTGCTTCAATAAAAATGGAAATTCAGGGATAGTGTTGCGCACCCATTCTATCTCAGTTGCACATTGAATTATCACGGTCTTTGCTGTATATAAAATTGCTATGGCTAACTGAACCATTCAAAATGATGACTGTTTTCACCCACACTGGCAGTACACTTGGTATACAAGTTGATACCAGTTTTTGCAGAGATCTTTCAAGGTGTCAAAGATGAATGCATCTATCAATGTCAACTGTACTTGTAATAGATACTCGATAGTCTTTGTATCCAGAAATGTATGGACAAACTCTGTTCATCATTGCACCTAAAAAAAAATGGAATACGTCATAGATTGTAAAGTTCATTTGTACTGAATTATTCTTCTGGTTTCATTCTTTGTTCATAGAATTGACTGGCTTCAGCAGGGGAGTAGAGAGCTCTTTGGGACTATAATTGAGGATCAGATTTACATCCTAATTGACACCTCTCAATCCATGGACGATAAAATGGAGATGGTGCAAAGAAAGATCTTTCAACTCATGCAGGTTTATTACTTCAAAGTTCTGGCTTTTGTGACATTTTATTTCTAAGTTAAGAAGCATTTTTTAAAAATTAGCTACATATTATAAGTTGAATGATTTGGTCCAATGTAATATTTCATGACAAATCCTCTAAATGTTGATTTAATACAGTGGGACGTGCTGCCGATCAACAATTTTCCATTCAATCGCCCTAGGGACGTTGAAGGTTCCAGCTTCTAAGAGGATTTTTGTTGCAAATCACTTGCAACAAATCACTTTACTAATTACTAGTTCTAGTCCATTAAGGCTGTGCTGTCATGAAAATTGAATTTGTTCAGCCAATTTCTGGAGGACATTTGAGAGAAGCTCCATGTTAGTTATCACTCCAATATAAGGCTGTTGTTTACAATATAAAGAGTGAATGTGCTGTGCATGATATAAAAGAAATGTTCTAACCCAACACTGGTGGAATGACTTAGTCCAAGCACATGAACCTTTGGAATTTTAGCATTTATTGCTAAAGGAATAGCATATAAAAGTAGGGAAGTGTTGCTGCAGCTGTGCAAGGTATTAATGAGACCATACCTGGAGTAATGCGTACAGTTTTGGTCCCCTTACTTGAGAAGGGATGTAGTTGCATTGGAGTCTGTTCTGAGGAGATTCACTGGATTGATTCCTGAGATGATGTGTTTGTCTTGTGAAGAAAGATTGAGCAATTTATGCCGATTCTCTCTGAAACTTTGAAGAATGAGAGGAAAGCTAAAAGGGGATTGACAAAGCACTCATAGAAAAGATGTTTCCTCATGAGGGGCACTCTAGAACAAGACATCAGAATTCTAACATAAGAGGTAGCAGACTTAAAACCAAGATGAGAAGAAATTAATTCTCTTAAAGGGTCGTGAATCTGTGGAATTCACTATCCCAGAGTGTGGTGGATGTGCCTTCTATTATCTGTAAGCAGAATCTTACGGGGACCTGAGCGATGTGGGTCATCACTAGATTGTGGCAGAATCACAAGACAAGTCCAGCGAGGCTTATCTTGACATCAGAAGGGACACCCTGTATTTTGTATGCTGAGCTGTGAGGCAAGTTTGTCATTGTGAAGTTTCGATTAAGGGAGACGTTAACTTGTTAAAATCCTTATTAATGCTACAGCTCACCTTATTAACATTGAGCTTCCTATCTTATCATATGTGCCAAACAAGCTAGACGTGGAGAATCCTTGACATGGAAGTCAGAGCAGGTATCTGGCAATGTCAGCATGACATTTGCTCCAAAGGGCCTCCATGTTGGACACCAACAACCAACATCTCCATGCGCAGCAATCATAAAGTGTCCCATGTCCATGGACATTGGCACCTGAGATGTGCCAACATCTAAGAACCGTATTTACAGGATATTTCTCAACTTCAGTGATGCACCTTGGGCTGTATATTGTAGCACTCATTGTAACGCTGCAGCAAGGAGACTGTGCACTCAGGGACACACCCCCCGCTCATGGCCAGGACCAGGCTGCATTCTCCAGACTGTCATAGCGCTCATTCAGTTGAGCCTACCTTTATCCCTACTGCATGCTGCCTTATATTGCCTTGGGGTTTTGACTTTGTGTGCTTTGCCCCCTCAGCCACAACCATCAGACTCACAATACTAATGTAATGCCATGTCATTTAGCACAGTGACAAAAGCTTGTCATTGGTTGTTAGCAGTCCTCAAGGAGAAAGTGAGGACTGCAGATACTGGAGATCAGAGCTGAAAATGTGTTGCTGGAAAAGCGCAGCAGGCCAGGCAGCATCCAAGGAGCAGGAGAATTGACATTTCGGGCATAAGCCCTTTTCCTCATTCCTGAAGAAGGGCTCATGCCCGAAACGTCGATTCTCCTGCTCCTTGGATGCTGCCTGACCTGCTGCACTTTTCCAGCAACACATTTTCAGCGCTGTTAGCAGTCCTCAGTCAATTCAATGGAGATGGCCTCCTGTCAGGGGGGCTCTCAGCATGGTCGGTCAGGGGCAGCCTCTGAAACCAGTTTAGGGGCTTGGATGTGGTCAGCAAGCCACTATGGTGTTCAGAATCAGGGTCATCTTCACATAATGGGATGCAGATCTGAACATTGGGCAGCTCACCACCAGTCTTGACCCTTTCAGTCCCCTGTGGGCTGTTTTCCCTCTAGAACTTGTGAGAGGCACTACGGGAGGTTAAAGTGGATGACACAGCTATTACTATTGGTGCAGATTGGGTGGTGTTCGGTGTGAGTGAGTAAGCAGTGTTACTGTGGTTGGAGATCAGATCGGATTGACAGTGCTTGCTTGGATGCACAAATGGCCTTTTAAAGGTGGTACCGGTGTCACAGATGCTGATTAGGTCTGGGAAATCCTGGCAGTGCTGAGTTGTTCTGGGGAATGCTCTTGGTAAGATGAGGATAGAATTGGAGGAGAGGGATGCCTTTGTGGTGTTTAATAACTTGAGTTTGGTAAGGCACAGTGAGAAACACTCCCAAACCCTATTACAGTGGGCACTTAGCTAAAAAAAAGCCTTTTAGTCCATTGTGCCTGTCTGCTTTTGGGGTCCCACAAATCCCTGAGACTGAAATTTGACCTGGATGTCCCAGATTCAGCACCTCCTTTTATATACTGCTTGATTTTCTTTAAGGGTGTAAAGCTGGTTGTGAACACGTGAACAGCTATTTCATGTTTCTGCCAACAAAAATTTCAGTCCCAGGGATTTGTGGGACTTTGAAAGCAGACAGGTCCTTGATTCGTAATGTTGGAAACACTGAGTGTAAATATCAGCTAAGGTTGGAATATGAGTCTGGAGCTCCCAATCCATGAAGAATTGGATGGAACCATCATGTCTCCAATGTGCTGAGGTGTAAAATAACATGGCTGTGTGTCCTCTGAAGCATATTTACTGAAATAGTTATTTTTTTCAGGAACAACTTCGACACAAGACCAAATTCAATTTTGTAAAGTTTGACTCCAGAGTTGAATCGTGGCAGGAGAAGCTGGCAGAAGTAAATGAAGATAATCTGGAAAGGGCATGGTCTTGGGTCAAAGGCCTCCAGGTAAACATATTTACAAAAATGTTAAATGCTCACCTTATTAAAAGTCCAAAAGGACCCTCACCAACTTCTACAGATGCGCTATTGATAGCATACTGTCTGATTGCATAATGGCCTGGTATGGCAACGGCTGTGCCAGGACCTGCCAACATCATCAAAGACCCATCACACCCCAAGGTGATATCCTACAGCATCTTCTGTCAGGCAGAGGATATAGAAGCTTGAACACACGCACCAGCAGATCCAGGAACAGTTCCTTCCCGGCCATTATTAGACTGATGAATGGATTCTCTAGCCTCAAATAGTGCTGATCTTGCTAATGTTGATCTTGCCTAGTGTATACCCTGTGCAATGTAACCTATATGCCTGTCTAAGTCTTTTTGATCTGTACATCCTTGCTTACTATGATCTGCCTGTACTGCTCATAAAACAAAGCTTTTCATTGTACTTCGGTACACATGACAATCAATCAATCAATCAAAAGAGTGGGTGCTTATTCTATTAGGGAGTCATATCAAACAAGAAAACATGAACTCTTTCTCTGTCTTCAAATGCAGCCAAACCTGCTGAGTTTCTTCTGCATTTTCTGTTTATATATCAGAGATTCCAGTATCTACAGCTGTTTCCTTTTATTCATGTCAACCAGTTTAGTTTCAATGACGTAGAATCTTAAAGAAACAGAAGAGAATTAATAGTTACATACAAGTGTGGGTTAATGGGGAAAAGCAGCAAAGATTTGTTAAGAGGAAGTCACATATAACTAACTTTCTGGAGTATTTTGAAGCAGTAACAGAGAGAAATGATAAGGGTAATGCTAATAGTATGGTGCACATGAACTTCTAGAAGGTATTCAATCCAGTGCTACATAACAAATTTATCAGCAAAGTTAGAGATCATGGAATACAAAGGACAACAGTGATGTGGATACAAAGTTTGCTGAGTTATGGGAAATAGAAAGTAATTGTTCATGGATATTTTTTGAATGGGAGGAAGGTTTGTAGTAGAGATCCTCAGTGATCGATATTGGGACACTTGCCTTTTTTGATATATTTAATTATTTAAATCTTGGTGTGCAGTCAAAGTTGTGGATGATAGAAAACTTGAAAGCCCTGCAAACTATGAGGAGGATGGTGTAGATCTTCAAAGGAAGTTGACAGATTAGTGGAGTTGCCAGATAGGAGGCAAATGAAGTTCAATTTAGATAAGTGTGAACTGATTAATTTTGGTAGAAAGAATATGGAGAGCGAATGCAAAATAGAGGAGGTGCAGGAGAAAAGGGTCCTAGTTGTATGCATATATAATTCACTAAAGGTGTTGAGAGCAGTTTATAAAACAGATAATATCATAGGTTTTATTAATAGAGGCATATAGTAGATTGAAGAGATTATGCTGGACTTGTATAAGACGCCAGTTGTACCTCAGCTGGAGTATTCTCTGCACGGTTCTGGGTACCACATTATAGAGTGGATGTGAATGCAATGGAGAGTGCACAGAAGAGATTCACAAGAATACGTCCAATGATAAGAAACTTCAGTTATGAGGATATCTTGAAGAAGTTGGAGAGGAAAATGCTAAGACAAAATTTTTCAAAACCTTGAGGGGTTTGGGCAGAGTTGATAGGGAGAAACTGTTCCAGCTAATAAAAGGATTGAGAACAGGAAGGCATAGATTTAAAGCAATTAGGAAAATGAAAGAAATGAAAAGGAAGTAAAAACGTTTTCAAGCACTGAATGGTTCAAATCTGGAATGCACTGCCTGGAAGTGTGGTGGAGGAAGGTTCAATTGAGACCATCAGGAGGGCATTAGATGGTTAAATGAATGGAAACGATGTGCAGGGGTATAGGAAAAGGACAAGGGAATACTGCAAAGCCATAATACTCATTTGGCAAGCTATTGTAGACTGATGGGCTGAAAGGTCTCCACACTGTAACAATTCTATAATTCTATGTTTACTTTGTGGGCCTCAGCACATTTGGGACTTTGGTGTTGAGAAGTGATGTGTACCGTAATGGACTATCTCATGTGTTTATTGTTAGTGCAGAACAAATCCCACACACGCACATAACAATTTGAATACTTCCTTAGCTGTTTCTAGAATGCTTACCACTTGTCTCTTGAGATCAGTAGTTAAAATTAAAATAATTTTGGAAAGAAATATTTTCCAGGCGTGTGACCTCCAACACCTAGGTCACACATAGTTGCAGTTGAGAACTGTTCTGTTCTGAAATCTCTGCTCTTTTGTCTCTGAGCAGGCCTGAGTTTCCTCCCTTTGGTTATGACTGTTTCTATGCCAATCTTGAACCAACCACTGAGAGGCAGTGTGAGAGTAGCCTGGGTTGAATGATTTGCTATTGTATTAAATGATTTGCTTCTAAGTCCCTGTTCACGCTTCCAGTTAAATAGGATAGAGAGCTTTGTGTCACAGCTAGTGATGAGTGACTTGAATTCAGATATTAACATTTTGATGTTGCCAGGGTTGGAGGATTTGACCTATAGGGAGAGGTTGAACAGGCTGGGGCTGTTTTCCCTGGAGCGTCGGAGGCTGAGGGGTGACATTATAGAGATTTATAAAATCATGAGGGGCACGGATAGGATAAATAGACAAAGTCTTTTCCCTCGTGTGGGGAGTACAGAACTAGAGGGCATAGGATTAGGGTGAGAGGGGAAAGATATAAAAGAGACCTAAGGGGCAACTTTTTCACGCAGAGGGTGGTACTTGTATGGAATGAGCTGCCAGAGGCTGTGGTGGAGGCTGGTACAATTGCAACATTTAAAAGGCATCTGGATGTATATATGAATAGGAAGGATTTGGAGGGACATGGGCCGGGTGCTGGCAGGTAGGACTGGATTGGGTTGGGATATATATGGGCAGCATGGATGAGTTGGACTGAAGGGTCTGTTTCCATTCTGTACATTTCTATTACTCTATGACTACGTAGAGAGAATGGTCCAGTTCTGATTCTTCACACTTTTATTTGAGCCAGTGCTGTTTAAATTAGCCTAAATTGTGCCCCATACCTTTTGTACTTCGGATTGTTACAGTTGTTTGAAAAATTTGAATTCTATGATATTTTCCTAATTAATTCACAGATAATTGTCTACACTTATTCTTGATTACATTGGAGATGTTATATTCAACATGTGGTATTTATTACTTAGCAACCGGCTATTACCATATAGCTTAGACTGCCGTAGACAAAGTACACAGATTTTGAGTTTGAAGTTGTATAAAGATTAAAATGCTTACTCTTCATTAATGAAGCATTTTTCAATTGTTCCTTCATTAATATTGTGGATGACAGCATTTTATTTATGTTTTATTGCTAATTTTTTTTTATTGGATGATGCCCAGACAGTAACTATCATGTGATCATGCAATTAGCTTTGAACTGTGCAAAGTGTATGATCAGTCTGGCAGACTGGATATGTTTTTGTTATTTGATATTTTGTGTGCTTTTATAGAGGATTGACCCATCAGTTTCAGAATTATTTGAAAGGATCAATAAGGTAGCATCAGCAAGCATACTTTGCAGTAAGCGAACTGAAATTGCTCCCATGATTGTTGTAGTGTTCATTTTTATTTTAGCTGAAAGGTAAATATGGCTTTAATTTTGAAATGTCTAGAATCCATTTTTCTCCCTCCCTCTCGTGAAAGCGCTGGCTTTCATTGAAGGCCATTTCACAAGTTCTGACTAATTGGTCGTATGGTGGCTGCCAGCAGTCAGTTCGCTTGACCCTAACCTCAGCTGACTTCCACACGTGTGCGTGTTCCAGCTGGTGACGCTGAATAGCAATCGTCAGGTTCTCAGATTATCTTCCCTTGTGCCTTATCTGACATGTTGTATAATTGATATTCAGTCTGAAACAAGCTAACTCAGCCTAACGCAAGATCACATAATCTTTTTTAAAGAAAGATGGAAATGGAATTGAGTTGCTTGGCCCTTGTGGCCCTGTTTACAGTCTGAATAAAACCCACAAGCTATAGTTTAGATGTGACTGCACTAACACATTTTAGAATAGTGAATTCTCCATCTCAGTGCTGCCACCTTGGGGATGCATTCATTAGGTGCTTCTGCATGCATATGGGTTTAATCAAGAAGTGGCTCCAGCTTTGTTGAAATAACTTTAGTGGAAAGTGCAGGTAACTTGGTGATTTTGCTTCACCAACGACAAAGTTAGAACATGGCACTGGAAAGATCTCTGAGTCGTGCCTCATTTGGATTAATGTGGTTGTGATATTGTCAAATTTCAATTGCTTTCTGAGACACTCAGATTGAGGAATGCTGTATTTCTCTACAGGTCGGGGGTTCCACAAATACTTTGGGAGCAATACGACTTGCTCTTGCTGATGGTGGGACTCAAGCTGTTTATCTCCTCACCGATGGAAGACCTGACCAGGTATAGTGCTGTACAAGAACAAACCCAACATCCTATTCATTGAATAAAATCTGAAGGTGTCAATGTTGCCTCAAGAATAGTGACTTTGTTATTATAATTTCACTGGAGTTTGGAAGAATGAGAGGAAATATGCAAGACCCAGAATGGTCTTGACAAGGTGGATGTGGAAAGGATGTTTCCTCTTGTCAGGTGAGTGGAGAGCTAGGGGGATACTGTTGTAAAATTAAGGGTTGTCCTTTGAGGATAGAGATGAGGGAGAATGTTTTTCTTTCTTAGGTCTTGCAACTTTGGAACTCTGTGTCTCAGAAGGCAGTGGAGATGGGGGTCATTGAATACTTCTAAGGCATTAGTAGATAGGTCCTTGTAAGGGCAAGGGAATCAAAGATTATCTGGGCTATTGGAAATGTGGACTTCAAAACACAAACAGATCAGTCATGATCCTGTTGAATGGCACAGTAAGCTAGAGAGACTGAATGGCCTGCTGCTGCTCCTACTTTGTATGTTCATAAGCCTTTCACAATGTTACTCTTTTCTGGGAATTCCAGTTGAGTGTCACTCATCTTCATTTGAGAATATCAAATGTTAGTAAGAGAAAGTTTGACTGAAAAATAGTTTGCAGTTCCTCATGAGTTTGCAATTTTAAGCTCTGATCGTCCTGTTCTAATTTTGACTATTTGTTCTGAAAGGCAAAATCTGTTTCATTAGATCATGACTAAATGTCTACATCAATTCCACTATACCAACCTATCCCCATATCCTTTGATCCCTTTACTGCCCAAAAATCCATCAATCTTTCTACTGAATTGATACTTACTGACTGAGTGAGTACATTCACAGCTCTGTGGTAGAGAATTTACAACCTTCTGAGTGAAGACATTTCCCTTCATCCCATTCCTGAACATTTGTTGTCTTATTCCGAGACCATGATTCCCAGTTCTCAACTCTCCAACCAATAAAAACAGCCTCTTAATATGTCACAACATTTAAGGATGTTATGCATTTCAGTAAAATCACCTGTAATTCCTCTAAACTCCAGAGTATATTGGCCTGTAGTACTCAAGTCCTCTTATCCCTGGAAACTGGTCTGCCATTGTAGTACTTTAACAGCAAATAGCTCCTTTTTTGGTTAACAAACTGCACATTGTACCCAAGATGTGGCCTCCTTTTCATCTCAGCAGGATTTCCTTTTATTTATGCTCCGGTAGTAAAGGGTCTTGATTTCATGTAGATGTTTGTCCAGAAGCTATGCCTTGAGCGATATTTTATGGATCCAGGCAGGGATCAGGCTGTTTTGGATCTGGTTATGGGTCATGAAGCAGGTTTAATAAATGATGCCAGAATGAAAGATCCTCTGGGAAACAATGACCATAATGTGGTCGAATTTAGTATTCAGTTTGAGTGGGAGAAACTTGGGTCTGAAACAACTGTGCTAAACTAAAAGACAGTCGAGAAACAGTGGCGGGTGTTTAAGAAAATCATTCATTGCTCACAGCAAAGACATATTCAAGTGAGGAAAAAGGATTCTTGGAAGGGAATAAATAACCATGATTAACCAGACAAGTTGGCATAGCATTAAATGAACGGGTAGCAAAGTGCAGTGGAGGATTATCAGATCAGTCATGATTGCATTGAGTAGCAAAGCATAGATCCAAGATGTCAGTCTGAGTGGACTGCTGTGCTGGGCTCTGTGCCATATCCCCTGCCAAAGTGGACCTTTACCAGCCCCTAGGAGAAAAATCAATAATAAAAAGCTACTGAACATCTGGAGCAGCTAGAATTGTGATTTGACAGCTCTAAGATCAGGATGAAGGTGAATAAAGGAAAAGGGGCAAAAGGAGTACAGCAAGCAGGGCGCTCCCCTACTGCATTGGGGGTGCCCCTACCCATGGCCCCTTTGGATTTAATGGGGCAGCAGCATTTACTCTCAGAGTTCACTGAACTCCGAGGAAAGATTGAAGCAGCGATGGAGCCAATATCTGATATGCTGAAAAAGCATGAACAGGAGATTTGAACATTAGACTGAAGAGTAGAAGCAGTGGAGCAGAGGACCGCGGCATCGGAGACTGTGGCGGAGGTCTCGGGAGGAGGGAATCCAAACGCTGGAAGACCAGGCTCGGGTCCTTCAGGAATAAGTGGACGACCTAGAAAACAGCAGTAGAAGAAAAACGTATGGCTCATGGGTTTCCCGGAGAGTAAGGCGAGGACCCTTGTTGGTTTCTTGGAGAAGCGGCTCCCAAAGTTCCTGGGGCTGGAGTTGGAGTCGGGCCTGGTGAGTGTGGAGTGGGCCCACCGGATCGCAATGCGCAAGTCCACGCATCTGCGACTCCCGCACTATAAAGAAAATCAGTTAGTGATTGAAACAGCAAGGAGACTGGGAAGAGATCCACAGGCTTTAACATACAAAGGCTGAAAAACAATGTTTTTTCAAGACTTCTCAGGAGCCATAATTAATAAGAGAAAGGCATTTGATGAAGTTAAGGGAAAATCAAGGGATCTGAGCATTCAATATTCCTGGAGGTATCCAGTGGTGTTGCATTTCACTCACGAAGGGATGATACATAATTTTGATTCAGCAGAAAAGGCAAAGGACTTTGTAAACTCTTTGAAATAAAGGACTCGGATTGGGAGTGCGGGGGGAGGGGGAAGGGGCACCATTACGGACAATGATACAGTTTTTCTTTACTTGTTCTGACCCTTCTTTCTCCTTTCTCCCCTTTTTGTGGTTATCGGTTTTATAGATTTTGTACTGCCTTGTTGTAAAACCTGATTTATTTACCATTTTGGTCAGTTGGTTATTGTCTGAGGTTTTTTTTTTGCTGCTGTCCTTTTGTTTTTGGATTGGGGGTGGCTGTACCTGTGGTTAAGATGGATGGAGAAGAGGGGTGGAGGGGCAGAGTGGGCGTCCATTATTAACTCTCAGAATGTAAATAATTTGTTTTCTTTATCTGTGTATTGCCTGGGACTGGGGCGCGATCTGTTGGAAGGAGCAAGGATGGTAGCAAGCATTGGTAAGATTGCCGCCTATGGGCAAGGGGGAGGTCTCTAGTGAATTAGGCTTTATTTGGGTGTTTGATAAAGTTAAATGTAATGGTTAGTTTTTTAGTTGTAATTTTTATAGGAAAGTTTTTAGACTTTACAGAGTTAATGTCTTTTTCACTCGCTGCACCTCAGATAAGCTTCCTCCTCTTGGGAAACCATGGGCTGCCCTGGATGACATGGCTAGTGATTTGTTCAGTGATTTGCACTTGAAATGTAAAAGGGAGCCATTTCCCCATTAAAAGAAAGAAAGTGCTGTCAGGCCTTAGGAAGGAAAGGGTTGACATCGCCCTGCTGCAGGAGACACATTTAACTGGTAAGGAACATCTGAAACTACAGCAGGGGGGTTATGTTAAGGTATTTTTCTCCTCCTTTCACTCCAAGTGTAGAGGAGTGGCTATACTGGTAAGAAGGAGCCTCCTATTCCAGGTAACTGAGCAAATTAAGGATTTACATGGATGGTTCTTCATTCTTAAAGCTCTAATACATGGAGAAGAGTATGGCGTCTTGAATGTTTATTGTCCACCAGTGCACCCTCTGAAATTTCTAATTTATGCAGTTGCTAAATTAATGAGTCTTGGGGAGTGCCTAATGGATCCTGGGGTAGGCAGAGTGCCAAGGGGCCTGGCAGATACGCATTCGCAATCCAGACAGTTAGTGGACTTGTGTGAGGATTTGGGAGTAGTGGATGTGTGGAGGCATCTCCACCGTAATGGAAGAGAGTTTACTTTTTATTCCAACCCACACAAGTGCCACAAGCAAATTGACATGTTCCTTATGCCGTTGGTTTGTCTGGACAGAACGTTGGCGTGCAAAACTGGGAATATAACTATGTCGGACCATGCGCCAGTGTATTTAGATGTTGAAATCAAGGGTGGTGGAATGGATGCATGGCATTGGCCCGGTGCATGGGCGCTCTTTCAGTTTGTGTTTTGTATCACTTACAGAAAGGACATGCCTTAGGAGATGCGGAAAGACTCTAAGACTTGGAATCGGGAACAAGGAGAGGATATTTCAATGGAAATATGGGAAAATACATGGGAAAATGTAAAGAAAATCTCAATATATAACAAAGCGCAGGCCTTGCAAATGAAGATTTTACACAGGGCTCATATGCAACCAGAGAGGCTAGCTACGTTCAAGAGAGGAGGATCTCCAAATGTAAAATTAGTATAGGCACTCTTACACACTGCTAAGGGAGCTGAAGGAAATCCTGGGAATTGAAGTCAAAGTGGACCTGGTATTTCTTCTTCAGCGACTACCAACTTTGCCCTCTCTGGGGGAACACGGGAAGAGACTGTGTAACATTCTTACCCAATGTGCGAGGAAGAACATTTTAATGAATTGGACGTTGGAAAACCCTCCAGGTCTTAAGGGGTGGTGCAGGCTGGTAATGGTGCATCGGTAATGGTGCATCTACCCCAAGACTACCTCACAAATAAGGTGCACGACAAAACTCTTTCTGGCCTGGTGCCTCTCCAGTTCTTTGGCTGGGTGCTGGACCAGACATTTCTGTCACCTCTGCGCTGCAGCCCACTGCCTGGTTCCAATATTTAATGGATCACCTTGGGATTTGAGATGGAACCCCATGGCAACACCGGGCATCTGTGGTGCCCCCCCCGCCCCTTGCCATGATATGGCTGACCTGGGTATCCAGAATCTTGTCCCTAAAGAAGTTAGAAATAAGAAGGCAAGGTTTACGCAGCTGTTTCTGGGGCATAATTATGTTGTGAAAACAAGACTGTATTAAAATGGTTCAAGGGTCAGTTGTGAACATGTGAATGTGGAGCAGGTGTCGGCCATTCATTGGCGGATCTGATTGTAACCTCAAGTCCACATTCCCTCCTGCCCCTGAAAACCTTTCAACCCCCTTTGCTCAACCATGATCTACCCACCTTGGCCTTAAAAATACCAGAAGAATCTGCTTCCAGCACATGTTGAGGAAGAGAGTCCCAAAGGCTCTCAATCTTCTGAATGAAAAGATTTTGCCTCACTTGTGTTTTTTTCTAGAGATGCTCTAGACAGACACAGAGAGGGGATTAAATAATTTTAATAAAGGTCTGTTCCATCTCAACAGCACCTCAGCCTTCTCACCAGATCTGGTGCTTTTCCTGCAGAATCAATTTGGATTGCCAACTCAGTCATAGAGTGGCAGTGACAATCTGACCCTGGTTCATCATTACAGAACAATACAGGAAACAAGGGAGTCTGACCACATCAATCTCTTGGCGGCAGACTGGGTCAAAGAGCAGAAGGGGCTGATGAGAGATTTCCAGCCTATAGCAGCAGGTTGTCAACCAGGCTCCATATTGAAGTCAGTTGACTTCCATTGTATAGAGCTGCTTGGCTGATGGCTCTTTTTGTGCAGTGGCAGTGTCTCTACCTCTGGCCCGGGAGGCCTGGATTCAATCTCAGTGCAAGGAAACTTTGAACCAGTTGATTAGAAATTATCTGGAGGCCTGTGGCTATCCCTTATCCTTGGAAGGTGGCCCACAATTCCTGTCAGCAGCTCTCAGTGGCAGGAGAGAAAGCAGGATCTTTTGACCTCAGATGCACAGTGCCTGATTGAAGGAACTGGCATTGGGAAAGGGACAGGAAGAGGAAAGGGTACTCCCTTGCTTGTGATGGTCGACCAGCCCCTCCCACCCATGACCCCCCCCCCACTCCACAAGAACATCCCTCTCAACCTAGCTCTCACACTCACCTTTACTTTGTGTGGGAGAGGGAATGAACCAGGCCCTCGGGCAGGATCATCGCTTCCAGCAGACTCCCCTTGAAGAGACGGTAATGAGCAGGTGGTTGTCTCTGATTGGCTGGCATCTCTCAATGAGTGCGTCATCCAACACTGGGGACATCAAGGCACAGGGAAGATCCAGTGGTGACCAGTTAAGTGCCTGAAAGCTTGAATCCATTGATCTTCCCCATAGAACTCTCCCCATTGGTTTCTTGACCATTAGATGAGACCCAGTCGGCCTGACAGAATCCTAGCCAATGTCATATTTAAAGCCAAGAGTTATGCATGCTTGTTCAGTTAAATAGCATACTGTTTGAACACTAGTAGATGCACAATAACTGACTTGCTCCTCTGTCGAATAGAGGATTCTCATGTTAAGGTAGCACTTTTGTTTTAACGGGTTACTTAAATTAATGGTTAATTTTGCTTTATGTTTTGTTATCAAATACAGCCTCCGAAAACCATTATTGCTCAGGTACAGCTCGTCTGCCTTGTCCCTATTCATTGCATTGCATTTAACTGCAATGATGTTGAAGCCAACGAGTTTCTATTTGAGCTTTCCGCGAATACAGGTGGACGGTTCCATTGCTATAGCAGTGATATGACAGTGCTTTCTAACCTTCCGCCATTTCAGGTAGGGAGTTTTCAACACTCGAAATGAAGAATATTTCAAATCCTTGAGAAAGTCTGTAGCAAGAGTGTCAAATGCGTTTTGATACCTCTGTGATTTTATATTTAATAACTCATATTTATTGGCATTAAATACTGAAAGGTGCTTCACAGGAATGGATGAATCTGAAGCAAAATACCATGGAAGCTGGCAACCTAGAATAACAAAACAAACTCAGCAGCTTCTGAGGATAGAGAGACAGAGAGAGTTCATGGGCAAAACCTCGCACTGCTGCTGGAGTGGGTATATGCAGGTAGGGGGCAGGGGAACTGAATTGTGTAGGAGGCCACAAATCAACTTCGTAATGGTCTGATGAAGCGGCAATGACCATTTCTCAGAATTTGATGGTGGCTCAAGCTTTGGGAAATCCACACATTCATACCTCACACATGTAAAT
Organism: Chiloscyllium punctatum; assembly: GCF_047496795.1. Classification (NCBI taxonomy): domain Eukaryota; kingdom Metazoa; phylum Chordata; class Chondrichthyes; order Orectolobiformes; family Hemiscylliidae; genus Chiloscyllium; species Chiloscyllium punctatum. The sequence continues at coordinate 22,937,963 of NC_092747.1, read as the reverse complement.
TAAAAAGCCATCTCGCCAGAATTGATTGCACATTTCTATTGCGCAACAGATGAGGTCTCTGTACTAGAGTCATAGAGATGTACATCATGGAAACACACCCTTCGGTCCAACCCGTCCATGCCGACCAGATATCCTAACTCAATCTAGTCCCACCTGCCAGCACCCGGCCCATATCCCTCCAAACGCTTCCTATTCATACACCCATCCAAATGCCTCTTAAATGTTGCATTTGTCCCAGCCTCTGCCACATCCTCTGGCAGCTCATTCCATACATGTACCACCCTCTGCGTGAAAAGGTTGCCCCTTAGGTCTCTTTTATATCTTTCCCCTCTCACCCTAAACCTATGCCCTCTAGTTCTAGACTCCCCGATGCCAGGGAAAAGACTTTGTCTATTTATCCTATCCATGCCTCTCATAATTTTGTAAACCACTATAAGGTCACCTCTCAGCCTCTGACGCTCCAGGGAAAACAGCCCCAGCTGTTCAGCCTTTCCCTATAGCTCAAATCCTCCAACCCTGGCAACATCCTTGTAAATCTTTTCTGAACCCTTTCACGTTTCACAACATCTTTCCACTAGGAAGGAGACCAGAATTGCACGCAATATTCCAACAGTGGCCTAACCAATGTCCACTACAGCCGCAACATGACCTCCCAACTCCTGTACTCAATACTCTGACCAATAAAGGAAAGCATACCAAACGCCTTCTTCACTATCCTATCTACCTGCAACTCCACTTTCAAGTAGCCATGAACCTGCACTTCAAGGTCTCTTTGTTCAGCAACACTCCCTAGGACCTTACTGTTAATTGTATAAGTCCTGCTAAGATTTGCTTTCCCAAAATGCAGCACCTCGCATTTATCTGAATTAAACTCCATCTGCAACTTCTCAGTCCAGCTGGAGGTCAAGTGACAAACAGCTGTCTTTTCAGCTTTGGGGAGCGTTGTTAGATCTGTGACAATCCATAGTTGAGGTGAGGACATAAGGCAAAATATTTCAGTGCATGGCTGACCAGGGAAGGAAGAAGGCATGGATGGAGATATCTGAGGCACGGAGGAAAGTAAAGAGGGAGGCTGCTCTGAAACAGGCAGGAACAGAAAGGGTGCAGGAAAATGTAAAGAAAGAGGGATATAGGTAAAAACAATGACTGCAGATGCTGGAAGTCAGATTCTGGATTAGTGGTGCTGGAAGAGCACAGCAGTTCAGGCAGCATCCGAGGAGCAGTAAAATCGCGTTTCGGGCAAAAGCCCTTTACTATAGGAGAGGTTATAATGTTTCTGGGTGGACAGTGTCAATTGGAGAGAGGTAATGGATAATGGGAAGGCTCAGGATAGACGTGTGGATTGTAACAGATGACAGATTCCTGCCCTCCTCCTCTGCTGCACAAATTGGCTGCTGTGCTCCTTACCGATGGATATCTAATTGGCAGATTGTTGCAGGGTTCTGCCATGCCAACCCCCTTGCCCAGCAGCAGTATCGCTCACTTCCTGTCCCAATGCCAACAGCCTCACTGCAGTGAGAAGTTTCCATCTCACATTCCAATCGAGTGACCTTTCCCTCATTCATTCATTGAATGTGGGTGTTATTGGCTGGGCCAGCGTTTATTGCCCAGGCCTAATTGCTCCTTGAACTGAGTGGCTCACTGGGGCCATTTCAGAGGGCATTCAAATATTCACACAATGATAGACCAGGAGCCAGAAGGAAAAGAATGAAACTGGAGTTTCATTCTCCAGCTATGACTTTCTTCAGCCCACAGTGAAGTGAGCTATGAAAAGGTTGTGTTAAACCGTTGGGGCCTGCCACTGACATTACCATTTCCTTCATTCTAGGACATCTCCAAGGTCCTGCCATTGGCAAGATTTAATATGTTAAAGATAAGTCAATCTTTTCAAAGAAATTAAATACAAAACACAAAATAGAGATTTATCATCAGAAACCTGTTAGAAAGAACTTCGAGGAGGCTTGGGAACCAGAATCCCAAAGGCTATGTATCGGCTGTCACCTTCATTCTAACATTTCTAAAGTAGAACTGTTTGTTATTTTGCTTTGTTTTCCTTAATGTTGCATTCTCATTGCTGTAACTTTGAGTAAGGTAATGAGTGATCTATTCTGGTAATTAATTTGCATCTGTATATTCAGAAATGAGACAGAGGATTTTTATTTATTTGTAGAAATTGCTGTCTAAATGAGTCAACAAAGTGTAGTGCTGGAAAAAGCAGAGCAGGTCCCTTGGGTTATGCCCCACCCACCGACTCTCTTGCTCCTGAGATGCTGCCTGACCTGCTGTGCTTTTGCCAGTGCTACACTTGATCGAGTCTGACTTCTCCAGCATTTGCAATCCTCACTATCTCCGAGTTGCTCTCTAAACGACCCAAGTTCTGTTATTATGCTTATTATTTTCTATTAAGGTATGTCCATAGAAAATCAGACTAATTGTTATGCACAAGTATATAAGAAGGAGAATGAGACAGATCATGTTTTTATAATCAGTGGGATTGTTATTCAAGTAGGTACGTTTTTGTGTTTAATTATAAAAAATGGCAAATCAAAGTGCTTGTTTAATCCAATCTCTGCCTTTTATAATAAACCTGAATTTTCTTTAATCAACAGTGGTCCTTGTCTTAATTAACTGAATTAATTTGAATTTGTTCAGAGTGAAGATATTTGCCTTTTGAAGAAAGAAATGGAGAAGGGGAGAAATGATTTGGAGAAGGTAGAAAAGCTGTATGCTGAATGTGTAATGCTGGACTGGTATTATAACGGGGAAGAAACCGGTCTAAAACACGAGTAAGTTCAATATCCTGACATCAACCTTTGTCACAGTTGTGCTTTATGTGACGTGGACCTTTGAGAATCGAGATAAGTTTTTCAGAGTTAACATTTCAAGTCCAGTCACCCTTTTTCAGTTCCTGTTCCTTCTGTTTAAAGTATTAACTCTCTCTCCACAGATGCTGCCAAACCTGCTGAGTTTCTTCAGCAATTTCTGTTTTTCTTTCACAATTCCAGCATCTGCAATTCTTTGTTTTATGCTTGTGGATATAATTTACCCTGCTTCAAGAATATTTTTTACTACACTTTAGTTATTTTGCTTCCCTTCATTAGTTCATTAATAAAAAATATCCCTTGGTGACGTTGTATGATTAAGACCATAAGACATAGGAGCGGAAGTAAGGCCATTCGGCCCATCGAGTCCACTCTGCCATTCAATCATGGCTGATGGGCATTTCAACTCCACTTACCCGCATTCTCCCCTTAGCCCTTAATTCCTTGTGACATCAAGAATTTACCAATCTCTGCCTTGAAGACACTTAGCGTCCCAGCCTCCCCTGCACTCTGTGGCAGTGAATTCCACAGGCCCACTACTCTCTGGCTGAAGAAATGTCTCCTCATTTCTGTTCTGAATTTATCCCCTCTAATTCTAAGGCTGTGTCCACGGGTCCTAGTCACCTCGCCTAACGGAAACAATTTCCTACCATCCACCTTCTCCAAGCCATGTTTTATCTTGTAAGTTTCTATTAGATCTCCCCTTAATCTTCTAAACTCCAATGAATACAATCCCAGGATCCTCAGCCGTTCCTCATATGTTAGACCTACCATTCCAGGGATCATCCGTGTGAATCTCTGCTGGACACGCTCCAGTGCCAGTATGTCCTTCCTGAGGTGTGGGGACCAAAACTGGACACAGTACTCCAAATCCTAGGATTACAGTGTGACTTTTCTAAAACTCATATTATGAAAATGGCAAAAATGTTTTATTTTACTCGCTCATGGGATATGGGTTTCTTCATAAATTGTAAAAGGTTGAGACCCTGTGACATGTGATTTGTAATGTCTTGCCAAACAGTAAATGACCTATTATGACTACTCTCAGTTTACAGTTAGCTAGCCAATCTTCTCTTATTATCAGTATGTTACCTCAACACCATGAGTTTTTATTTTCCTACAATAACCTTTGATGTGATGTATATGTCCACTGGTTTACCCACGCATGTTACTTCCTCAAAATGAAACTCTAATAAATTGGTTAAATATGATTTCCACTGAATGAAGTGTCTTTAATAATAGCATTTAACATCTTCCCTGGGACTAGGCCTAAGCTAACTGGAATGTAATTTCCAGCTTCCTGTTTCTTTCCCATTTCGAATAAAACATTTACATTTGCCTCTTTCCAATTTAACAGGATCTTCTCTGAATCTAGGAAATTTTAGAAAATTAAAACCAATACATCAATTATCTGTTTAGCCACTTCTTTTAAGACCCTAGAATGAAATTCACCAGAACACAGGGAGTTGCCAGCCATCAGCTCAATCAGTTTACTCAGTACCATTTCCCGGTGACTGTAATTTTCTTGAGTTCCTCCCTCTTTTCATCTTCTGATCTGTAGCTATTTCTGGGCTGTGACTTGTGTACTCTATAGTGAAGACCAGTGAAAGATGTTGTTCAATACATCTGCAATCTCCTTATTTTTCATTATTAATTCTCCACCTCCCTTTCTCCCACGCTCACTTCAGAACAGGAGTAAGTCATCCAGCCCCTTGAGCCTGTTAGCTTTGTTAGCTTAGCCTTATCAAAATCTAAAGAAATTCTTAGTTTTTCTATTTCTAGCGAGCTTTCTCTCAGATACTAACTTTTCCCTGTTTGTTTTTTTTTGTTCAGTCTTTGCTTTATTTCAAAATATTTTATCTAACGATCTGACCTGCCACCTATTGTTGAGAAATTGTATGATTTTTCTTTAAGTTTGAAGTTTTCAAGTTGAAATCATGGATGTACCAACAAAAGACTGCATTACTGAGTCTGCAACTGGTCTAAACAGTTTGCTGCAAGCATTTAAGTTGTTTAAAATAATTAGCGAGTTTGGAGAAGATTTGTAGCTCAGGTTAATGTTCTGGATGTAAGTTTGCTCATTTGCACATGAAGTTTACACATCAACTAGACAAAAAAATACATGACCCACTCTCACTAGTATCTTTACAAACAGATGAGGAGGAAACCACTTCGACTGGGACATCCTAGGATAAGCCAAACAGAGGCGCACACGAGAATACCTAGAAGCATGGCATTCCAACTAGAACTCTATCAACGAATACATTGACTTGGATCTCATTTACCACACCCTGAGAGAAAGAATAGGAAATGATATCACCACAGGAAATGACATCACCAACCCAAGGAAACCTAAACACATAAATAAAAAGTGGGCCATAACACCAGTGCTTCACTGGAGGCTCACTGATGATGTTACCTAGTATGGTGATGAAATGTCTGAAAGCAAACTTTCCAGCTAAATGAGCAAACTTACATCCAGTTTAAAATAAAATAGCTACTGGAGGGACTTCTTAAACCAGTTGTCCAAAAAGAATGTGACATGTATTAATTCTGTTCCTGGCAAAAGAGACAAAAACAGAAATAAACAAGGATAGAAGTGAATCTGCAGCCCACCATCTGTGGCATTGTCTGTTAATACACAGCTACTCTATTCTTTTTAAGCTGTAATATTTATGAATGTTGACTGATCATAGTCAATCAACTGAACAGATGGTGCAAATCCTCAGATGGAACTTATAACTGCTGTGTGCACAAGGTGAATAATGTGAGTGTGAGTCTTACAGCAGTTCTAAATGAGTGAGTTTGAAGTGAAGGAATGAATTAAAGTCTGAGTCCTGATACAATAGCGATAGTTGATTGGTAGGTGATGGGGTTTGTTGAATTGAGCAGTGTCTGAAATTAATACTACGTTGATAGGATATAACAATTAAAAGTGTCTTCTGTGGCTCGGCTACTTTTTGAAGTCATCTAATTTCTTGGATCCTCTGGACTTGACCTGACGTTAACCTCTGCAGCTATCTGTTCCTTCTTCCTTTTGAGCATGTGTGGTGGGCCTCCCATTCCTACAAGTTCACCCTCTTCTGCTGACGTGACAGATGGGACAGATCTTCTTATTTTTACCTCCCCCACTAAGGATTCTCGTGCAACTTCCAACATTTTGGTGCATGTTCTCTCCTTCTCTCCCATGATGACTGTCTTTACACATTACAGTACTTCCACTGGTCTCTGCTGGTTTATTCAATCCCAAGCCAGTTGGTGAAGTAGGAAATAAGACACTGATACTTTCCTTGATAGTGGGCTTTTTCACAGAATTCAGCATTAGGTATGTCTGCTTGTTACCTTCTAGCCTTGTATTTTCATGTGTATTCAAGGTACACATTAATGAATGCCCTTCACCTGTGTAGCTTAACATAACTAACACACAACTAACATCATCATCTCTAGAAGGTACAATCTCTCTTCCTTTAAGAGGTATAGGTGAGACTTACAGGGTGCTAGTAAGTAATGATCTTGGACCATTTGCAATTGTCTATTTTGTAGACAGTGACTTACAGCAAATCATCTTAATGAGCAGGCTGCATTGTATTTAACAGAGGCAGATGAATCTTGCATCATAATCTGTTTGGTAGATTCCCAGTATGCAGTTGTTTATGCCATTGTTGTTTGTGGATCCTTGCACTGCCGTATTTATTACTGTGATTTTATAATGATTGCAAGGAGGTCAGTCAGCTGGACAGCATAGAATCTGAGTACCCTGACTGGGGTTTTAATCTGGTCCAATCAGAGAGCCCTGGCTGACAGAGATAAACAGGCATGTCAGAGGGTTCTGTTCACTCTGAGAGCTGGCTCTGAGGGAGCTGGATCAGTGTAAAAAACTGTCCACATGTAAATAAAGGTTGACTTTGTTGAGTTATTTCAGGTTCCATGTATTACAATAGGAATACGAGTAGGCTGTTCAGCCCCTCTAGCCTGTTCCACCATTCAGTGAGTTCATGGCTGATCTGTGGCCTGCTTCCATATATCTGCATTTGGCCCATACTGATTGATACCTTTACCGAACAAATATTTATCTATCCCAGATATAAAATTAACGTGTAATCCAGCATGCACTGCATTCTGTTGAAGAGAGTTCTAAACATTTATTGCCTGATTTGTGTGGAAGTATTTCCTAGCATCCCTCTTGAATGGTCTGGCCCTAATTCTCAGACTATGTCCACTAGTTCTAGAATCCCCAACCAGTGGGAATAGTTTAACATTATCTACCCCGACGTTCCTGATAATATCTTGGAGATTTTGATCAGATCATCCCTGGACTTTCTGAATTCTAGAGAAAGCAGGCAAAATTTGTTGTGCTCCCTCCAAGGTCAATCCTTCCTAAGGTGTGGTGCCCACATCTACTCACAGTACTCCATGAGGTCTAACCAGGGGCTTTTGTAAAACTGCAACATCACTTCTGTATCCTTGTACGCCAGTCCTCTAGACATGAAGACCAGCATTCCATTATCTTTCTTGAACATTTTCTGAATGTGTTTCATGATATTTTAAAGATTTCGGCACGCAAACACCCATATCTCTTTGGACATCTGGCCATGAGGAATGGCAGCGTTGGCGGTCAGGGCTGAAGCCTTGTGAGTGATGGTGAAGTCTGGTGTGCTTGGGCAGTTCTTAGCCCAACATGGATGAAAGTATGCCCAGCATGGGGGGAGAACAAGCTCTCATTGGAAAGCACAGCTTAGAACATCTGCAGGCCCATGGAAGAAGAAAGGACTATAATGTTTGACATTTTAACTTTATTTCTTTTTTTTAATACAAAGAACACTGCAGTGCTGAACCTTTTAACTCCTAGAGTCATAGAGATGCACAGCATGGAAACAGACCCTTCGGTCCAACCAGTCCATGCCGACCAGATATCCCAACCCAATCTAGTCCCACATGCCAGCACCCGGTCCATATCCCTCCAAACCCTTCCTATTCATATACCCATCCAAATGCCTCTTAAACGTTGCAATTGTACCAGCCTCTACCACTTCCTCTGGCAGTTCATTCCATACACGTACCAACCTCTGTGTGAAAAAGTTGCCCCTTAGGTCTCTTTTAGATTTTCCCCTCTCACCCTAAGCCTATGCCCTCTAATTCTGGACTCCCCGACCCCAGGAAAATGACTTTGTCTATTTATACTATCCATGCCCCATATAATTTTGTAAACCTCTATAAGGTCACCCCTCAGCCTCCGACGCTCTAGGGAAAACAGCCCTAGTCTGTTCAGCCCCTCACTATAGCTGAAACCCTCCAACCCTGGCAACATCCTTGTAAATCTTTTCTGAACCCTTTCAAGTTTCACAACGTCTTTCCAATAGGAAGGAGACCAGAATTGCATGCAATATTTGTGTAACTATGATTTCGTATCTTGGTGTTTTGTATCTAAAATGGCATTGTGTGTGGTTGTACAGCTTTCACTGTACTCTTGTACCCCATACTTGAGTACACGTGACAATAAAACGTAAATCGAAATAGATAGAAATCTAAAAATATTTATTGTATTTAATTTCATAACATCTAAAGTATTCTGACCTATCCTTTGATAATGACCAGAGTTCAAAAAGTCCTGAAAATCATGCAAACATTTGCAGAAACAATGCATCAAGTGACTGATTCCGAGACACCCTCAAATCCAACATTGCACAGGATTGCAAACTGTTTGTATAGCATTGAAGCATCACATAACTATAAAAAGGACTGGCTTGCGTGTCAGTTTAATGTTACCCCTGATGATTTTGGTTGAGCTAATAAACAGTATCATGGCATGACACATTTCACAGTCATTTCAGCCAGAAAAAGTGCTTTTAAAAACTATTCTGCCTTCATCCTTGCAGTATCAATGCTGATGATCGAACTGGGAGTGACGATACATCTCAGCGACATTCTCTAAATGCTAAGGCACTTTTGAGACCCAAATCAGCTGTGGATTGGACACCAGCTACACATCGAAACCACAGGGATCGGTACCATATTTATAGCACAGATAGTGGCAAGAGATCAAAAGAACTACAAAGGAAGAAAGCTCTACATGCTGGTAAGGGAAACTGGCCATTATTCCACATTTCACTGATTTTCCAGGAATTATTTAATCAACAATCTTGTACTTGCACATCTATAATATAATGAAAAGCCCTGAGATGCTTTTGCAGGGAATTATGAAATAAAATATGACAGTTGGGCAGAAAAGGAAAAACCAGATCAGATGACTAAAAGCTTGGTTGACTTTAACGACTGTGTTAAAGGAGGAGGGTGCTCACAGCTAGAGACATTCCAGGGCTGAGGGACCAAGCGGTTGAAGGTGCTGGCAGAACAATTACATTTGGGAACGTTAGAGAGGCCAAGATTTGAGATATCTCAGAGGGGTGAGGGGTGGGGACAGGTTCCAGTCGCTGAGGGAGACCATGGAGAAATCTAAAATCAAGAAACAGAAATTGTTGGCAAAACTCAGCAGGTCTGACAGCATCTGTAGCAAGAAAGCAGAGTTAACGTTTTGAGTCTGGTAACTCTTCATAAGAACCAATGGCAGTGAGGAAACACTGGCATTGATACTGAAGGCAAGGCTGGGGAGTGGTGGAGGGAGAGGTGAGCAGATATGTGGAGACAGAGCCCAGAGAGATATGAAAGGGAGAGGTAAATGAGGGGTTACGGATGGCAGGCCAGCACAGAAGAGAAGCTAAATAAGTGATAATGTGAGCTGAGGGTAGCAGAGAATGGGTAGTCTGAGCTGAAAGTAAACCATCTAATGTGATAACAGACCTGAAAGTGGGTGAAAATGGGTTGGATGTGCTAATAGCAACCAGCATCCCAGCAGGACTGAGTGTGGCACTGGGTAAAAGACGTGGAAGGATGGAATCTGGCTCTAAAGTTATTGAACTTGATGTTGAGTCCCAGAGGCTGCAGGGTCACAATCGGAAAATGAGATGTTGTTCTTTGAGCTTGTGTTGAGGCTCACTGGAACACTGCAGCAGGCGTGAGACAGAAATGTTAGCCAGGGAATACAGTGGACTGTTGGAGCAGCAAGCTACAGGTTTCTCTGGGTCACTGTTGTGGTCTGATTGTGGATGCTCTACAAAGCAGTCGCCTACTCTGCGTTTTGTCTCCCAATGTGGAGGAGACCACGCTGTGAGCAGCAAATACAGTTGACTAGATGGAGTGAAGTGCGGATAAATCACTGCTTCATCTGGAAGGTGTATCCGGGGCCTTGGATAGTGAGGAGGGAGGAGGTAAATGGGCAACTCTTACTCCTTTTGTGATTGCATGGGAAGGTGCCATGTGAGTGTGGGGAGGCGTTGGGATGAAAAGGAGTGTACCAGAGGGATTGGTCCCAGCGCAATGCTGATAAAGGAGGGGAGGGGACTATGTGTCTGATCATAGCATCCCACTGGACGTAAAATTCTAAAGAGTTTCAGAAGCAGATATACCTGGCAGTATATATGCATAAATTAATAAAGCTACAGGACAGTTGAGAGACCAGTTAATAAAGCATGCATTGTTTATTCATAGCTGCATGGAGCACAAAAGCAAGGAGGTTATGTGGAACATTAATAAGTCACTAGTTCATTGTCATTTGCAGTATTGAGTTCAGTTCTGGGCATCACACTTTAGGAATGATGTGATGGAGAAAGTGAGGATTACAGACGCTGGAGAGTCAGAATCGAAAAGTGTGGTGCTGGAATAGCACAGCAGGTCAGGCAGCATCCGGGAAGCAGGAGAGTTGATGCTTCGGGCATAAGCCCTTCATCATGAATGATATGATGGCACTGGTGAGAGTGTAAAAAATGTTTTTTTATGAGAATAGTTCCAGGGAAAGATCGGAGAAGTTAGGACCTTCCTCAGTTAAGAGAAGACTAAGTGGGAGATAAAATAAGTGAAGATCTTATAAGAGAAAGCTTTTTGATGGCAGTGATTAGTTAGCATCTATAATGCATTCCCTGAGATTAAGGTGGCGGCAGGCTCCATTGATGTATTCAAAAGGGAATTAGATGTTATTATAAAAAATAACAATGTGTCGTGTTATGATAAATGGATGGTGAATGAATGACGATAAATAAAATGCTGATTTCAAAGAGCTGGTTGAGACTGAATGGACTGAATGGCCTTCCTCTGTGATGTAATTAACCTCTGATTCTGTAAACATTACTGGTATCATATTGGTGCTGTTATGAAGTGTAGGATTGAAGTATAAGAAGTATGTGTTCGGGAGTTACACCTGCCATTTTGTACTGGGAGTGTATTACGTTCTCCGTAAGAAAAACATACATTTAAAGGTCCACAACATTGTACTCTTAATGAGATTTACGCAGTTAAAAAGTATTGAACTGTTTCACACATTAAACAATAAAAGGAAAATGTTGAAATTGTAACAGTAATACGATAATATCACTGTTCCCATTAACAGCTCATACCAAGTCCAGCTTACTCCGGAGTTTGAGCAATGGTGTTAAAATTGATGAGAATCTGGTGGATGAGTGGCTGCTTCCAGAAAACAAGGAGATGTTCGTAAATAACCACAAGAAGGAATTGAAAGTTCTGAAAGGTAGGTGCTGCTTCAACTTTGGTTTTGCTGGCATCTCAGACTATTATCTGTATTCCACTTACAGCTTGCAAATTTATAACAATGGGCAATAATTTGGTAATTAGCAGAAAGTGAGGAATGCAGATGCTGGCGATCAGAGCTGAAAAATGTGTTGCTGGAAAAGCACAGCAGGTCAGGCAGCATCCGAGGAGCAGGATTTTACTGCTCCTCGGATGCTGCCTGATCTGCTGTGCTTTTCCAGCACCACTCTAATCTAGACTCCGGTTTCCAGCATCTGCAGTCATTGTTTTTACCTCAATAGTTTGGTAATGGCCAAATAAACAATTTTTCTTTTGTCTATTGATTGAGAGATTAAATTTTTGAGTGATGATTTTATTGTGCAGTTTATGTGCACATGCATGAGTTTGGGTTCAAGACAGAATGGTTACAGAGGAAGCAAGAACAAGAGTGATCTTCAGACTTAGCCTTCTTTATAACACTGTTCATTAAAACTTAAGACGAAATACCACAATGCATGTCTTTCAGAGGTACATCAGGCTCTGTTACATTTGTGAAAGCCCATACAATAAACTCTCTCACCTCATGCTAGCTGGTTTACTGCACAGATTTCTTGCATGTGTTTCTCTCGTACCCAATTACGTCATCCCATTTCTCAAACCCAATCACTTCACCCACTGTGTTATTTACCCAGAGGAGCAGCTCCATAGCAGATCACACCATCTGTTGCAGTTCTCTCAATAGCTGAACCCACCGATTCTGGAAACACAGAAGCTAGCACAGGTCCCATACACATGCAGTTGTACCTTGCTGGTGGTTTAGGATGATCTCTGCCCTGTTGGCCAGATTAGGTTCTGCTTTGGAGCTTCTGAAAGCACATGTTGGCATGGCGACAAAAACCTGCAAACAGTTGGTATTCCCATTTGCATCAGTCATCAGCTAGATTTCCCACTTGTGGTGGTTGAGGGCTTTCATGTCCCTTCTGACTGCATTCCTCAACCAGAGCTTTGGAAGCCTTGCTGGTCTTTTGAAGCAGGCTACCCCCAGGTTTGGCATACCCTGGGCACATATCCAAGCCAGCGAGGCTGGTTTTTCCTTGATGAGTACTGACATAGTCAACATTTTTACCCTAGCAACCCCCACCCCAAAGTACACAAACACACACACACACGCTTACACACACACAAATCCACATGCACACATACACATATGCGTTTGTGGGGTGAATTTGTACTTGCAGACTTACATTGTACTTTGCTCAAAAACTGCATGAATCCATGTAAGATTCTGTTAATTCATTTTTTTAGATTAGAATCAGTCTAAACATTAAGGCACTGACAACAGCATACAGGGGGCTAACACCTTCAATACATTATCTGGGCTGACACCAATTGTTAAATACTGGATTAGTGGTGCTGGAAGAGCACAGCAGTTCAGGCAGCATCCAACGAGCAGCGAAATCGACGATTCCTGATGAAGGGCTTTTGCCCAAAACGTCGATTTCGCTGCTCGTTGGATGCTGCCTGAACTGCTGTGCTCTTCCAGCACCACTAATCCAGTATTTGGTTTTCAGCATCTGCAGTCATTGTTTTTACCAATTGTTAAAGTTCACTTGAGAATGTAACTTTTAAAAAAAGTTTTGTGATTTACATATGAAAGAAGTGAATCTAACATGGTAATTCTAACAGATGAGAGACTTAACAAACAATCAAGGTATTTTTCTATGTATAATTTTAGTTATATCACACTGTAAACGTTTGCTATAAATTGTGTATCTTGCAATCGTGTACTCCACAACCACCTGATGAAAGAGCGGCACTCCGAAAGCTAGTGCTTTCAATTAAACCTGTTGGACTATAACCTGGTGTTGTGTGATTTTTAACTTTGTACACTAGCAAGGGCTGTTTCATTGGTGTCCTTTACCATGTGTTGCCAGGATTGTACATTCATAAAATTCACTGAATGGAAGAGGAAGTTGTGAGATGTGTCAAATAGTTTTCAGGTTGATTCCACTCACTTTTGACCAGCGGTGTCATGACCTGCTTTGGGTCTTAGAGTCATAGAGTCGTAGAGATGTACAGCATGGATACAGACCCTTCAGTCCAACCCGTCCATGCTGACCAGATATCCCAACCCAATCTAGTCCCACATGCCAGCACCCAGCCCATATCCCTCCAAACCCTTCCTATTCATATACACATCCAAATGCCTTTTAAATATTGCAATTGTACCAGCCTCCACTACTTCCTCTGGCAGCTCATTCCATAAACGTACCACCCTCTGCATGAAAACGTTACCCCTTAGGTCCCTTTTATACCTTTCCCCTCTCACCCTAAACCTATGCCCTCTAGTTCTGGACTCCCCTACCCCACTGAAAAGACTTTGTCTGTTTATCTTTTCCATGCCCCTCATAACCCTGGCAACATCCTTGTATATCTTTTCTGAACCCTTTTAAATTTCACAACATCTTTCCAATAGGAAGGAGACCAGAATTGCTCGCAATATTCCAACAGTGGCCTAACCAATGTCCTGTACAGCCGCAACATGACCTCCCAACTCCTGTACTCAATACTCTGACCAATGAAGGAAAGCATACCAAACGCCTTCTTCACTATCTTATCTATCTGCGACTCCACTTTCAAGGAGCTATGAACCTGCACTCCAAGGTCTCTTTGTTCAGCAACACTCCCTAGGACTTTACCGTGAAGTGTATAAGTCCTGCTAAGATTTGCTTTCCCAAAATGCAGCACCTCGCATTTATCTGAATTAAACTCCATCTGCCACTTCTCAGCCCATTGGCCCATCTGATCAAGATCCTGTTGTAATCTGTGGTAACCTTCTTCGCTGTCCACTACACCTCCAATTTTGGTGTCATCTGCAAACTTACTAACTGTACCTCTTATGCTCGCATCCAAATCATTTATGTAAATGACAAAAAGTAGAGGACCCTGCACCGATCCTTGTGGCACTCTTCTGGTCACAGGCTTCCAGTCTGAGAAACAACCCTCCTCCACCACCCTCTGTCTTATGCATTTGAGCCAGTTCTGTATCCAAATGGCTAGTTCTCCCTGTATTCCATGAGATCTAATGTTGCTAACCAGACTTCCATGGGGAACCTTGTCGAATGCCTTTCTGGAGTCCATATAGATCACATCTACTGCTCTCCCCACATCAATCCTCTTTGTTACTTCTTCAAAAAAGCTCAATCAAGTTTGTGAGACATGATTCCCCATGCACAAAGCCATGTTGACTATCCCTAATCAGTCCTTGCCTTTCCAAATACATGTACATCCTGTCCCTCAGGATTTCCTCCAACAACTTGTGAACCACCGACATCAGGCTCACTGGTCTATAGTTCCCTGGTTTATCCTTACTACCCTTCTTAAACAGTGGCACCATGCTTACCAACCTCCAGTCTTCCGGCACCTCACCTGTGACTATCGATGATACAAATATCTCAGCAAGAGGCCCAGCAATCACTTCTCTACATTCCCACAGAGTTCTAGTGTACACCTGATCAGGTCTTGGGGATTTATCCAGCTTTATGCATTTCAAGACATCCAGCACTTCTTCCTCTGTAATCTGGACATTTTGCAAGGTGTCACCATCTAGTTCCCTACTTTCTATATCTTCCATATCCTTTTCCACAGTAAATACTGATGCAAAATACTCATTTAGTATCTCCCCCATTCCCTGCGGCTCCACACAAATGCCTCCTTGCTGATCTTTGAGGGACCCTATTCTCTCCCTAGTTACCCTTTTGTTGGTAATAGGTATTTGTAAAAACCCTTTTTCCCTCTTAAGTATACTCCTACTGCCTTTATACTCTTCTAAGGAGTCACTTGATCTGTGTTGTCTATACCTGACATATGCTTCCTTCTTATTCTTAACCAAACCCTCAATTTCTTTAGTCATCCAGCATTCCCTATACCTACCAGCCTTCCCTTTCACCCTGACAGGAATATACTTTCTCTGGATTCTTGTTATCTCATTTCTGAAGGCTTCCCATTTTCCAGCCATCCCTTTACCTGCGAACATCTGCCTCCAATCAGCTTTCGAAAGTTCTTGCCTAATACCACCAAAACTGGCCTTTCTCCAATTTAGAACTTCAACTTTTAGATCTGGTCTATCCTTTTCCATCATTATTTTAAATCTAATTGAATTATGGTCGCTGTCCCAAAGTGCTCCCCACTGACACCTCAGTCACCTGCCCTGCCTTATTTTCCAAGAGTAGGTCAAGTGTTGCACCTTCTCTCCTGAATCAGAAAATTTTCTTGTCCACACTTAACAAATTCCTCTCCATCTAAACCCTTAACACTATGGCAGTCCCAGTCGATGTCTGGAACGTTAAAATCCCCTACCATAACCACCCTATTATTCTTACAAATAGCTGAGATCTCCTTACAAGTTTGTTTCTCAATTTCCCTCTGACTATTAGGGGGTCTATAATACAATCCCAATAAGGTGACCATCCCTTTCCTATTTCACAGTTCCACCCAAATAACTTCCCTGGATGTATTTGCAGTCCCATGTTCCTAACCATGCCCTGAGTTCATCTGCCTTCCCTGTTAGTCCCCTTGCATTGAACTAACAGTCCCTGACTGTTTGACTCGCTTCTGTTCTCAACTGTACCAGTCTCAAATTGACCTCTTTCCTCACTATCCCCCTGGGTTCCCCCCCCCCCCCCCCCCGCATCTTATTAGTTTAAATCCTCCTGAAAAGCTCTAGCAAATTTCCCTGCCAGTACATTAGTCTCCTTCCAATTTAGGTGCAAACTGTCCTTCTTATACAGGTCACGTCTACCCCAAAAGAGATTCCAATAACCCAAAAATATGTGTCCTTCTCCCATACACCAGCTCCTCAGTCATGCATTCATTTGCTCTATCCTCCTATTCCTGCCCTCACTAGCTCGTAGCACTGGGAGTAATCCAGATATTACTACCCATGAGGACCTCCTTTTTAAACTCCTGCCTAACTCTTTGTAATCTCCCTTCAGAATCTCAACCTTTTTCCTTCCTATGTCGTTGGTTCCAATGTAGACAATGACCTCTTGCTGGCCCCTCTCCCCCTTGAGAACATTCTGTACCCTCTCTGAGACATCCTTGATCCTGGCACCAACAAAGCAACACACCATTCTGATTTTTCACTGCTGGCCACAGAAATGTCTGTCTGCACTTCCGACTAGAGAGTCCCCTAACACAATTGATCTCTTGGAACCCGATGTACCCCTCATTGCATTAGAGCCAGTCTCAATACCAGAAACTTGGCTGTTCGAACTACACCCCCCCTAAGAATCCATCACCCCCTACATTTTCCAAAACAGCATACTTGTTTTAAATGGGGATAGCCACAGAAGGCTCCTGCACTAGCTGCCTACCTCTCTTACCTTTTCTGGAATTAACCCATCAATGTGACTATATCTGAGACTTGCCCCCCTTCCTATAACTGTCTCTCCAACCGATCCATTTGCTCTGATAAGCTTTGCAACCAACAGCATTTATTGCAGAAATAATCCGCAGTAACCCTTAAACTCTCTTTAAACTCTCACACCTGACAAGAAGCGCATATCACTTTACTAAAGGCCATTTTTGCTCCTTCACAATCTAGAGACCCAGAAAATAAGATTAGATTCCCTACAGTGTGGAAACAGGCAATTTGGCCCAACTAATCCACACCAACCCTCCGAAGAGTAACCCACCTAGACCCATTTCCCTCTGACTAATGCACCGCACACCATGGGCAATTTGGTATGGCCAATTCACCTGACTTGCACATCTTTGTGACTGTGGGAGGAAACCGGAGTACCCAGAGGAAACCCACTCAGACACAGGGAGAATATGTGAATTCCACACAGACAGTCACCCGAGCCTGGAATCGAACCCAGGACCCTGGTGCTGTGAGGCAGCAGTGCTAACCACTGAGCCACCGTGCTGCCCTCTTATTCCTCTACCAAACACCATCTTATTGCTCTGCAAAACACTGCCTCAGGTTAAGTTAATAATTATGGCTTATATTTTAAGTTTAATCAAAAGACATACCTCAAAAAACATATAATCAAAAAAGAACCCACTCTACTCATAACTGCAGACTTTCTGTAGGTCACACTTAAAAACAATACACTTATCTGCTTCTGTGCTGTGAACTTCACCCAAACAGTTCCTCCAAGATCAGTTGTGAATTTCACGGTTTGTTAATTTTCCCAGACGCACTCCGATGTCTAGTGATACATGAATTCAAACAGCAAAGGCAGTAACTGCGCAGATTCACTGTGATGTCAGTTTCTTTCCCTCTCCCCTGCACTGACCTTACCATATGCTTCCTTTGTCTGTCCCTTTTAAAACTGCTGTTGTTTCTGCACTGGCTACTACATTGGGGAGCAGTACTCAAGTAGTGGTCTTGTCAGTTGAATGTGCAGTTTGGAGCCACCTAACTTATGTTCTTGGAGTAATTAGTCACTCCCCCATAACACTAAGCACAGGTACTCTAAGTTGATCCTATTTCGAACTGTTTGATTCACGTTGACTCCTCTTTTCATCTGACTGCTGACCTGTACTGTGCTGTTAGGCTCCTGCCATTGACTTTTCCTCAAAAGCAAAACTGTTGTGATAGAATATGTTCTTTCATGGACTCAGTGAAAAACACATATAAACACAAACCGGAAAGCCAAAGGTTGCTGGAAAAAATGAGAGCTCATCATTTGGGGTCCAGTTGTTACTAAATGCAAGGAATGTTAAGGGATTTCTGAGAATTGCTAAAAAAAATGCTGAACCTTTATTTATTTAAGTACCTTTTAATGGTTTTCTTTTTAGGCCTCAGCTTGATTGAAAGCAAACCTTTGACAAAAAAAGGAAGCAGACCAGCTAAAAAGTAAGATGAAAAAGTTATCTGTTGTTAGAAAGACTGCTCGCAACTTATTATTCATATCATGGATTCAGTAATATTTATTATAATAACGTGACATTGGCTATTTTCTGTCTAACTGCACTGTACCACCCATCTCAAATTTGAGTAAACAATACATTGCCTTTATTTAAGAAGTTGATAACTTCTTCCATCAGGCAATGAGGAAGTCTCAGTCTGGTGACTAATGTTACTGGACCAGTAAATTAAACCTCAATTCAGAAATAATGTGACTGCAATCCCATACCAAAATAGCAGCAAGCTAACTGCTTTCTGAAGTGGCTTAACAAATTCAATTGATTGTATAAAATCACTTGGCGATAAGCAATCCATACTAGCCATGCCAGTGGTCCTCACACACTTCCACACCGACTCTCCGAATAGCACTCCATCCCCGACCCTACCCTTCCCATGGATAATCCACTTAGCTTTACATCCCTCAACACCATGGGCAATTTAGCTTGACCAATCCACCTAACCTGCACATCTTTGGACTGTGGAAGGAAGCAGAGCACCCAGAGAAAACCCATGCAAGCACAGGGCAACCATGCAGACTCCAAACAGTCAGTCACCTGAGGGTGAAATTAACTTGGGTGCCTGGTGCTGTGGGGTAGTAGTGCTAACCATTAAGCCACTGTGCCAGGCCAGATATAGGTGAGTGCAAAACTCAAAACAATATTAAACAGAAAGCAGAATATGTTGGCAATTCTTCAGAAGCAAAATGTCTTAAATGTAGTAATAAAAGCACAAAATATTTGAGGTAAAACTGAAAAACTTGACATTTGAAATAAAAATATAACAGGGCAGCAATTGTATTCGACACATAATTAGCATATTATTGGATGTTCTGAGAAGTGGAATGTAAAAGCACCAAGGGAAAGTATTCCAATTTCCTGTCACCAAATCAAATATATCTATATTACTCTACAACAAAAACAGCAATTGCTGGAGAACCTCAGAAGGTCTAACAGCATGTGTGGAAAGAGAGTGGAATTAATGTTTTGGATCCAGTGACCCTTCATCAGAACTTACTCTGTAAGTTGGTCTTCTTGAAAACAGTGCTGCAATAATCTGATGTCCCCACTTAATACTCCCATTGTTTTGTTTTAGGAGCTAGCTACAGTTTTTCCATAAGACCATAAGACAGAGAAGTGGAAGTAAGGCCATTCGGCCCATTGAGTGGCTGATGGGCATTTCAACTCCACTTACCCGCATTCTCCCCGTAGCCCTAAATTCCTTGTGACATCAAGAATTTATCAATCTCTGCCTTAAAGACATTTAGCATCCCGGCCTCCACTGCACTCTGCAGCAATGAATTCCACAGGCCCACCACTCTCTGGCTGAAGAAATGTCTCCTCATTTCTGTTCTGAATTTACCCCCTCTAATTCTAAGGCTGTGTCCACGGGTCCTAGTCTCCTCGCCTAATGGAAACAATTTTCTAGCGTCCACCCTTTTCAAGCCATGTATTATCTTGTAAGTTTCTATTAGATCTCCCCTTAATCTTCTAAACTCCAATGAATACAATCCCAGGATCCTCAGCCGTTCCTCATATGTTAGACCTACCATTCCAGGGATCATCTGTGTGAATCTCCACTGGACACGCTCCAGTGCCAGTATGTCCTTCCTGAGGTGTGGGGACCAAAACTGGACACAGTACTCCAAATGGGGCCTAACCAGAGCTTTATAAAGTCTCAGTAGCACAACGGTGCTTTTATATTCCAACCCTGTTGAGATAAATGACAACATTGCATTCGCTTTCTTAATCACGGACTCAACCTGCATGTTTACCTTTAGAGAATCCTCAACTAGCACTCCCAGATCCCTTTGTACTTTGGCTTTATGAATTTTCTCACTGTTTAGAAAGTAGTCCATGCTTGTATTCTTTTTTCCAAAGTGCAAGACCTCGCATTTGCTCACATTGAAATCCATCAGCCATTACTTGGACCACTCTCCCAAACTGTATAGATCTCATCACCTCAGGGGATCTCCCATCCACCGCCTCCAACCTCATGGTCCCATAACCCCGCACCGCCTGTTTCTATCTCCTGCCCAAAATCCACAAACCTGACTGCCCCGACCGACCCATTGTCTCAGCCTGCTCCTGCCCCACCAAACTCATCTCTGCATAGCTCGACAAGGTCCTTGTCCCCCTTAGTCCAAGGACTCCCCACCTACGTTCGGGACACCACCCATGCCCTCCACCTCCTCCATGATTTTCACTTCCCCAGTCCCCAACGCCTTATCTTCACCATGGACATCCAGTCCCTGTACACTTCCATCCACCATCACGAAGGACTCAAAAGCCCTCCGCTTCTTTCTTTCCCGCCGTACCGAGTACCCTTCCACTGACACCCTCCTTCGACTGACTGAACTGGTCCTCACTCTGAACAACTTCTCTTTCCAATCCTCCCACTTCCTCCAAACCAAAGGAGTAGCCATGGGCACCTGCATGGGCCCCAGCTATGCCTGCCTCTTTGTAGGATATGTGGAACAGTCCATTTTCCGCAGCTACACTGGCACCAACCCCCACCTTTTCATTCCGCTACATCGATGACTGTATCGGCGCTGCCTCGTGCTCCCACGAGGAGGTTGAACAGTTCATTGACTCTACCAACACTTTCCACCCTGACCTCAAATTTACCTGGACCATCTCAGACTCCTCCCTTCCCTTCCTCGACCTCTCCATTTCTATCTCGGGCGACCGAATCAACACGGACATTTACTATAAACCGACCGACTCCCACAGCTACCTAGGCTACACCTCCTTCCACCCTGCCCCCTGTAAAAACGCCATCCCGTATTCCCAATTCCTTCATCTCCACCACATCTGCTCCCAGGAGAATCAATTCCAATACCGAACAACCCAGATGGCCTCCTTCTTCAAAGACCGCAATTTCCCCCAAGATGTGATCAACGATGCTCTCCACCACATCTCCTCCACTTCCCACTCCTCTGCCCTTGAGCCCCGCCCCTCCAATCACCACCAGGACAGAACTGGTCCTCACCTACCACCACACCAACCTCCAGATACATCGTATCATCTGTCGTCATTTCCGCCACCTCCAAACAGACCCCACGCCTCCCCTCCCCTATCAGCGTTACGGAAAGACCACTCCCTCATCAGGTCCACACTCCCCACCAACCCAACCTCTACTCCTGGCACCTTCCCCTCCAACTGCAAGAAATGCAAAACTTGCGCCCAAACCTCCCCCCTTACTTCCCTCCAAGGCCCCATATTCACCACAAATTCACCTGCACCTCCACACACATCATCTATTGCATCCACTGCACCCGATATGGCCTTTTCTATATTGGGGAGACAGGCCGCCTACTTGTGGAACGTTTCAGAGAACACCTCTGGGACACCCGGACCAACCAACCCAACCACCTCGTGGCTCAACACTTCAACTCCCCCTCCCACTCCACCAAGGACATGCAGGTCCTTGGACTCCTCCATCGTCAGACCATAGCAACACGACGGCTGGAAGAAGAGTGCCTCATCTTCCAACCACAAGGGATGAACTCAGATTTCTCCAGTTTCCTCATTTCCCCTCCCCCCACTTTGTCTCAGTCTCAACCTTCGAACTCAGCACCACCTTCCTAACCTGCAATCTTCTTCCTGACTTCTCCGCCCCCACCCCCACCCCCACTCTGGCCTATCACCCTCACCTTAACCTCCTTCCACCTATCGCATTTCTAACGCCCCTCCCCCAAGTCCCTCCTCCCTACCTTTTATTTTATCCTGCTTGGCAAACTTTCCTCATTCCTGAAGAAGGGTTCATGCCCGAAACGTTGGTTCTCCTGCCCCTTGGATGCTGCCTGACCTGCGTGTTTCCAGCAACACATTTTCAGCTCTGATCTCCAGCATCTGCAGTCCTCACTTTCTCCTAGATCCCTCTGCAGCCTCCCCACTTCCTCAGTACTACCTGCCTGTCCACCTAACTTTGTATCATCAGCAAACTTCGCTAGAATGCCCCCAGTCCCTTCATCCATATCATTAATATATAACATGAACAGCTGCGGCCCCAACACTGAACCCTGCGGGACACCACTTGTCGCCAGCTGCCATTCCGAAAAAGAACCTTTTATCCCAACTCTTTGCCTTCTGTCAGACAGCCAATCCTCAATCCATACCAGTAGCTCACCTTGAACACCATGGGCCCTCACCTTGCTCAGCAGCCTCCTGTGTGGCACCTTATCAAAGGCCTTTTGGAAATCTAGATAGACCACATCCACTGGGTTTCCCTGGTCTAACCTACTTGTCACCTCTTCAAAGAATTCCAACAGGTTTGTCAGGCACAACCTCCCCTTACTAAGGCCATGTTGACTTGTTCTAATCTGACCCTGCTCTTCCAAGAATTTAGAAACCTCATCCTTAATGATGAATTCTAGAATTTTACCAATGACCGAGGTTAGGCTAATTGGCCTATAATTTTCCATCTTTTGTCTTGATCCTTTCTTGAACAAGGGGGTTACAACAGCAATCTTCCAATCATCCGGGACTTTCCCTGACTTCAGTGACTTTTGAAAGATCTCAACCAATGGCTCTGCTATTTCCTCAGCCACCTCCCTCCCTTTTCATTGTTTGTTGTTTTACAAATTGGATCACCATTGCTTTTATTTCCACTTCTGAGAAATGATTGAAATTCCAGATCTAAACTTTCATCCACCATCTTAAGTGATATTCTGCTTGTAAAATGCACTTCCTAAGTCATTATGAAAGGGGAGAAGTGCTCTTGACCTTTGGTGGAATTTTACCAGTAGTTCATTTATCTTGGAAAAAATGGGTGGTAAACTACTTGTTTTTCTATAGATTGTAACAGTCGAGTAATTGCCTATTCCTTCTAAGAGAAAAATAATTGGCTCACAAATTTAGGGACGCTTTAGAAAGGAATTACTTAACTGAACTCTAATTTTTTATGCAAGCAATCTTCAGCCAACCTTCCACCCATTGACTCCATCTATACTTCCTGCTGCCTTGGGAAGGCAGCCAACATCATCAAAGTCCCCTCTCGCTCCGGTTATAAATTCTTTCAACCTCTTTCTTCAGGCAGAAGATACCAAAGCTCAAACACCAACATTTTTAAGAACACCTTCATCCCCGTTGTTCCTAGACTTCCGAATAGACCTCTCAAATTTTAAATTTGATGTTGATTTCGCTCTTTGTGCACCTTCTCTGCAGCCATAACATTGTATCCCTTGCTTTGTTATATTACCCTGATGGTGCACATTGTATTGTATGATCTGCCAGTACTGCATACAAAACAATGCTGTTCACTGTACTTGGGTACGTGTGACAATAACAAATTAAATTAAATCAAATCAAATCAGTTGCCTATGAATCTATTTTCATAAGAAATTTGGAGTATGGAGGTATTGAGTAATTCTGAGTGTCTATCCCTCTATGGTTTTAATCTCATGAGACATTATTGATCTGTTTCTAGCTCTCTGGATACTTCTTCAGCCTGCTGGCTGAAGACAAATAGCTTACTTGCAAAGAGACTCACCATAATGGATGCACTTGCACCGACGGCTGTGGCTCAAACTTCCAAATATGTCCCAATTTTAGACAAGTATATTGTGTCCAAAGTCTTTGATGAGGTGAGTTCTCTTCTTTCATTTAAATTACATTTCTGAACTGTTCAGGAAAATATGAGGATTATATTCTACATTGTTGATCTCTTGTGACTTACCTCATGTCCATTCCAAGATCTCACACACTGTTCTCACACTCAGTTGCTAAAATGTGTTCAATCTAGCCAACTATTTTGGACCAATGTTAAGATACTTTACTACAAAGAACTGGTTTAAATAGGTAAACTGAGGTAGTTACTGGGAAATGTTCTGCACCTTGGTAGCTGTTTATAAGTCTTAGTCCTTGTCTTTGTGAAGAAGCCAGGTTATGGAGGTTAGAGTGAATGTTTTTTTTTAATCTGAGGTTGCTTTTGGACCCAGCAAGGTAAATAATGGGGCTTCAAGAAATTTTGAAAATCTGTTTGTTTTAGGGAGTCACCCAAAGCTTAGAGAGGTAGGCTTTTAGTTTCAGTTTTACTTCGAGTTTTGGGCAGTCCTGTGAAGACCTTGGAATAGGATAGCTGTACAGATTTGTGCTCCCAAGAAGTCAGGAATATGTAGTGAACTAGGTTACCTTACAGTGAGGAGCTATGGTTAGTTGCAGATACCAAGTGTTGGGATAAAACCCTGAAAAGATTACTTAAAGCTTGAAACTGCACTGGGTGATAGCTCCGACTGCTAATCAGAAGAAGCCATCTACAGTTTCAGTTTAAAAGTTGAAATTACAATTGATTTTGGCCAACTGAGGAGTTGGATTTTGAAATATTTTCTCTAAGCTTTGGTATTACCCAATCAAAAAAAATCCATCTCTGACCATCTAAATGTAAGCTTATTGCATGTTTATCTTGTTCATTCATGGGCCAGTGATAAATGTCACCATATATATTTGTAGTGATTGGAATGAGGGTCAAGTGGATCTCATGACTATGAGATCTTTGATTGGGCCTGTTAATGTAGGCCATTCAGAGAGCCTTGGTCGATGGATATAACCAGGTGATTCCCCCTCCAACTCTATTTTGATTTAGTCCCTACCCTCCCCTTCACTGTTTTGATCACAGAAAAAAAAAGGGAAGCCTCACAGCATTGCCCTTTGATGTGAAGGGCAGTGCTTGTCACTGGCCACTCGGGTGTTTTCCCTTTTAAAAAAAAATAAACAGGCGATTCCCCCTCCAACTCTATTTTGATTTAGTCCCTACCCTCCCCTTCACTGTTTTGATCACACAGCATTGCCCTGTGGTTTGAAGGGCAGTGATTGTCACTGGCCACTCGGGTGTTTTCCTATCCTCCTGGTGGTGGAAAGTGAATAAAGGTTCATGCACTTTGTGTCTTTCACTGTGTTTTACACCTGCACACACACACACACCATGGTGCTGGGGAAATAATAAGCACTACCGCACTTAGGTGGTAGTGTGGGGAAAAAAAAGATAAAAAAAAGAAAAAAGAAAAAGAAAAAAAAAGCTAAAAAAAAACAGGAGTGCACTACTGCAGTTAGGAAAAAATAAATAAACAGGCGATTTCCCCCTCCAACTCTATTTTGATTTAATCCCTGCCCTCCCCTTCACTGTTTTGATCACACAGCATTGCCCTTGGGTTTGAAGGGCAGTGCTTGTCACTGGCCACTCGGGTGTTTTTCATATCTTCCTGGTGGTGGCAACTGAATAAAGATTCGTGCACTATGTGTCTTTCACTGTGTTTCACACCTGCACACACACACACACCATGGGTGCTGAGGAAAAAATAAGCACTACCGCAGTTAGGCGGTAGTGTGGGGGAAAAAAAAGAAAAAAGGAAAAAAAAAAAACAGAAATGTTACTGTTTTGATCGCACAGCATTGCCCTTTGATGAGAAGGGCAGTGCTTGTCACTGACCACTCGGGTGTTTTCCCCCCTTCTGGAGAAATTGGCTCAGTGTGTGACTGTGACTCTGTGTGTGAACACGTGCAAGGACTGTCCCTGTTGCTGCTTGGGGCCTGCCTCACTGCTGCTGCCTGGGGGAAAAAAAAATAAACAGGCGATTCCCCCTCCAACTCTATTTTGATTTAGTCCCTACCCTCCCCTTCACTGTTTTGATCACACAGCATTGCCCTTGGGTTTGAAGGGCAGTGCTTGTCACTGGCCACTCGGGTGTTTTCCTATCTTCCTGGTGGTGGCAATTGAATAAAGAATCATGCACTTTGTGTCTTTCACTGTGTTTCACTCCTACACACACACACACACCATGGGTGCTGGGGAAAAAAATAAGCACTACCGCAGTTAGGCGGTAGTGTGGGGGTTAAATTTAAAAAAAGGGGAGTTTTAAAAAAACAAGGAGATTCACACAGCATTGCCCAAAAAAAATAAACAGGCGATTCCCCCCCAACTCTATTTTGATTTAATCCCTGCCCTCCCCTTCACTGTTTTGATCACACAGCATTGCCCTTTGATGTGAAGGGCAGTGATTGTCACTGGCCACTTGGGTGTTTTCCTATCTTCCTGGTGGTGGAAATTGAATAAAGATTCGTGCACCTTGTGTTTCTCACTGTGTCTCACACCTACACACACACACACACACACACACACACACCATGGGTGCTGGGGAAAAATAAGCACTACCGCAGTTAGGCAGTTACGCGGTAGTGTGGGGGTTAAATTCAAAAAAGAAAAAAGAAAAAAACATGCGATTCCCCCTCCAACTCTATTTTGATTTAATCCCTGCCCTCCCCTTCACTGTTTGATCACACAGCATTGCCCTTTGATGTGAAGGGCACTGCTTGTCACTGGCCACTTGGTTGTTTCCTTTCTTCCTGGTGTTGGAAATTTGAATAAAGATTCGTGCACCTTGTGTCTTTCACTGTGTCTCATACCTGCACACACACAACATGGGTGCTGGGAGAAAAAAAAGAAGGAAAAAAAAAGATAAAAATAAACAGACGATTCAAAGCCCCAGTGTGCCTGGAGAAGGAGCATGTGGTGTCCACCAACATCCTCATGATTTTCAGGGAGAGGTGGGCACCACAAGGAATGGAGTGTTTTCTAACCCCCTGCAACTCTATTTTGATGTAATCCCTGCCCTCCCCTTCACTTTTTGATCATGCAGTATTGCCATTTGTCGAGAAGGGCACTGCTTATCACTGGCCACTTGAGTGTTTCCTTTCTTCCTGGTGGTGGAATATAAATAAAGATTTACACACTTGTTTTTCACTGTGCCCGACACCTGCGCACGCTCAATAAGAAAGAGAAAAAAAAAGAAAAGAAAACAAGTGATTCAGAAGGTCTTCTCATTCTGTGGATTGGCTCTGAGCTGGCTGGTCAGAACCCATGTACTGAGCATGTGTAAATAAAGGGTGACTTGGTGACCTCTGTGCAGTTATTTCAAAATTAACGTGAATGTCAACTGCGAGATAAAAGTTTGGGGGGAGATGTATAAGACTATTGAAGTGCTTCTGAAAGAGTCATTGTCTGAGATTGCATTTGGCAGAACATCTTAGAATCTTGTAGAGTGAAGACCTCATAGACTCAAAAACATTTACAGTACAGAGGAAGAACTTTTGGTCCATCATGTCCTCCGATATCCACAGGTCTCCTCATTTTCTTAATAAAGGCACACAATCCTTTATCCAAAACGCTCAGGACTAGCTGGGTTTTGGAATTAGGAACTTTTTGAATTTCGTAATAAGTGACAGCTCAACAGTGAAATTTTAAAAAAATCTTACGGAACAGCAGACTCAGTGTGAGTAACGGATCCTGAGGCAGAACTAAGGTCTGTCAGTGCTGGGCCACGCCCACCTATGTTGCATTGAGTGGGGTGGAGTTGGGTTAACTGTTTACATGCCAAACAACCTTGTAAATGAGATAAAAACTTCACAAAAAAAACCTTTCGATTTTGGAGCTTTTCGGATTTTAGGATTTCGGATAAAGAGTTGTCTACCTGTAGTAAGCTTAACAAGTCATCACCACAGGACACACCTACATGTGTCTTTCTTTTTAAAAGTGAAGAAAGAAATTACAGTGGATTAAAAAAAACTTCCGAATTAACCTTTATCTGTGGATATTGCTTTTAAAATAACTATGGTACCTCGGTGTATTTCAGTCTGATATAAATTTGTTAATATTGTTTTAACTCAGATGCTACCATTAGCGCATGTGAGCAACTGCAAGAAGCAGATCACACTCATTAATCCATTAGGTGTGAACCTGAAACACTACAAAAAAAGACTCCTCCACGCTATCCATTGCTATGAAAAGTAAGTAATCAATTAGTCCTTCCATAAATTAGTAAAAAAAATGAATGTGGTAAGAGCAGGTCACCTCAAGCAACTCACTGTTCTCTAGACCGTATCTGCAAGAGTATGTCAGACATTATTGTACCATGTAGATTGCTCTATTCTTCATTGAATCGACGGTCAATCCAATTCTTTGTTGCCCTTTACAACATCTTTCAGTTGTTGTAATACTAAATAACATGAGGACAGTTCCAGATGGGCCAGAAATCCTGGCCTAGCTTGCAACAGCTACTTTGTGTGAATGAATTAAAAAGTGGGAATCTATTATTGAAAATGAAGAGACAATTCCTATTGTATGATTAGCTTAGAGCTTTCTATTATTCTCAAATTTATCCTTTGTCTATTTCACTTATTTGTGTAATATAAATTTGTCTGTTAAGATATGTGGTTCATTTAAACTTTTGCAATGAATTTCCTTTAACTTGCTTCATACTTTGTGAATTTAAAATTTGGAGTCATCATGATTTTTTTTCCCTCTGAATCCTTTTCATTATTTGGTCTTGCACTATTTCAGCTACACTGGGCTCAGATTGTGATATTTTCCAGTTCTAATGTTGAATCACCAAGATTCAATATGGCACAACTCATGTTTACATAAATTATGAGCATCCGGCCCTGCTGAATTTCCCACTGATGACCATTATTAGTATGGACTGCAGGCATCTAGCTTGCTACTAGGAGCATATTAAAATATGGCAGGAAGGGTGGAGTTAAGAAATCTGGCAGGCAAACTACCTTTACAAGACTGAAGTTGATTTAAGTATATTATCGCGGTTTGCAGACTTTCCAAAGGCTATATTGAACAAAGAAAATGCTTGGTTTTTTTAAAAAAAAAGTCCATAATTATGTTCAGAATCATAGAATCCCTACAGTGTGGAAACAGGCCATTCAGCCCAACAAGTCTCTAAACAGACTCTAAAAAGAGCGCTCATTCAGACTCACACCCCTTACCCTATTCCTGTAACCCTGCATTTACCATTGCTGATCCACCTAATGTACACATCCCTAGACACTATGGGCAATTTAGTATATCGAATCCACCTAACCTATACATCTTTGGACTTTGGGAGAAAACCCATGCAGACATTGGGAGAATGTGCAAACTCCAGACAGACGGTCACCAGAGGCTAGAGTTGGTCATAAACACATAAGAAAGTTAAAGTACCACATACAGAAAGCAAATATTTAGAGATCACAACCCCACCCCAAAAAATCAAAGAACTGCAGATGCTGGAAATGGATGCAGGGGCGGCACGGTGGCTCAGTTTGGGGGAGTGGTGGGGGTTGCGGGGTACGTGTCACGGTGGCTCAGTGGTTAGCACTGCTGCCTCACAGCAGCAGAGACTCAGATTTGATTCCAGTCTCAGGCGACTTGACTGTGAGGAGATTGCAAGTTCTCCTAGTGTGTGGGGGGGTTCTTTCTGGGTGCTCTGGTTTTCTCCCACATTCCAGAGATGCGCAGGATAGGTGAATTAGCCAGGCTAAATTGTTCACAGTATTCAACGATGTGTAGGTTAGGTGCATTAGTCTGGGGTAAATGTAGAGTAGTGGGGAAATGGTCTGGGTGGGTTACTCTTCAAAAGGTTGGTCTGGACTGGTTGGGCCCAAGGACCTGTTTCCACACTGTAGGGATTCTATGGAAATCTAAAACAAAAATAGCAATTGCTGGAGAAATTCAGCAGGTATGGCAGCATCTGTGGAGAGAAAGCAGAGTTAATGTTTCAGGGCCAGTGATCCGTTTCCCCAAGACGTAGACTAGCGTTCATTTTTAAATTTGTGAGTTAGAAATGAAATGAGCCACATTATATTCCAATGATCTACATCAAGCGAGTAACTAATGTAGTGGACTATGCTGCTCTTGAACAGCTTGAAACTCGACTGCTGCATTTGCTAGAGGTAGTCTCACTCACTGAGTTACCTGAGGGCAAGATAAAAGCTGCAGATCCTGTAACCACATGTAACCCATCAAGTAAAACAAATTTCAAGGTGAGAGGGGAGAGATTTAAAAGGGACCTAAGGGGCAACTTTTTCATGCAGAGGATGATGGGTGTATGGAATGAGGTGCCAGAAGAAGTGGTGGAGGCTGGTACAATTACAACATTCAAAAGGCATTTGGATGCATATATGAATAGGAAGGTTTTAGAGGGATGGGACAAAGTGCTGGCAAATGGGACTACATTTATTTAGGATATCTTCCAAAGGTAGACTGGGACTGCCATAGTGTTAAGGGTTTAGATAGGGAGAAATTTGTTAAATGTCTACAAGATAATTTTCGGATTCAGTATGTGGATGTTCCTACCAGAGAAGGTGCAAAACCTGACCTACTAATGGGAACAGAGGCAGGGCAGGTGACTGGGGTGTCAGTGGGAGAACACTTTGGGGCCAGCGACCGTAATTCTATTTGTTTTAAAATAGTGGTGGAAAGGCTGGTAGGTGTAGGGAATGCTGGATGACTAGAGAAATTGAGGTTTTGGTTAAGAAAAACAAAGAAGCATATGTCAGGTATAGACAGGAGAGATCGAGTGAATCCTGAGAGTATAAAGGCAGTAGAAGTGCCCTTAAGAGGGAAATCAGGAGGGCAAAAAGGGGACATGAGATAGCTTTGGCAAAAAGGATTAAGGAGAATCCAAATGGTTTTTTACAAATACATTAAGGACAAAAGGATATCCAGGGAGACAATAGGGCCCCTCAGCAAGGTAGGCCATGTGTGGAGCTGCAGGAAATGGGTGAGATACTAAACGAGTATTTTGCATCGGTGTTTACTGTGGAGAAGGACATGGAAGATAGAGAATGTAGGCAAATAGATGGCGACATCTTGAAAAATGTCCATATGACAGAGGAGGAAGTTCTGGATGTCTTGAAACTGATAAAAGTGGATAAATCCCCAGGACCTGATCAGGTGTACTCTAGAGCTCTGTGGGAAGCTAAGAAACCAATTGCTGGGCTCCTTGCTGAGATATTTGCATCATTGATGGTCACAGGTGAGGTGCTGGAAGACTGAAGGTTGGTTAATATGGTCCCACTATTTAAAAAGGTCGTAAGGAAAAGCCAGGGAACTATAGACCGGTGAGCCTGACATCGGTGGTGGACAAGGTATTAGAGAGAATCCTGAGGGACAGGATTTACATGCATTTGGAAAGGTAAGGACTGATTAGGTTTAGTCAGCATGGTTTTGTGCATGGGAGATCATGCCTCATGAACTTGGTTGAGTTTTTTGAACAAGTAACAAACAGGATTGATGAGGACAAAGCAGTGGAGGTGATCTATATGTACTTCATTAAGGTGTTTGACATGTTCTCCATGGGAAACTGGTTACCAAGGTTAGATCTCATGGAATACAAGGAGAACTAACCATTTGGATACAGAACTGGCTAGAAGGTAGAGGACCTTCGGTGGTGGGGGGTTGCTTTTTTAGATTGGAGGCCTGTGACCAGTGGTGTGTCACAATGATCAGTGCTGGGTCCACTAATTGTCATAATTTATATAAATGATTTGAATGTGACCGTAAGAGGTATAGTTAGTAAGTTTGCAAATGATATCAAAATTGGAGGTGTAGTGGACAGCGAAGAAGGTTACCTCAGACTACAATGAGATCTTGATCAGATGGGTGAGCGGGCTGAAGAGTGGCAGATTCAGTTTAATTTAGATAAATGTGAGGTGCTGTTTTTCAAAAAGCAAATCAGAGCAAGACTCATACACTTAATGGTAAGGTCCTCGGGAGTATTGCTGAACAGAGACCTTGAAATGCAGGTTCATAGTTACTTGAAAGTAGCATTGCAGGTAGATAGGATCGTGAAGAAGGCACTTGGTGTGCTTTCTTTTATTGGTCAGAACATTGAGTATAGGGTCCGGAGGTCATGTTGCAGCTGTACAGGACATTAGTTTGGCCATTTTTGGAATATTGCGTTCAATTCTCATCTTCCTATGTGAAATTTGAAAGGGTTCAGAAAAGATTTACAAGGATGTTGCCAGGATTGGAGGATTTGAGCTATAGGGAGAGGCTGAACAGGCTAGGGCTGTTTTCCCTGGAGCGTCAGAGGTTGAGGGGTGACCTTATAGAGGTTTATAAAATCATGAGGGGCATGGATAGGATAAATAGACAGTCTTTTCCCTGGTGTGTGGGAGTCCAGAACTAAAGGGCATAGGTTTACGGTGAGAGGGGAATGATATAAAAGGGTCCTAAGGGGCAACTTCTTCATGCAGAGTGTGGTGTGTGTTTGGAATGAGCTGCCAGAGGAAGTGATGGAGGCTGGTACAATTACAGCATTTAAAAGGCATCTGGATGGGTATATGAGTAGGAAAGGTTTGGACCAATATGGGCCAGGTGCTGGCAAATGGGACTACATTAGATTAGGATAACTGGCCGGCATGGATGAGTTGGACTGAGGGGTCTGTTTCTGTGCTGCACATCTCTATGATTCTTATCTAAAGGTTGACTGAGAAAATTACACCTGTGCAGGATGGGTAAAGTATCATTTAAATGAGCTTCAACCATTGCAGCGTGTGCAATGTGGGGTGTAATGTAGTTGTGATGAGAAAATAGTATATCCTTTTTTTTTGGTAACATTGCTTTTGAAAATGACAAGTCCCATTTCTATTAATGTGATAATTATCAGGCAGTGTGTATCTAATATCTAATTATTTAAATAATGCGACGCTGAGTATTCCCAGACATTTTAAAATGTAATTGCATATTTTTCAATGCAATGTAATATGTTTAACAACGCTGCTCTTAGGGAACATCTGTTCTCATTCACTGTAAATGCATTGATGGAAACATTCTGCTCCTGGTGCGGCATACCTTGCAAAAGCTTAAAAGTAATCTTTTAGAACATAACTATAAGTTAACTAGAAATTCTGACCACTGGACATTTCCCTACTGGATTGGCTACACATAATAACCAGGTAAAAACAATGACTGCAGATGCTGGAAACCAGATTCTGGATTAGTGGTGCTGAAAGAGCACAGCAGTTCAGGCAGCATCCAAGGAGCAGCAAAGTCGACGTTTCGGGCAAAAGCCCTTCATCAGGAATAAAGGCAGTGAGCCTGAAGTGTGGAGAGATAAGCTAGAGGGGGGTGGGAGTGAGGGTGGGGAGGGTGGGGGAGGAGGGTGGGGGTGGGGAGAAAGTAGCATAGAGTACAATGGGTGAGTGGGGGAGGGGATGAAGGTGATAGGTCAGGGAGGAGAGGGTGGAATGGATAGGTGGAAAAGGAGATAGGCAGGTAGGACAAGTTCGGACAAGTCATGGGGACAGTGCTGAGCTGGAAGTTTGGAACTAGGTTGAGGTGGGGGAAGGAGAAATGAGGAAACTGTTGAAGTCCACATGGGGTTGAAGTGTTGAAGTGGGGTTGAAGTGTTCCGAGGCGGAAGATGAGGCATTCTTCTTCCAGGCATCTGGTGGTGAGGGAGCGGCGGTGAAGGAGGCCCAGGACCTCCATGTCCTCGGCAGAGTGGAAGGGGGAGTTGAAATGTTGAGCCACAGGACGGTGTGGTTGATTGGTGCTGGTGTCCCGGAGATGTTCCCTAAAGCACTCTGCTAGGAGGCGCCCAGTCTCCCCAATGTAGAGGAGACTGCATCGGGAGCAACGGATACAATAAATGATATTAGTGGATGTTCAAGTAAAACTTTGATGGATGTGGAAGGCTCCTTTAGGGCCTTGGATAGAGGTGAGGGAGGAGGTGTGGGCGCAGGTTTTACAGTTCCTGCGGTGGCAGGGGAAGATGCCAGGATGGGAGGGAGGGTTGTAGGGGGGCGTGGACCTGACCAGGTAGTCACAGAGGGAACGGTCTTTGCGGAAGGCAGAAAGGGGTGGGGAGGGAATAACTAGACAAAAACATTCTCCGTTATTGAATAATTTGGTTACATTTCACCATTTCTAACTGCTTTCTGGCAAGCTGATGGTTAGAAAGTAATACGCAGACTTCCACCAAAGCCTGAGCAACTGCTTTGTAGCATTGTTATCCAGGTTTTTGTCTCCTGCATATCTGTGACTTAAAAATTAGTGCACTGTCTCAATGCTGTGTAATAAGACATTGAATGAACTCTTCACCTTCTCCATCATTAATAGGCAATCAGTGCATGTGAAAAGAATCTCTCTGGGCATCAGTAAATGGTGGCCTTTAAGGTCTTCATCCATGATCTCTGCACCATGGCCTGAGACAGAGCTCCTTCTCCAGCAAGCTACTTCATGGGCGGTGTTATCCTCCTGATGCTTGCCCAGGTTGGATGTGGCTGGATTCTTCCACTCTGCCCTCTGACCTATATGCATGGCGTCAGTGTCTGAGTTGCTGCTTGCTAATGATAAGTTGGTGACACTTCCTTATCTTTAGTTCTGCTATCTTCTTGCTCTGCTCACTCAGTTGTATGAGGAACTCCTGGACCTGAAATGTGTGAAAGGGATAAAGGTTAGCATTTAGCTGCACTTTGCTGACTTTAAATCCATTTATTGCTGTATCACGACTCAAATAAAATTGAAAATAGAAGGATCCATTTTTTTAAAGATCTAATGATAAAATTAAGCACAGAATTCATCAGAGTGATAAGGAAGACAATGGGCAAAACTTACAATTTCAGCAGAATGAGAAGAAGCTTTGGAGTTGTTCTAACCTCAGACCCCCCAGCCCCAGACTGAAGTCTCTTTCTGTCTCTCTGGAGGAAGTTGTGCCCTGGGGAGCTGAATGCCTGGAAAGTCCATCTAATTGTGCTGGAGCTCATTAACAGTAGCATTAGCAGATGGTAGAAAGGAGGATTATGTCAGTCCCTGAATGGTAAGTTCTTTAGAGTGCAGAGTGAGGGAGGAAGGGACTGTGTGAAAGTTTAGGGGTTAGTACCCAAAATATATTTAGGGTGTTGTGTAAGGGTTTAAATGTGCACCCCATCCTTCATCTTATTGTCTATGTCATATAAAAATGGCCTGCTCACTCCCGCCCGCTCTCTCACATCAGATGTATTATAGTGTCCACTGTGTATCCTTCAGATCAATACACTTGTCATCAACCTAAGCCACCCTTCATTACTTATTTACCAGTTTCAGGGCCCACCCACCTTATGTATTGATAGTGACTTTGGGAGTGGGTGTGAAAGTGATACTGTAGCTACCCTACTTATTTTATATCCCCCCCCATTCTACTGAAACTCTGCCCAGTGAGGCTGTGGAACACCTAATCCTAAGTTTATCGCCCTTGTGTGTTGGAATTGCGTACAATATTTATTCTGTACATGCTCATGTACAAGAATGTAGCTTGTAGGTAACTTAGTGATGACTTTACTGGTGAGTTTTGTAGTGTTGGATACATCGGAATCTGAGCAGTGATGTATCATTTACCAACAACAACACTTATGTTTATACAGGACCTTAAGACACCATTATTTATTGAAATGTTATTTTTCCAGGAACCTCTTTTGCATTTGCAAGCTAGTTAACATTGGGCTTCAAACAATATCATTCATTCATCTAAATACAAAAAGGTGCTACCTTTGATGAATTGACATTAAATCAAAAGCTTCCAAATTTGTTTGTAGTTAATAATTGCCAACACTTCTTTCTCTTTTGCAAGGCGTCTAAATTTAATTGTATGGAGAGCATTATCTCAGGAGGAGCGAGATAAGTAAGTAACAATATTCTTTATAAATCTGTGCTTTTGCATTTTTGTTGCAGTTACATTTAGATTTTGATTATTACTTTTTTTCTGTGTGCATTCATTTTGGACAAGGTTCAATAGTGATAAACCAATCTCATTTGGAGACCACAGAGAGGCCTTACTGCAAGCATTGGACAGAATGGATTGGCCTATTGCTCAGGAAGATATTACATTATTGGAAGATGAAATCCAGACTGGTTATACATATAAACAACAGACCTCAGACCTCCAGAAGGCTGTTCGAGAAAAGGTTTGTAAATCTTCTTCAGGATTTTTGAGCAATGACTCTAACACAGAACCTGATCTGGGTTCAAAGGATTTCAAATATTTCACTTCATGAATGATGGCTTACTAATTCTTGTGAAGAATTGACATCTAAAATTGGGAGTAAGTACATTAGAGTCCTTCCCCTGATTTCTATATCCACATTATTCCTCTCACTTGCGTGAACACACACACAAATTATTCATTTAGAAATCTACCTACATCCTCCGGCTCCACACACAATTTACCCCATGGTCCTTAATGGGCCATACTTTTTCCCTCCTTACCTATTAGTTTATTGTGCCTGGAAAATAACTTTGGATTTTCCTTTATTTTACCTTCCATTATTATTTCAATTCCCCCTTTTGCTCCTTTAATTTCCTTTTTCAGTTTCCCTTTGCACATTCTGTACTCCTTTAAGGCTTCTGCTGCTTTTGTGATCAGAGCAGACCTGACTGGGATCAGAAGCACGTTTAGCTTTCCCTCCTGTCAAGTCTCCTAAGATCTCGTATGATTCAATAAGGTTGCCTTTCATTCTTCTAAATTCTAATAAGCATAGACCCAACCTTTTCTAATAAGAAAATGCCTGGGACTCACCTAATAAACTTCCTCTGGTCTGCCTCCAATGCAGGTAAGGGGATCAAAACTGTTCACAATATTCAGAGTGTAGTTTAACTCATGCCTAGTATAGTTTCAGAAGCATTTCCTATTTCTGTATTCCATTCCATTAGAAATAAAGACCTACATTCCATTTCCTATCACCTGCTGAACTTAAATGATAGTTTTAATGATCTATACATGGGGACTTTGAAATCTCTTTGTGCTGCAGCTTTCTCATGTCTTTTTCAATTTAAATAATATTCATAGAACATAGAACATAGAACATAGAACAATACAGCACAGAACAGGCCCTTCGGCCCACGATGTTGTGCCGAACTTCTATCCTAGATTAAGCACCCATCCATGTACCTATCCAAATGCCGCTTAAAGGTCGCCAATGAATCTGACTCTACCACTCCCTCGGGCAGCGCATTCCATGCCCCCACCACTCTCTGGGTAAAGAACCCACCCCTGACATCTCCCCTATACCTTCCACCCTTCACCTTAAATTTATGTCCCCTTGTAACACTCTGTTGTACCCGGGGAAAAAGTTTCTGACTGTCTACTCTATCTATTCCTCTGATCATCTTATAAACCTCGATCAAGTCACCCCTCATCCTTCGCCGTTCCAACGAGAAAAGGCCGAGAACTCTCAACCTATCCTCGTACGACCTACTCTCCATTCCAGGCAACATCCTGGTAAATCTTCTCTGCACCCTCTCCAAAGCTTCCACATCTTTCCTAAAGTGAGGCGACCAGAACTGCACACAGTACTCCAAATGTGGCCTAACCAAAGTCCTGTTCAGCTCCTCTATTCCCGCTAAAGTGCATAACCTTACATTTCCCCATATAAAATTCCATCTGCCAAGTTTTTGCCCACTTGCTTAACCTGTCCATATCTCTCTGCTGGCTCTTTATGTCCTCCTTACTACTTGAATTCCCACGTTTTCTTTCTTTGCCTTCTGCCATCCTCACCTGGCCTGGTCAACATGTCACTCCAGACCCACAGCGATGTGGTTGATGCTTAAATGCCCTCTGGGCAATTAGAGATGGACAATAAATGGTGGCCTAGCCAGAAACTGCCCTCATCCCGTGAACAAATCAAAATATCTCTTCACATTGTTCCTCATATTGCTGAACAATGTGTTGCTGGAAAAGCGCAGTAGGTCAGGCAGCATCCAAGGAGCAGGAGAATCGAGCATAAGCCCTTCTTCAGGAATGAGGAGGGTGTGCCAAGCAGGCTAAGATAAAAGGTAGGGAGGAGGGACTTGGGGGAGGGGCGTTGGGAATGCAATAGGTGGAAGGAGGTTAAGGTGAGGGTGATAGGCCGGAGAGGGGGTGGGGCGGAGAGGTCGGGAAGAAGATTGCAGGTCAAGAAGGCGGTGCTGAGTCCGAGGGTTGGGACTGAGATAAGGTGGGGGGAGGGGAAATGAGAAAACTGGAGAAATCTGCATTCATCCCTTGTGGTTGGAGGGTTCCTAGGCGGAAGATGAGGCGCTCTTCCTCCAGCCGTTGTGTTGCTTTGGTCTGGTGATGGAGGAGTCCAAGGACCTGCATGTCCTTGACAGAGTGGGAGGGGGAGTTAAAGTGTTCAGCCACGGGGTGGTTGGGTTGGTTGGTCCGGGTGTCCCAGAGGTGTTCTCTGAAATGTTCCGCAAGTAGGCGGCCTGTCTCCCCAATGTAGAGGAGGTGACATCGGGTGCAGCGGATGCAGTAAATGATGTGTGTGGAGGTGCAGGTGAATTTGTGATGGATTTGGAAGGGTCCCTTGTGGCCTTGGAGGAAAGCGAGGGGGGAGGTGTGGGCACAAGTTTTACATTTCTTTTGGTTGTAGGGGAAGGTGCCGGGAGTGGAGGTTGGATTGATGGGGGGGTGTGGACCTGATGAGGGAGTCGCGGAGGGAGTGGTCTGTCTGGAACGCTGATAGGAGAGTGGAGGAAAATATATCCTTGGAGGTGGGGTCTGTTTGGAGGTGGCGCCTACTTGCACCCGATGTGGCCTCCTCTACATTAGGAAGACAGGCTGCCTACTTGCAGAACGTTTCAGAGAACACCTCTGGGAAACCCGGACCAACCAACCCAACCGCCCCGTGGCTGAACACTTTAACTCCCCCTCCCACTCCGCCAAGGACATGCAGGTCCTTGGCCTCTTCCATCGCCATACCATGGCAACACGACGCCTGGAGGAAGAGCGCCTCATCTTCTGCCTAGGAACCCTCCAACCACAAGGGATGAACACAGATTTCTCCAGCTTTCTCATTTCCCCTCCCCCCACCTTATCTCAGTCCCAACCCTCGGACTCAGCACCGCCTTCTTGACCTGCAATCTTCTTCCTGACCTCTCCGCCCCACCCCCTCTCCGGCCTATCACCCTCACCTTAACCTCCTTCCACCTATCGCATTCCCAACGCCCCTCCCCCAAGTCCCTCCTCCCTACCTTTTATCTTAGCCTGCTTGGCACACCCTCCTCATTCCTGAAGAAGGGCTCATGCCCGAAACGTCGATTCTCCTGCTCCTTGGATGCTGCCTGACCTGCTGCGCTTTTCCAGCAACACATTGTTCAGCTCTGATCTCCAGCATCTGCAGTCCTCACTTCCTCATATTGCTCAGCCAACTAATTCAAATATTACTTATATCCCAATCGGTCCTTATTTGGCACATCTTTAACTTTAGTGTGATAAGCATTGCTTACATTTTACAAGAGCTGTCGGCATTCTGTTTTATCTCCACCTTTAGATCAGCTTATTATTCTTTATGCTTTGCTACATATATACATCTGGCCCTTCATATAAGCCAGATATCCCAAGGTCACCATATGTCATTAGGGTCTACAGGGAAGTTATTTAAACTGTATGACATGCTCTTCCTACACTCCGCAACTTAACAGTTCTCATGGCTGGATAGAGTCTTGTGTATGGTCTGTATACAGGATCTCTATCCTGTTAATGCTGGCTAACTCTGTGTCTTACAATTGTGCACTCCACAACCACCTAATGAAGGAGCAGCGCTCCAAAAGCTAGCGCTTCCAATTAAACCTATTGGACTATAACCTGGTGTTGTGTGATTTTTAACTTCCATTTGGTGCATTTTACATCTTAGACCTTGGGGCTCAGCTTCTTAGATTCTGGCTACATTGGTTCCTCCTAGTTGCAATGCACAATATACAATGAGAATGTTATCTGTTTAATTCAGAAGACATAAAATGACTTTGAACTGTTAAACATTTGGTAACCTAAGGAGAAATTGTCCTATAAAGCCTGTAGTAAATGTACACATTGATAATGGCCTTGTTTATGAATAACTTTAATTCACGGAGATGTCTTTCTGAATGCCCTTAATCCTCATCCTGCAATAATGAATTTTATAGTTGACTGCAAACAAGAAATCCACTGTATGCATTCTATTTACTACTGTCACTGACGCTTATGAACCTGAGAATGTAATGATAAAAATAGCTGTGTTGAAGGCATGCTTATTTCATCTCTTTCACAAAATTATAAAGATGGCAGGTTATTCCTTTGTAAAACCATTTTGTTTTTGTCTCAGGATTTCTATTTCTACATTATTCTCTCCAGGAGCCAGAAAACATGCATCATGTTCCCAGGAACCATAGTCCCAGTGTACAGAATGCCACAAAACAGGACAGAACTAGATTGGATGCACTCAGAGGTCAGAGGGTAATTGCAAGGTCAGAAGTTGATGGTTTTTACTACCCAGGTGAGTTGGATGTCAGATGTTTTCTTGGATTACCAGGAGGCCTAGCGTAAATCTGTTTCAAAGTTTAACGGTTGCCATGTAGGTTACTGGAGGCTTAAGACTGTTCATTAAAGCTACTCGCACTGAAAAATATTCTTGCCAGCGAGGAATGGAGGAGGAGTAATTTCTGTTGAAATGTGAAGTACGTCCCCTAACCTTTATGATAATTGGAAGTGATTCAGTGAGTATTAAACTCCAATTTATACTTGAAATCATGACAGCTCAGTTCCGAATATTCTCAAATATTTCATCTCTTTTGCAATGTGTGCATGTATTTCCCCATCACACTGAAATAATAGAGATCCCCATTAAGCTATAATGTACTTTATTTTCAATAGCATTAGTAGAGTCATAGAGCTATACAGATCCAATCCCTTGCAGTTTAGAAATGGTATAACTGAAATGACTGCTATATTCTCATCATTTCACCTTCTTCTCAAAATAACACAATATAGTGGGTAGCCATGAAAGGCATGTGGAAGATGTACAGGGAACTAATGCATGGGGGAGCAGGGAAAAACGATTTCTGTTCTTATCCACCGCAGACATCAGCAACAATGGGAAAAAAAAATCAGGTCCTATAGTCCCCAGTGCAAAACTATGGCTACAAAAGCAGATCAAAGATGATAAATTCTGTGGCAAGTGACTTGTCGCCTGATTTGCTAAGCTCTCCCTATGCACAGGACGTAAGTCAGGAATATGATGAATACTCTCTACTTGTCTGGATGAATGTGCTGCCAATGCCACTGAAGACCTTCACCACTTTATCCATTATCTGTAATTGTCACTCACTGCATCATCCTTGCACAATGGCAGCAATGTGTTGCACAACAACTCAGGAAGGCTCCTTTGAAATCACACTCCACAACCACGATCTCCACCACCTCAAAGAAGAAGGGGAACAAATGCATGGGAACACCATTCTGTCCAATTCACATAGCATAATGACTTGGAGCTAAATCACTGTTCCATCATTGACACTGGGTCAAAAACTTGGAGCTCCCTGTCGATCTGCACTGTGGGTACATCTACATCACGTGGATTGCAGTTCCATATCAATATGATTAACTCTTAATCTCTCTCTGAAGTGAACCTAGTAGGCATGTATCAATATCACTCCATTAAATAACAGATGTCCTGAGCTAGCAACACTGTGAGGCACCATCAGATCATAGCTTGTGGCAGTTTTATTTTTCTTTATTCACAGGATGTGGGTGTCACTAGCTAGGTCAGCAATTATTGCTCATCCCTTATTGCACTTGAGAAGGCGATGGTGAGGTGCCACCTTGAACTGCAGCAGTCCATTTGCTGTAGGTGGACCTGTAATGTGATTAGGGAGGGAGTTCCAGAATTTTGACCCAGCAACACTGAAGTAATGGCAATATGATTCCAAATCAGGATGGTAAGTGGCTTAGAGAGGAACTTGCAGATGCTGGTGTTCCCATGATTCTGTTGCCTTTGTCTTTCTAGGTGGAAGTGATTGTGGGCTTGGAAGGTGCTGTCTTATGAGCCTTGGTGAATTTCTGCAGTGCATCTTGTAGATGGTACAGTCTGCTGCTGCCAAGCATCAGTGGTGGAGGGAGTGGATGCTTGTGGATGGGGTGCCAATCAAGTGGGCTGCTTTGTCCTGGATGATGTCAAGCTTCTAGAGTGTTGGAGCTGCACTCATCCAGGCAATTAGGCAGGATTCCAACACACCTGAACATTATGCCTCATAGATGGGGATAAATGCTGTGGATTCAGGAGGTGAGATACTTGTTGAAAACCTCCTAGCTCTCACTGCTCTTGTAATCACAGTAGTTTACATTGTATGGTTGGTTCTGTTCAACTTTTACTCAATGACTCTCTTGTCCTGCTATTTGTGTACAGGACGCACCTGGGCAATTTTTCATATTCTTGGGTAGATGCCAGTGTTTAGCAGAATTGGAACAGCTTGGCTGGGGGTGCAGCGAGTTCTGGAGCACGTGAAGAATGTTATCAGGGCACATACTCTTGGCTGTATCCAATACCTCCAACTGTTTCCTAATATTACATGGAGTGAATCAAATTGGCCAATGACTGGCATCTGTGAGTCTGGGGACCTTCCACTTGGCACTTCTGGCTGGGGATGGTTGTGAATGCTTCAGCCTTATCTTTACTCTGATATGCTGAGTTGACCCTTGAATGAGGATGGTGATTTTTTGGAGCCTCCTCCTCCAGAACAGAACCCACCACCACTTTCTCAAAACAGCTGGAAATGGTACTAAATATTGGACTTGACGATGATGGTTACACTGAGAATTTATGGAAAACACAAACATGGTGACTGCTCATAGTCAGATCTTAAAGACAAACTGTCTTTGTGACTTGCCCTCACACAATATTGGAATTTTTAAAATTATTCAACATATGGGGTGGGGAAACAACGCCAAATTTAGATAACTATGCTTTGAATATATTTGTTCCTCAGTAACACTATTTGTATGTAAAATGATGCACATAAAGATATCTGGAAATCAAAAAGTGATGTATAATCCCTTGGGGTAATATTTTGTTCTATTATGTTAAATACATTCAACAGTTTTATGTTTATTTCTTTTTTATCATTTCTTTTTATCATAATTTTATGTACATTTAAACACATTTAATTGCTATTTTTCATTGCATTATAATTCGCTTGTAGCTGAATTATTAATGTTTTTATTCATTGAAATGTTATGGATATGCTGACTGGGCCAGCATTTATTGCCCATCTCCAACTGCCCTTGTAAGGTTGATGTTGAGCCATTTCTTTGAACTGCTGTAGTTGTTATGATACCAGTACCCTTTGGGATGTACAGAGGAAGTGCCAAGATTTTAACCAGTAACCATAAAGTAATGATGATATATTTCGAAGTTAACATGGGATGTTTTATGGAGGGTGAAGTGGGAGATAGCATTGGGCAGGGTGACACTAGGCACACAGGCACACAAGATGGCCGCTGAGCCATAAGTTGGCCACCTGACACATGAGATGGCCACCAGACCACAATATGGAGAGAAACAGCAGAGCAAATATAGACACTGCCTGGGACCACCAGAATGCCAGCACAATGCACTCACAACCTAGTTGATTAGTTTAAGGCGGGTGGGTTTAAGAATACACGTGAGTAATGTATACTGCCCACCAAAGTGTCTGGGTCCAGTCAACACCTTTGATAGAAATGCTAACACTTTGATACGGACTCAATACAGAGTGGTAATAGCCAGGGCCGCACTAATTGTCATTCTCAGGAAGAGTGATTAGCACCCATTACTACAGCAATGGACTTCCGCGCAGACATTGAAACTGACAATGTCTGCGCTGAAACTGACAACAACCATGCTGAAGTTAACAAAGGCTGCGCTGGTACTGACAATGACTGCACTGAAATTATTAATGATTCTGCAATGTTTACCATAAACAAACCATGTTACAAAGTCAATAATCTCATCACTAACCTATTATTACAAAATTTATAAAAGTATCTTGACATGTGCTCCGGATGGAGAGAAGAATCTCAGCTGATCACTGTGCTGTTGGGGTCTTTCTCTCCCTGGAGCTCCGGTATTTCCCTGTACTATAAACTCTGTCGTTGAACTCTGACTCTGACTCCAAGGCTGATGATTTTTCCCACAACAAGGGGAATTTGCAGATGGCGGTGATCCCATGTACTTGATACTGTCGCCTTTCTGCGTAGTTGATGCATCAGTTTGATGGTGGTTGGGGGTTCAATCGCTTGACTCATTTTGTCCTCTTTTGTTGAATTCTTTGGAGTGTTCTTGAAGCTGGACTTATCGAGCCAACTCTAGGCTATTCCAACGTTGTCTTGCAGGTGGTGTAAAGGATTTGCCAAGCAAGGAGTGGCAAGGTGGCTCAGTAGTTGGTATTGCTGCCTCACAGCGGCAGGGACGTGGGTTCAAATCCAGCTTTGGGTGGCTGACTGTGTGGAGTTTGCATATTCTCCCTGTGTCAATATGGGTTTCCTCCCACAGTCCAAAGCTGTGCAGGTTAGGCAGATTGACTATACTGAATTGCCCCAGTGGAGTCCAAGAATGTGTAGACTAGGTGGATTCGCCATGGGAAATGCTG
Organism: Chiloscyllium punctatum; assembly: GCF_047496795.1. Taxonomy (NCBI): domain Eukaryota; kingdom Metazoa; phylum Chordata; class Chondrichthyes; order Orectolobiformes; family Hemiscylliidae; genus Chiloscyllium; species Chiloscyllium punctatum. Next base: position 22,893,479 of record NC_092747.1, on the reverse strand, counting down.
GGGTGGGTCTGGGTGAATTGCTATGAAGAAGGTGAGTTATTTGCTGCAGAATATCAGTGATTACTCACAGTCATTACTTATATTCTTTTATTTATGAACATTTTAAAATTTTAGTTATTGAATTTGAATCTGTCAGCTGCCATAATGGTATTTAAACTCATTTCACCTGATCGTTAAGCCAGGTTCTGGTGGATTGCACTTGTCCAGTAGTTTTACTGTTTTGTTACAGGACTAAATTATTATGACAATGGACCAGAGCCCAAAGTATTTATAAACATTTTTTACTTTTATTTCCAAAATGTGTTTCAGGTTTAATCAGGAGGTCTGTCACAGAAAATTTTAAAAGCTGCATTTTAAATTCAATGACTGTCAGCAATGTCCTGTGTGAAGCCGATGAAATGTCACACATGTAAATTGGCAGAGCTACTTCAAACAGGGACAGACTTCACAAGAAGAGATACTGAGGAGGCTAAATATCCCTCCCCTCTCAGCAGAAAGCCACCCCTTGCAGACATGTGTGTTCTACCTTTTAGAAAACACAAGGATGGCTACTAAAAAAAGCAACTTTCAACTCTACTGGAGTGAGCCTGTGGGACTGAATGCTGTCAGAGTGTTAATGTGCTGTTAAGTTCACAGTTGAAGAGCTATCACTTAGTTACCCCTGTGAGGCAGGTAAAGACCCTCTGTAATTCAAAGTACTGCAAAGCAGTTAAAGAGGAAACAGGACAACAAAGGGCTCTCTCTCACCCTGCATTGTGGAATTGAATCATGGTCGAAAAGCATCAGAATTACAGTAATTCAATCAATGTGCAAACCTAAAGATCATAAAGGTGATTGTACACCTAACAGCAGCAGTGCTACTGGTAACCTCCAATGTAATGCTCCACCATCTGTTCTTTACAAATAATTCCGAGACTTATCTGGATTTTGTTTTGACTCACCTCTAACTTATATTCAATGTGCATGTGTATTACAGTAGTATTTTTCTCCTGTTTAGTAATCAATATACTCACTCATTTTGTATATTCAAGAAAGCCTGGTTAAATTGGCACCTTTTAAAACGTAAATGGATTTAGGTCTGGGAGAAAGCATTCCACAAGAGAAGAGTGGCCTTTTAAAATTAACTTTGTTGCAACTAATTGAGAGGGTATGTGAATAAAGAAATGGAGCCAGGTCATCTCTCCTCACCCAAGAACTTAGCAATTTGTGGTATGCGATCTGGAGCCGTAACAGTTTGGAGAACTTGGCCCAGGGTCTGGTTGTAACAACTTGTGAGCTGTTGTCACAACTGGAACCCACACAGCAATAGAAATAATTAGTGCAGATAAATTGTGACTTGGAAACCAATGTTAGAGGAAACAAAAACTGCGAAAGGCTTTCTTGAGTTTGCATGGATAGCTTCTGCATTCCCTGTAGTGCATTCATGTATTTTCTATTGGCTGACCTCCAGAGCTTTACATGGTGTTCCAGCTGGGCTCTGACTGCTGTCTTCTATGGTGTTAGCATTGCCTCCTTGTTCTGTGCCTTTATTGATGGATCTAGAGATACTGTGAGCATTATTTGCTGCTCTCTGCCTGACCTGCTACTTTTGGAAGTCTGTGCACATGTATACCCAGGTCTCTCTGCTCCTGCACCCTTTTGGAATTGTGCCCCCTATCTTACAATTTCTGTCAGTGTTCTTCCAGCCAGGGTGCCTCACCTTGCACTCTTCTGTATTGAAGCTTGTCTGCCAGGTATTTACCCACTCCATCAACTCGTCTGTGTCTTGCTGGAGTTGTACACTACCCTCTGTGTTTGGGGGTCTAGGGGCTCTTGCTGTTGGTGGTATATAAACAACTTAGACTTGAATGTAGGGGGGTTGATCATTCTTGGATGACATGAAAATTGGTGGAGTAGTGAAGAGTGAGGAGGATAACCTTGGACAACAGGAGAGTATAGACTGGCTGGTCACATGGGCTTATGTGCGGCAAATAGAATTCAAACTAGATAAGTGTGAAGAGATGCACTTGGGCAGCACAAGTAGATAAGGGATACCTGATGAATAATAGGACTGTTGGAAGCACTGAGGATCAGAGGCACCTTGGTGTGCATGTCCACTGGTCCCTTCAAGTGGCAGGACAGGCAAACAACGAAGACTTACGGTATAAGTGCCTTTATTGGCCAAGGTGTGGCGTTTAAGAGCTGGGAGGTTGTGCTGGAACTGTATAAAGGGATGGTTGTGCCACAGTTAGAGTCTTGTGTGCAGATCTGGAATCTAGATTATAGGAGGGATTTGATTGCACTGGAGAGTGTACAGAGATGATTTAGACTGGAGAGTTTGAGTTATGAAGAAAGATTGGACAGAATACAATTGTTTTATTTGAGCAGAGGAGACTGAGGGTGACAAGTCTGAGTTGTATAAGATTATGAGGGACACAGACAGTGTAGACAGGGAGAGACTTTTGCCCTTGGTGGAGGGATTAGTGACCAGGGAGCATAGATTTAAGGTAAGGCGCAGGAAGTTTAGAGGGGATGTGAGGAATTTTTTTCACTCAGAGGGTAGTGGCAACTTGGAACTCACTGCCTGTAATGATGGTAGAGGCAGAAATCCTCATCTAAGAAATATTTAGATGTGCACTTGCGATGCAAGGCATACAAGGCTATGAGCCAAGTGCTGGAAAGTGGGATAAGAATAGTTAGGTAGCTGCTTTTGCCCAGTGCAGACTCATGGGCTGTAGAGCCTTTCTCTGAGCTATGAACATCTATGACTCTATGTCTGTGACTCTATAGAAATGTCTGCATTTAATGCCAAAGCCTAGCACTCCTCTACATTGAAGCTTGTCTGCCAGGTATTTACCCACTCCATCAACTCATCTGTGTCCTGCTGGAGTTGCACACCATCAGCTGTTTGGGGTTCTTGCTGTTGGAGGTATATATAAACAACTTAGACTTGAATGTAGGAGGGTTGATCATTCTTGGATGATGTCAAAATCAGCGGAGTAGTAAAGAGTGAGGAGGAAGTTAGTTTAGAGATTTAAATGTTTGTTCTTCACACATTTAGTGAGGAGCATTGGTTTAGAATTTCAAGCAAAAGCCAGGCAACCTGAAATTTTAAAAGGGGTGGGAGCAATTCAGAAGTGCAAACTGAAGGTGATGAAATGGATAGAATGGTTGTAGCAAGAGACTAAAATTGGAGCATGGGAGTTAAAAGTGTCAGGAACAGAGAAGAAATGAGAAAGAGGGATAGGAAGGAATCACTTCACCTCACCCTGTGTGCTGGAATTCAATTGTTGTCAAAAGTTATCAGGACGACAGAATTTCAATCAATCTGCAAAACTAAAGGTAATGTCAATGTTACATGTGACTCCAGTTGCAACTTTCAAGCATCTACTCCTTGGGAGCAAATAAGAGAGAGGGAAGGTGAACTTTGGGGCTAAACTTATGAGTAACACTAAGACAAAGTAAGAGCTTCTTGAAATATATAAAAAGGAGAGAGAGGCCAAAGTTTACAGACATACTATCGAGACTGAAGCTGGGAACAAAAAAAGTATAATGGGGTACCAGGAATTGGCACAGGAGTTGAGTAAATGCTTTGGAGCCACTTTCACAGTAGAAGACACCAATAGCATTCCAAATTATTAAATAATCAAAAGGCAAAATGAGATAAGGTAATGAACATAATATTGGAGGAAGCATGCAAGCAAGGGAAACTGTGGGGCTGAAGATTAATACATCCCTGGACCTGATGGGATGCATCCAAGGATATTAAAAGAAGTGGTTAGAGAGATAATGGATACTCTGGTAGTAATCTTTCAAGAATTATTAGATTCTGAAAAGGTCCTAGAGGTTTGGAAGACTGCCAATGTAACACATTTATCTAAAAAGACTAGACAAAAAAAGACAACTATAGCCAGTTAGCTTAATGTCTGACATTGGTAAAATGTTAGATTCTATTATAAGAGATATAATATCAGAATATTTAGAAGTACATATTGTGTGCAGAGTCAGCACGGCTTCATGAAGGGGCATGGTGCCTGACAAGTTTGTTAGCATTCTTCGAGGAAGTAACAAGTTGGATAGATAAAGGGAAGCAGTGGATGTAATGTATTTGAATTTTCAGAATGCGTTTGATAATGTACCGTACATTAGGCTATTTAATAAGATAAGAGTTCATAGTGTTGGGATAGTATGTTAGCATAGATAGAACTGAAAATGTGTTGGTGGAAAAGCGCAGCAGGTCAGGCAGCATCCAAGGAACAGGAGAATCATTCCTGAAGAAGGGCTTATGCCCGAAACGTCGATTCTCCTGCTCCTTGGATGCTGCCTGACCTGCTGCGCTTTTCCAGCAACACATTTTCAGCTCTGATCTCCAGCATCTGCAGTCCTCACTTTCTCCTAGCATAGATAGAAGGTTGGCTAACTAATAGAAAAAGAGAATTGGGATATGGGAGATATTTTCAAGATGACAACATGTAACTACTGGAGTGCCACAGGGATCAGTGGTGGGGACAAAGTGATTTACAACTTATATTCATGAGTTGGATGAAGGAAGTGAATGTCTTCTAGCCAAGTTTGCAGATAATAGGTGGGAGGGCAGTAGTGAAGGTGACATAAAGATTTTGTGGAAGGACTTTATAGAGACACATTAAGAGAGTGAGCAAACATTTGGCAGGTGGAGTATTATAAAATGCTAAAATGTGAGGTTATGCACTTTCACAAGAAGAATACATAGAACATAGAACAATACAGCACAGAACAGGCCCTTCGGCCCACGATGTTGTGCCGAACATTTGTCCTAACTTAAGCACCTATCCATGTACCTATCCAATTACCGCTTAGGGGTCACCAATGATTCTGACTCTGCCACTCCCACAGGCAGCGCATTCCATGCCGCCTCCACTCTCTGGGTAAAGAACCTACCCCTGACATCCCCCCTATACCTTCCACCCTTCACCTTAAATTTATGTCCCCTTGTAACACTCTGTTGTACCCCGGGAAAAAGTTTCTGACTGTCTACTCTATCTATTCCTCTGATCATCTTATAAACCTCTATCAAGTCACCCCTCATCCTTCGCCGTTCCAATGAGAAAAGGCCTAGCACTCTCAACCTATCCTCGTATGACCTATTCTCCATTCCAGGCAACATCCTGGTAAATCTTCTCTGCACCCTTTCCAAAGCTTCCACATTTTTCCTAAAGTGAGGCGACCAGAACTGCACGCAGTAATCCAAATGTGGACTAACCAAGGTCCTGTACAGCTGCAACATCACTTCACGACTCTTGAATTCAATCCCTCTGCTAATGAATGCTAATACAGCATAGGCCTTCTTACAAGCTCTATCCACCTGAGTGGCAACTTTCAAAGATCTATGAACATAGACCCCAAGATCCCTCTGCTCCTCCACCTTAACCCTGTATTCCACATTCTTATTTGTCCTTCCAAAATGGACAACTTCACACTTGACAGGGTTGAACTCCATCTGCCACTCCTCAGCCCAGCTCTGCATCATATCTAAGTCCCTTTGCAGCCAACAACAGCCCTCCTCACTATCCACAACTCCACCAATTTTCGTATCATCTGCAAATTTACTGACCCACCCTTTGATTCCCTCTTCCAAGTCATTAATAAAAATTACAAACAGCAGAGGACCCAGAACTGATCCCTGCGGAACTCCACTTGTAACTGGGCTCCAGGCTGAATATTTACCATCTACCACCACTCTCTGGCTTCGACCGGTTAGCCAGTTTTCTATCCAACTGGCCAAATTTCCCTCTATCCCATGCCTCCTGACTTTCCGCATGAACCTAGCATGGGGAACCTTATCAAATGCCTTACTAAAATCCATGTACACTACATCCACTGCTCTACCCTCATCCACATGCTTGGTTACCTCCTCAAAGAATTCAATAAGACTTGTAAGGTAAGACTTACCCCTCACAAATCCATGATGGCTGTCCCTAATCAAGCAGTGTCTTTCCAGATACTCATAAATCCTATCCCTCAGTCCCCTTTCCATTACTTTGCCTACCACCGAAGTAAGACTAACTGGCCTGTAATTCCCAGGGTTATCCCTATTCCCTTTTTTGAACAGGGGCACAACATTCGCCACTCTCCAATCCCCTGGTACCACCCCCGTTGACAGTAAAGACGAAAAGATCATTGCCAACGGCTCTGCAATTTCCTCTCTTGCTTCCCACATAATCCTAGGATATATCCCGTTAGGCCCGGGGAACTTATCTACCCTCAAGTTTTTCAAATCTTCCTTCCTAACAAGTATCTCCTCAAACTTACCAGTCCATTTCATACTCTCCTCTTCAACAATACGGTCCCTCTCATTTGTAATTACTGAAGAAAAGTACGCATTCAAGACCTCTCCTATCTCTTCCGACTCAATACACAGTCTCCCACTACTGTCCTTGATTGGACCTACTCTCGTTCTCGTCATTCTCATGTTTCTCACATACGCATAAAATGCCTTGGGGTTATCCTTGATCCTACCTGCCAAAGATTTTTCATGCTCTCTCTTAGCTCTCCTAATCCCTTTCTTCAACTCCCTTCTGGCTATCCTGTATCCCTCCAATGCTCTGTCTAAACTTGTTTCCTCAACCTTATGTAAGCCTCCTTCTTCCTCTTTACAAGACATTCAACCTCCCTCGTCAACCAAGGTTCCCTCACACGACCATCTCTTTCCTGCCTGACAGATACATACATATCAAGGACACGTCGTATCTGTTCCTTGAAAAAGTTCCACATTTCCACCACATCCTTCCCTGACAGCCTATGCTCCCAACTTATGCTCCTCAGATCCTGTCTTACAGCATCGTATTTACCCTTCCCCCAGTTGTAAAACCTACCCTGTTGCACGCACCTATCTCTCTCCATAACCAAGGTGAAAGTCACAAAATTGTGGTCACCATCACCAAAATGCTCACCCACTAACAAGCCCATCACTTGTCCCGGTTCATTATCAAGTACCAAATCCAATATGGCCTCCCCTTTGGTCGGACTATCTACATACTGAGTTAGAAACGCTTCCTGGACACAATGCACAAACACTGCCCCATCCAATCTACTTGATCTAAAGAGCTTCCAATTAATATTTGGGAAGTTGTAATCACCCATGACTACTACCCTGTGGCTTCTGCACCTTTCCAAAATCTGAGAGTGGCGGGAGCTGAATATTATTTAAATGGATTTGGGAGTCCTTATGCATAAAGCACAAAATATTATTTTGAATCACTAACATACAGGTTCATCAGGTAAAAGGAAAGGTAAGTGGAATGTTAGCCTTTATTTCAAAGGGAGTGGAGTATATGAAAATGAGGATGCCTTGGAAAACTATCAGCTATCAGCCTCTGCTCGGCCACTTTTTGCTGCTGCGACAACCGATGAATGGGCATCGCACAACAATCAACAGACAGGAGTGATCCCTCCCAGTTGGGGAACACTTCAGTGGTCCAGGACATTCGACCTTGGACCTCAGGGTGACCATCCTCCAAGGCGGACTTCGGGACAGGCAGCAGCGAAAAGTGGCCGAGCAGAGGCTGATAGTTAAGTTCGGTACCCATATGGAGGGCCTCAACCGGGACCTTGGGTTCATGTCACATTACAGGTGACCACCATTGCACTATACACACACAGATACTCCTACACACACACACTCTCACACACACACAGGCACTCCTATACACACATAGGATCAGCTTATTGAATTTTCTCCAGTCTGCCTCCAATGCCAGTATATATTTCTGATTCGGAGATGCCGGTGTTGGACTGGGATGTACAAAGTTAAAAATCACACAACACCAGATTATGGTCCAACAGGTTTATTCAGAAGCACTAGCTTTCGGAGCGCTGCTCCTTCATCAGGTGGTTGTGGAGTATAAAATCATAAGACACAGCATTTATAGCAAAAGTTTACATTGTGATGTAACTGAAATTATACATTGAAAAAGACTTGGATTGTTTGTTAAGTCTCTTATCTTTTAGAATGAACATGATGGTTTCAGTTCTTTCATATGTAAATCGCAGAACATTTAAAAGTTACCTTCCCAAGTGAACTTTAACAATTGGTGTCATGTTGGCCCAGATAATGTATTGAAGGTGTGGGGTACCCTGTGTTAGACTGTCTGTACCACAATGGTCAGACTGATTCTAATCTAAAAAACAGATTAACAGAATCTTACATGGATTCATGCAGTTTTTGAGCAAAGTAAAATGTAATTCTGCAAATATAAATTCACCCCACAAACCTATATGTGTATCTTTGCATGTGGGTGTGTGTGGGGGGGGGGGGGGGTGTTATGAGTGTCTGTGAGAGAGTGTGTAAATGTGTGTGAGTGTAAAGGGGTATATGTCTGTGAGAGGGTGGCATATGTGTATGTGTAGGACTGTCTGGGTGTCTGTGTCTGTCTGTGTGTGCGTATAGTACAGTGGGCAAAAGTAAGGATTGCAGATGCTGGAAACCAGAGTTTAGATCAGAGTGGTGCTAGAAAAGCACAGCAGGTCAGGCAGCATCCGAGGAGCAGGAAAATCAACCTTCCGGGCAAAAGCCCTTCATCAGGAAAGGTACAATGGGGTCACCTGTAGTGTGACATGAACCCAAAGTCCCGGTTGAGGCCATTCTTATGGGTACCAAATTTGGCTATCACCCTCTGCCTGGCCACATTTCGTTATTGCCTGTCCTGAAGTCCGCTTTGGAGGATGGTCACCTGAAGGTCTGAGGTCCAATGTCCCGGAATGCTGAAGTGTTCTCCAACTGGGAGGGAACACCTCTGTCTGTTGATTGTTGTGCAGAGTCCATTCCTCCATTGCTGCAGTCTCTGCTTGGTCTCACCAATGTACCATGCCTCAGGGCATCCTTGCCTGCAGCGTATGAGATAGACAACTTTGGCTAAGTCACGTAAGTACCTACCACATGAATACAGAACACCGAAAAGCCATGGGGAACAAATTTGCACCCAAATATGCCAACATTTTCATGCATAGGTTCGAACAAGACTTCTTCTCTACCCAGGACCTCCAACCAACACTATACACGAGGTGCATTTTCTTCCTCTGGACCCATGGTGAGGAGTCACTGAAATAACTACACAGGGATATCAACAAGTTTCACCCCACCATCAAATTCACCATGGACTACTCACGACTATGAGTCTCATTCTTCGACACATACATCTCCATCAAGGATGGGCATCTCAGCACCGCGCTCTACTGCAAACCCCCGGATAACCTCACGATGTTACACTTCTCCAGCTTCCACTCGAAACATATTAAAACAGCCATCCCCTATGGACAATCCCTACGCATACACAGGATCTGTTCAGATGAGGAGGAACGTGACGGCCACCTGGAAGTACTCAAGGATGCCCTCATAAGAACAGGATACGATGCTCAACTCATCCACTGCCAGTTCCGACGTGCCACAGTGAGGAGCTGTAATGACCTCCTCAGGAGACAGACACAAGCTGCAATCGACAGTGTACCCTTCGTTGTCCAGTACTTCCCAGGAGCCGAAAAACTACGCCATGTTCTTCACAGTTTGCAACACATTATCAGTGAGGATGAGCACCTCTCCAAAACCTTCTCCACACCTCCACTGCTCATTTTTAAACACCCACCAAACCTCAACAGATCATTGTTCACAGCAAACTGCCAGGCTTTCTGCACAACACCATACAAACTTGTCATAGTGGATGCTGTCAGAGTGTGGACAGGGTTACCACCATTACACATGGGGACACCTCCCACCATGTACATGGCAGGTACTCATACGACTCAGCAACATTGATTATCTCGTACGCTGTAGGCAAGGATCCCCTGAGGCATGGTACATTGAAGAGACCAAGCTGAGGCTACGGCAATGGATAAATCGAAACCGCACAACAATTAACAGACAGGTGTGTTCCCTCCCAGTCGGAGAACACTTCAGTGGTTCAGGACATTCGACCTTGAACCTTCGGGTGACATTCCTCCAAGGCGGACTTCGGGACAGACAACAACGAAAAGTGGCTGAGCAGATGCTATTAGCCAAGTTCAGTACCCATGGGGATGGCCTCAACTGGGACCTTGGGTTCATGTCATACTACAGGTGACCCCATTGCAGTATACACAGACACAGACAGATGCACGCACATAGACACCCCTACACACACACACACACACACACTTACGCAGACCCTTTCTCATACGCTCATACATATATTCCCACACTTACACATGCATCCTCTCACAGACTTATAACCCTTTACACTCACACACACACACACATACACACACTCTCTCACATTCATAAACCCCGCCACGCACCCCCCTATATATACACACACACACAGATACACGTATAGGTTTGTGGGGTGAATTTGTATTTGCAGAATTACATTTTACTTCACTCAAAAACTGAATGAATCCATGTAAGATTCTGTTAATCTGTTTTTTAGATTAGAATCAGTCTGACCATTGTGGTACAGACAGTCTAACACAGGGTACCCCACACCTTCAATACATTATCTGGGCCAACATGACACCAATTGTTAAAGTTCACTTGGGAAGGTAACTTTTAAATCTTCTGCGATGTATGTATGAAAGAACTGAAACCATCATGTTCATTCTAAAAGATGAGAGACTTAACAAACAATCAAAATCTTTTTCAATGTATAATTTCAGTTACATCACAATGTAAACTTTTGCTATAAATGCTGTGTCTTACGGTTTTATACTCCACAACCACCTGATGAAGGAGCAGCGCTCCGAAAGCTAGTGCTTCTGAATAAACCTGTTGGACCATAATCTGGTGTTGTGTGATTTTTAACTTTGTACACCCCAGTCCAACTCCGGCATCTCCGAATCAGAAATATATACTGGCATTGGAGGCAGACTGGAGAAAATTCAATAAGCTGATCCTATGTGTGTATAGGAGTGCCTGTGTGTGTGTGTGTGTAGGAGTATCTGTGTGTGTATAGTGCAATGGTGGTCACCTGTAATGTGACATGAACCCAATGTCCCGGTTGAGGCCCTCCATATGGGTACTGAACTTAGCTATCAGCCTCTGCTCGGCCACTTTTCGCTGCAACCTGTCCCGAAGTACGCCTTGGAGGATGGTCACCCTGAGGTCCGAGGTCGAATGTCCTGGACCACTGAAGTGTTCCCCAACTGGGAGGGACCACTCCTGTCTGTTGATTGTTATGCGGTGCCCATTCACCCATTGTCGCAGCAGCGAAAAGTGGCCGAGCAGAGGCTGGTAGCTAAGTTCTTTACCCATAGGGAGGGCCTCAACTGGGACCTTGGGTTCATGTCACATTACAGGTGATCACCATTGCACTATACACACACACAGATACTCCTACACACACACACTCTCACACACACACAGGCACTCCTATACACACAGACACACATATACACAGACGTGCACACAGACGCCCATGCACCCCCTCACAGACTTAAGACACTCTGCACTCACTACACACACACATACGCTTTCTCACATTCACAACCCCCAACTCAGACAGACACACACATACAGACAGACAAAGACCCACATTCACACATATATTTTGTGGGGTGAATTTGTACTTGCAGGGTTACATTGTATTTGCTCAAAAACTGCATGAATTCATGTAAAACTCCGTTATCTCACTTTTTAGATTAGAATCAATCTAAACATCATGGCATAGACAGAGAACCCAGGGGGCTAACACCCTTCAACATATTGTCTAGCTATCACCATTGTCAACAGCTAACCCGAGAATGCAGCCTTTTAAAAAAAGATTTTGTGATTTACACATGAAAGAAGTGAAACTATCATGGTATGCTAACAGATGAAAGGCTTAAAAGACAATCAATTTTTCAATGTATAATTTCAGTTACATCACACTGTAAATTTTTGCTATAAATTCTGTGTGTTAGGATTGAGCCCTCCACTATCACCTGATGAAGGAGTGATGCTCCGAAAGCTAGTGTGCTTCCAATTAAACCTGTTGGACTATAACCTGGTGTTGTGAGATTTTTAACTTTGTACACCCCAGTCCAACACCGACATCTCCAGATTATGAGGAAAGGTTGGGTCTGTACCTATTGGAATTAGTAAAATAGAGGGTTCTTTGGGAACTGATAGGGTAGATAAGGAAAGGTTGTTTTACTTTGTGAGAGGGTTTAGGACCAGAGGGTCTGATCTCAAAATAAGAGATAGCACTTTAAGAGAGGTAGACAGGAATCTCATCTTAGCAGGTAGTGAATGTGCAGAATTCTTTACCGCAGACAACTGTTAAGGCTGGGTGGTTGAGAATATTCAAGACTGAGATAGACAGATTTTTAACCTGTAGGTGAATCAAGGTTTATAAGGCAAAGGTAAGAAAGTGGAGTTGAGGATGATGAGATCAGCTATGATTGTATTGAATGGCAGGGCAGATTCAATGGAATGAATGATTTGCTTCTGCTCCTGCATCCTGTGGTCTAGTTCAAAGACGGACTCTTTTGAAACTTGCTTATCTTTTTGAATTGGCCTCTTACTTCTTATCTGCCCGTACATTTGTGTACCCAGTAATTAGTAAATCCACTCCGATTGTTAATTCAAGAAGGCCTGTTTAACTTAGCTCCTTTCAAAACAAATGTTAATTTGCGACTGGAAGCAAGGTATCCATAAAGGAAAGGATACTTTGAAAATTAACCTTGTTGTGACCATCTGAGGGGGTGGCTGAATAAAGATGGAGAGTTAGATCCCCCTTTCTCATGCAGAGGCTTAACAGTGTGGGGATATGCTGTCTGAACTTTCATCAGTATCTGATTAGAACATTGCAAACATATTATCTCTTGTATTTGCAGTTATTTCTCTGGAAATTTCATAAAACAAAATGTCAATGGACTATGTATTATTTATTAAACATTAAAATTCTGTCCTTGTAGTCTGTACCTGTTAGGCATCCACATGGTGATAGAGCTTTCCAGTATTTCTGAGATTTCTGAAGGAATCTGTTTACTGTTCTGACATTTGACCTTAAAATCAGAAACAGGCACATAACTTAAGAATTTCAGAATGATTTATCACATGTTGTGGTGTCAGCATTCCCATGCTTTTATCGGCTCTCTCTCTGACCATGAAGGAATAAAAATTAACTTCAGGATGATACCGATCCGACTGAATTATTTATTTAACTGTGAAGTTGAAGCCAATATCACTCTGTGCGGATGCCATTTATTAAGATGCAAAACCGTGATCTGTACTTAATGGGCATGATGGTGCATGTGCAAAGTGACACTAGATATTAAAATGATTACCTACCCCTTTCAGTTATATTGCAAATCTGCGCAATGATTCTGTTGTTTATAATGTGTGAAAATTATGCCTCAGATTTTCTTTGTTACATCTCTGCTGTTCTCAGGAATTGTGACTAAGTGTGTTGGTGCGAGGAAAGCCATAATTGACTTCATGAAAGGAGACACCCAGATTACATCAACCAGATTTTTAATTTGTGTTGGAGGAGCTTCACCCTGTCCCTCATTGAAAGTAAGTGGACTATGAAATTAAAATAGAGGTCTTACTGATGTCTAGTTTAAATTTGAATTGTTGACTGTCAGATGTTTCCTGAAGGAGGGTAATGCCTGAAATGTCGACCCGCTCGCTTCTGAGATGCTGCCTGACCTACTGTGCTTTCTCCAGTGCCACGCTTTATCAACTCTGACTCTCCAGCATCTGCAGTCCTCATGTTTTCCTATATACATCCTCCACCTTAAAAGGTTTGTAGGCTAAACTCTAGGTACTGAGCCTGTTACATATTCCCGGCAGAAATAATATGAGTCAGGATGAGCTTGCTGTGTGGAATATCTAACACTGCTGCATGGGATTGATAACCTTGCAGCTGTAGTTTAGTTTAAAGGCTGAAATCTTTGAGAAGTAAAACTTTTAGGGAATTTTGGAGCATGGAGCAGGGAATTAGCAGGGCACACAGTCTGATGAAGCCTTTGTAGAAGTCCGGAAAGGGTGCAGGTACTGGGGCAAGAACCACTGAATGCATTGGAGATGGGAGAGCTGTACATCAACTCAATCTCAATGGTATTGGTGGCTCTGTGCGGGCTCACACATGCACCAGGTAATTACTGGGGCCTGTCTTAGAGGCCTCAAGAGCTAGTGCTTAAGAGAATGGATTCTTCTGCCTTCTTCTTCCTGGTTTAAGCAGCACAGAAAGTAAAAACATACCTGCTGACTGGGATGTAGGAATTCAGTTGTTTTTCATGGTCCCTGACTTTGTGCGACAAAGTGCTGTGGATGGTGGAAGTCTGAAATAAAAAGAAACAGGGAATACTGCAATTATCCGAGAGATCAGACAGCAGGATAAGGAAACTGATTGAACAGGTTGGTTTTCTTGCATCCTTTCATCCTTTCCACCCACACCCACTGAATTGCAGGAGGGATTTCTCCTCCGTTTCCCACCTCCTCGATTAATTCGGTGGATGGAAGGAGCTAACATGGGATTCCTGCACTGGCAGTGGGCTGACGTTCTCATCAGGTTTATTAATGAGCTAATGGACTATGTTACCCCTAATCCCAATGCAGTGGCTCAGGGATTAAAAGGGAGGTGCATTGGCTTTCACACATCCTCCCAAAGCCTACCTCAGAAAGGCATCTTGGGTTTTCTATTGGCCTCTCAGGGATTTCCTCATTATCAGGTGCTCTGTACCTAACTGAAGGAACCTATATTGGGAAGGGACAGGCAGAGCGGTTACAGAAATCGACCCCTGACTTTGCCTCTGAATGCCTGCATCAGCTATCCCCTCTCACTTCCAACCTAAGAGCTCCTTCTCTCTGTCCTGGGGGCTGATTGATTGACCTTTGGTGGGCACATCACTGATAGCTTTAACTGCTCTTGGTTCCTCTGACAGCAGTGAGGAGCAACTAAATCCAGACTTTGGCAAAGACTCTGGTCTTGTTAGCACATTGTCACTCAATGACTTTTTCAACCTTTATCCAAAATAATGCTTTTTTTGAATCATACAGCACAGACAGAAGCGACATGGCCATTGTGTTTGTGTTGGTTCCTTGAAAGGTTTATTGAGGTTGTCTCACCTTGTCCCTATGACATTGCTATTTTTTTCCTTTACAATTATATACCTAATTCCCTTATGAAAGCTCCTGTTGTATCTACCTCTATCATCCTTTCAGATAGTGCATTCCAGACCATAATATTGTAATAGGACATTAAAAAAATCACATCTTTCTTATGATTCTTTTGTTAATTATCTGAAATTATAGTTACCTGATACTGATTTTTCTACTAGTGGAAACAGTTATCCCTTATTTAGTCTGTTGAAAGTATCTCTCAAGAAAAGAAAACTCAGTGTTATTTAATTTTGTAATAATCTTCAATCTTTATAAATTCAGCTTTTATTTAAGGTACTAATTGATCCTGAAGTAATTCTTTACTCTGGAGAGTTGCTGCCAAACATCCAGGGTAGAAGCAGTCTCTTTTAATCTGTAGCCTTGTTTGAAATTTGTATATTTCTACATGCATACTTATTATCTAAAATAATTTCGTTTACACCCCCATTTGCTGTGTCTGCTTTCCATATGTCTCCTGCGACATTAGGAAATTTATTTACTTTAAAGGTGCTACATAAATATAAGTCATTCTTTTGAAGATCTGTATCTTGTCTCTTCCCAGCTTTCGTTTTTCTCAAAATTAAGTACAGATCCAGGCTAAACTCCAAAGATACATCTTTAAAAAAGGCCTTTTCACATCATGCGCATGTCTTCAAAGAACAGAAATGTCTGGAACTGAAGCACTCATTGTCAGAGCAGTGGATGAGCAACACATATATAACTAATGTTAAATCCCCCAAGCAGCCATATATTTACAACTAAAACTTGAACAGCACCCTTGAGCTAGGTCAAGATCCAGGTTGAAAGACTCCTTGAAAATGAATCCCAGGAAATTTGACCCGTCTGCCACAAACAAAGAAAAATACAAAAGAAAGAATTACCTGGAAGCAATCTCAAGTGATGTACTTATTTCTTTAGGTAACAAAGATTACAGGCAGCTAAGGATAAAAGACAGACTAGAGAAACCGAGCAGTCCTACTATATCCTTGGCCCCATGGGGGAAAGCCATGCTGGCCTGGAACCAAGCGACAAAACCCCATTAGATTACACAACAGTTGACTCTGCACATGCAAGAAATAGCCATTTGTGAATTCCAAAGAGACAGAGCTTTACTTAAACCTGGCTTCATTTTAAATAGAATAATTTTGTTGAATTGACTTTGCTGATTTTCATTTGTGAACTAATTTTGCTTTTAAAAACTGATTTGTGTTGGTCACTTGAGCTTTAAATAGGATTTCCCTTTACAGGTAGTCACTTGATGCATCTTAGCATGGTTAGGTTTAATGTAGACCCATATTTTTCACAGATATGTCTTTAAAAAGGACCTTTTTGTGTTACATGTGTATTTCCCTGTCTTCTACCTTTGACACCATTTTCCTTCAATTGCTCTCTTAAAAATCACACAATACCAGGTTATATTCCACAGATTTAATTGGAAGCACTAGCTTTCAGAGCACTGTTCCTTCATCAGGTGGTTGATGAAGGAGTGGTGCTGCAAAAGCTAGCGTGCTTCCAATTAAAGCTGTTGGACTATAACCTGGTATTGTGTGATTTTTAACTTTGTAACCCCAGTCCAACACCGACAGCTCCAAATCATGTCTACTGTTGTTCCGGTGACTGGGACTGTAGTCATTAGAGAATTACCTATAGTGGTTTATCTTCTCACTCCTCCGACATTCTCAAGGATTTATCCTTGGTCTCCTCTATTTTACATGTTGCCCCTCTGGGAAGATATGGGAGCAGCCAGCTTCAGCTCACTACTACCTCCCTCAACTCATTTCCTGTTGCTAAATTATCAGACTCTTTGATAATATCGGATGAGCAGAAATTTACTCCATTTAAACATTGGGAAGGATAAAGCCATTGTTCTCAGCCCTCTTTCAGTTCCTATACTGCTATAACGCAGTAGTACAGTTCTCGCTCAATCCCATGTTATAAGAAAATAGTGTAATAGCAGCCCCCCATTCAAACTAATGGAGCTGGAATCGTGTTACAACCAACGCATGCTTTAAAGGTTTGCGCTACAGAAACAGTGTCCCCAGTTTGTCAGTTGCGTTATAGCAAATTCACATTAATGAAACACATGTTAAAGCAGAATGACCAGTACTCTTGAGTATTCCAACTCACCCATCTCCGGCTTGCTATATTCTAGCCTTATTTCTGAAATGCCCCCTTCCTAAACCTCCCTAATTCTCCACCATACCTTGCTCTTTTAAGTCACTCCTTAAACCCGACTACTTTAAACAAATCTTTGGTTACCACATTATGTAGCTTGATGTGAAATTTTGTTTTTTTAATGTGAAGTGTGTAAGATGTTTTATAATGTTAAAGTTGCTGTATATTTTATGGCAGTTGTTACATTTTCTTGTATAATGACATGACGATTTATTTTCGAAGGTTAATTGGATATTATTTAATAATTTCCAGATGGGAGACTTTGTTTTGGTTCATAGTGATTCAGAGGCTGGAAATGATTTCTATTTACCTGGGGTTGTCATAGCAACTCCAAACAGAGCAGCACCAAATGACAAATTTTATACAGTTTTGAAATATAATAATAGAAAGGTGAGTAGGTTTACATGATTTAAAATATGTTTTTACCCCTCTCAATTAATTAATGTTTAAAAGTATTTCAGTGAATGTAACTTAGGTTTTTGTTGATCACATTGTAAATGAACCAAATAAACATTGGGAGCACCCTTGTCAGAAACTCAATTTCTTTTTAGTCTTGATACCACCCCTCTCTTGCCACTGTCTCAGGTTAAACAAAATTGTTCAGAATCTCTGCTTTATGATTGACACTGACTTGAGTTTTCACCTCATTCTTTTTTGTCCTGAAGAACAAGGTGCTTAATACAAAAACTGAGGCAAATGTTAAGTGGGGGAAGAATAGAAAGCAGACTAAGAGGCAATAAACAAAGAGGATGAAAGCACGCTGTTTCAGAATGGAATAGGGTCAGGAATGGTGCCACTGAAGCCAATGCCGAGAGACCCCATGGATAAGGAGTTTGTACTCGAGAGGCTATTGGAATTTTTGTGATGAATGAGCAGTGTCCCTGCCTTTGAACTGGATGCTCAGGATTCCCAGCTCACCTTCATGCTGCAGACAAACAGAGAACTTGTAAATCATTTCAATGCATGGCAATGATAGATGCTAAGAGCAGGAGAGATTCCTGTTTAGCCACATGATGGAAGGAGCTTTGGAGCCTCTCCCATCACTAATCATAGCTCCAGTTTACACCATGCATGTAAAAGGACATGGTGTCACAGCAACTCAAAGTCCCTGCGTGGACACCCCACAAAGTACATAATTATTAAGTATACCAATGATACAAAAGCAGAAGATATGGCAAAGGTTGAGAATAATGCCTTTTCCTGCCTTAGCAGAGATTTATTATATTTTATAAATTACGAAGCGTTTTGATAGCGTGAAGGGGGGGGGGGGGGGGGATCAACCATTTTGTTTGATTGAGGAATCAATAGCATAACACTACCAACTCAAAACTGTGAGTAAAAGAGTAGGAAGTGACTGGAGAAATATCTTATCTTGGAGCCATAGAAATGCTTGAGCCAAAGATTATTGTGACTGTTAAGAGAAAGCTGTATAAGCATCGAAAGAGAGTGGGGCATTGGGATTATTTTGGATTGTTCTTTTGATGGCAGATTTGTTCATAGGATATGGGCATTACTGGTAGGCTAGCATTTATTACCCATTCCTTTATTGCGAAGGAGGTGGTAAGATGGCATCTTGAATCAATGTGGTCCACGAGGTGTAGGCACGCCAACAGCGCTGTCAAGAAGGGAGTAGGGAGGGAGTTCTAGGATTTGATCCAGTAGCAGTGAAGGAATGCAATATCGGACCAAATCATGGTGCTGTGTGGTTTGGAAGTGAACTTAAATGTGGTAGTGTTCCAATGCTTTTATCTTTCTAGATGTTAGAGGTCATGGGTTTGGAAGATGCTGTCAATAAAAGATGAAAATGAGAGTGTAACTTTTAACATGTTTCTTTTATAAGCTAATTAAATTAATGTCTTGTTCATGACATGCTTGATTTTTATCTTCACCATCTGGCTGGTACTCTCAAGAGGCAGATCTTTATAGAATCCATCTAATCTTTATTCCACGGAGATATGCCTCCATGAATGATTCACTTCCAAACATGTATACAATTCCAAAAACGTAAATCAGCACCATTCAGAATTACTAGAGCCTATCCCATCAATCACAGTTGTAGATCGTAGAGGTATAAGTGAAAAATAAATACCGGGTATGTCGCCTGAAATAAACTGTCCTGGATAAAAACCCTGAAACTCTTTAGATTCTGACTTTGTTTTGTATTTAAAGTGGTGGAAGAAGTAGAAAGTATTTAGAAATCCTTAATGGATTTTGTCCCTCAATAAATGCTGAAGTAAAACACTTTTCTGAAAATTGAGTTGGATGCTGTTGAAGAAGTTGCATTTAAGTTCATGAGACAATTACTCTGTTTATGTGGCTGTATTTAGTGATAATCATGTCAAGATAATGACACTTCATAGCACAGGCATAGTTTGATGATACATTATATGAAATATCAATTTAGCTCCATCAGTATTGTTGCATTACAATTTCAAATTAGGTCATGTGAAATGAAAATAGAAATTAATGAATTGAGCTACTCATGCAGGCTGTCTGAAATATGAGCTAATGTTGTAATAATCTTATACCTGACCACTTTGATCTCTGTGTTTCCAAGCTTATTCTAATCCCCATGAGGGGATTTGTATTTACCTAAGCATTTCAGATGATGTAGCTGGACATGTCACTGGTTTTACCCTGTAACAATCCTGGAGATTGTGGAGCTCCTGACCACAAAATCATGCTTAACAAAACTACTGGAATTTTTCAAGGGTATAACTAGTAGCGTTAATACAAGGAACTAGTAGATATGGTTTACTTAAACTTTAAGAAAGTTTTCAATAAGGTTCCACTCAAGAGATTAGCATGTAAAATGAAAGCACATGGGATTGGTGGGTGGAGTACTGTCTTTGATAGAGAGTGGGTTGGCAGACAGGAAACAAAGAGTAAAAAATAAATAGGTCATTTTCCAAGTAGCATTCCTGAGTAGTAGAAAGTGAGGACTGCAGATGCTGGAGATCAGAGTCGACAGTGTGGTGCTGGAAAAGCACAGCAGGTCAGGCAGCATCCGAGGTGCAGGAGAATCGACGTTTCGGGCAAGAGATGATGAAGGACAAGTGAGAAACTACAGGGATCATAGAGTCATACAGCCCGGAAACAGACCCTCCAATTCATCCATGCTGACTAGGTTTCTCAAACTAATCTAGTCCCATTTGCCTTCATTTGGTCCACATCCCTCTAAACCTTTCCTATCCAAGATACTGACCAAATGTCTTTTAAATGTTGGAATTGTAATCGTCTCCACTACCTCTGGCAGCTTTTTCCATTGCTCCGACCCCAACTGTTCACAATATATATTATTGAATTAGATGAGGGAACTAAATGTAATATCAACAATTTGCAAATGTTGAAAAGCTGAATGGGTGAGGGTGAACTATAAAGAGAATGTGGAGCTGTTTCAGTGTGATTTGGACAAGTTGAATCAATGAGCAAATGTGGATAAATGTGAGGTTATCCATTTTGGTAGCAAAAAGCAAGAAGACAGTTCATTATCTACATTGCGATAGATCGTGAAAGGTGAAGGCGCAACATGACCTGGGTATCCTTGCACAGCAGCAGCAGCAGGCAATAAAGAAGGCAAATGGTGTGCTGGTCTTCAAAGTGAGAGGATTTGAGTTCAGGAACAATGATGTCTTGCTACAATTGGCTTTGGTGAGACCATGCCTGGAGTATTGTGTGCAATATTGGTCTCCTTACTTAAGATAGGATGTTCTGGTTATGGAGGGAATGCAACAAAAGTTTCCCAGACTGATTGCTAGCATGGCAGAACTGACTTATGAAGAGAGATAGGATCAGTTGGGACTATATTCACTGGGTTTTAGAAGAATGAAGTAGGATTGCTTAGATACCCATAAAATTCTAACAGGACTAGAGGTTAAATACAGGGAGGATGTTCCCGATGACCAGGGAGTCCAGAACCAGAGATCATAGTCTAAAGATATGGAGTTGGCCACATAGGACAGAGATGAGGAGAAATTTCTACACCCAGAGAATGGTGAGCACATGGAATTCCCTGCCACAGAAAGCAGTTGAGGCCAAAACATTGAATATTTTCAAAGACGAGTTAGATTTAATTCTTATAGCTAAAAGGATCAAAGAGTATGGGAAGAAAATGAGAAAAGGGTACTGAGTAGGATGATCAGCCATGATCATATTGAATGGCTGTGCAGGCCTGAAGGCCTACTCTGCTTCTATTTTCTATGTTTCTAAGACATTAGAGATACTTAGTTAATATGTTGACCACATTTGTGCATCAATTTTGTTGTGGAAACAAGTGATTGCAAGCAAGTTGTGGGCATTAAACTGAGACTCTACGAGAATCAATCTTCTAAACAATTTTCAAAAACCTACTTTGATCTGCTTTTGCTTAGACATCTAATTTCAAAGTCTAGTGTATTTAGATGTGTATTATTTAAATTCACTTACAAGTGAAATGCTGTGAGTTGTTTTTTTGTTGGCATAATTAAATCACAATATTATGATTTGCTTTTGCAGGAACATTCATTTCGTGGTGAACTGATTAAAATCAGCAAGACGCAATATACCTCCATCAGGCATTACATACAAGAGGCTCAGATGATAGATCGCACAATGTGAGTACTAATTAACAGCTCCCACAAACCATGAAGGAGAAATAATCTGCCCGAGTGAATTTGAGTAACATTCCTTTTTCTGTCAGAAGGATTTCTATAATATGCAACCCTAAATACATTACACAAGCACTGTCTTTGAAGCCATTCTGCCTGAATTTTCTCTCCCATATTAGAAGGGTCAGGATAGTTCACAGCTTTGCAACCTGATCTGGGGGAAAATGCCATGGAAGTTTGGGTTTTCATTTAGGAATGACTGGGTTTTACAGGAGTTGGCTGGGCAATTCTGCAACAACAGCAAAGGATGCTGGGATGGGTGGGGGGTGGAGGTCTGCCTTGCTGCTCTGGCCTTGTGCTCAATTTTAAAAGAAAACATAACAGAGCACTCCAGCCCATCACACCACCCAAAGAGTTCCCATCTGTGTCAGTCTATGGTACTTCACGCTCCTGACCTAACACACATAGTTCCTCATACCCTGGGTTTCGATCTCAGCCCTTGCGCCCACCTAAGATCTCTCATATTCTCCATGCTAATTTATTCTCCTGTACCCATTTATATGATCCCTCATGTACTCCATGCCAACCTTTGTCCTTTTGTCAACTCAATGGACTTTAATGCTCCTATGCTAAATTGGTCCCAAGTCATGCTAGCCTATATTCCCATCCACCACACTTTGCCCTTCCACCTGTCATGGCAGTACACCCAGTGTCCACCATGGGCAGACCTCAGGATCCACGCTGTGATGATAAAATAGAGGTATTAAGGGTCTATTGAATAATTATTTTAAAAGATAAATGCTGTTGATTTTTTAAAAAATCATTACATTTAACTTCCTTTAATTCCTTATAAAAATACACATTGAAATTCGTGCTCCCACTTCAAGATTTCTTTAACCACTTGGAGCTGTCAATCCAACTGAACTGCGAGCATTCCACAGTGATAATGGAAGGTTATAAAGTCTGTTCTTGCAGCACTAATTCCGTAATGATAAGCCTCAAGCTAATGTTCATATACAGATCTTTCAAACTCTTCAGACAGTATTCCAAATAAAGGCAGGAGTTTTAAATGTGTTACCAGTTTGACGCCTCATTTTGACAGTTTATTTTCACACTTTTTTAATATTCCTTTTGAAAGGTCCTTTGGCAGTTTGTTTTGACGCTTCTGATATTGTTTTTGACAGAGTCCTTTGACAGTTCTGTTGCCAGTAATCAGCTTGATGGTTCCAATGACTTTCTATATTTTATACTCACATACAGGTTTACTTTTAATAATTCATAGAATCCCTACAGAATCCATACAGTGTGGAGACAGGCCATGTGGCCCAACACGTCCACACCGACCCTCCAAAGAGTAACCCATGCAGACCCATTCCCCTACCCTATTACCCTAAATTTACCCCTGACTAATGCACCTGACCTACACATCCCTGAACATGTGGGCAATTTAGCATGGCCAAGCATGGCCAATTCACCTAACCTGCACACCTTTGGCTTTCACAAGGGCAGTATTATCTCTCCCAAAGTAATCCTAGGACCACATCCCAAAAGGTATCCTATCTCTCTAAAAGGACACTCTCTCGATCCAAATAACTCAGCAAAATTTAAAACTGTTCATGCCAGGTCTATTGTGTCATGTTTCACAATTCCACCTCATGAAAGTCAGAGGTGACTGGAAGCAGCTGCTAATTTATTCTAAAGATCTGGATTGTATTGTCACTTTTCAAATTTGTAGTCATCCTTCGTGCAGCCTCATGTCTGAATCTCTCCAGTCAGGTTTTTATCCCTGCTGTAGCAATGAAACAACCCTATTGAAAGTCACAACTGGAGATCCATTCCTTGCTCCCTTCTCCTACTCCTATGTATGATGCTCTTCAGTGCCACCGCTCAAAGACACAGTTTCAGGTTCTACATGTTCACTCATGACACCAAAATAATGGGTTGAGAAGTGGCAGATGGACTTTAATTCAGATAAATGCGAGGTGCTGCGTTTGGGAAAGCAAATCTTAGCAGGACTTTTACACTTCATGGTTAAGTCCTAGGGAGTGTTGCTGAACAAAGAGACCTTGGAGTGCAGGTTCATAGCTCCTTGAAAGTGGAGTCGCAGGTAGATAGGATAGTGAAGAAGGCGTTTGCTATGCTTTCCTTTATTGGTCAGTGTATTGAGTACAGGAGTTGGGAGGTCATGTTGTGGCTGTACAAGACATTGGTTAGGCCACTGTTGGAATATTGTATGCAATTCTGGTCTCCTTCCTATTGGAAAGATGTTGTGAAACTTGAAAGGGTTC
Organism: Chiloscyllium punctatum; assembly: GCF_047496795.1. Taxonomy (NCBI): domain Eukaryota; kingdom Metazoa; phylum Chordata; class Chondrichthyes; order Orectolobiformes; family Hemiscylliidae; genus Chiloscyllium; species Chiloscyllium punctatum. The sequence goes on along the minus strand of NC_092747.1, from coordinate 22,869,357 downwards.
AGAAAAGATTTACAATGATGTTGCCAGGGTTTGGAGGATTTGAGCTATAGGGAGAGGCTGAACAGACTGGGGTTGTTTTCCCTGGAGCGTCGGAGGCTGAGGGGTGACCTTATAGAGGTTTACAAAATTATGAGGGGCATGGATAGGATAAATAGACAAAGTCTTTTCCCTGGGTTGGGGAGTCCACAACTAAAGGGCATAGATTTAGAGTGAGAGGGGAAAGATATAAAAGAGACCTACGAGGAAGCCTTTTCATACAGAGGGTGCTACGGGTATGGAATGAGCTGCCAAAGGAAGTGGTGGAGGCTGGTACAATTGCAACATTTAAGAGGCATTTGGATGGGTATATGAATAGGAAGGGTTTGGAGGGATATGGGCTGGGTGCCGGCAGGTGGGACTAGATTGGGTGGGATATCTGGTCGGTATGAACAGGTTGGACCAAAGGGTCTGTTTCCATGATGTACACCTCTATGACTCTATGACCTCTTTCAAGTCATCTCTTCCCATGCTGCCAGCCTGTTTGGCAGACCTGATGCTGGATGAGATGCGGTGTCTTGAAGGTAAATATTGGTAAGTACAATGCCTATGTCTTTTCCTTGTTTCACCACAGATTATACACACTGCTGTGGCCAGTCTTCCATTGTTGAAGCCCACTGTTTGCAACATTGATGTCCTTCTGGACATGGAGCTGAGTTTTCAACCTCATAACCATCTGCCTCCACTGTTTAACATCATTTATTTCCCCCTTGTCTCAATCCAAATTTCTCTTTAACTTATTCTTGGCAAGGCCCAATCTCAGTAACTCTGATGAAGTGGTAACAGAAGGACAACTTCATGAAACACTGGGGTGCGGTGATTGTGTTAGCTGGAGGATTTTTTTGTTGGCATTGCTGAGTGATAGCCATGAACTATTGTACATTGGATAGATGTGATAGGAATCAAATAGCATGTAAGCCTGCAGTGGTTAGCCAATATAAAGCAACAAGGAGCTGAAGAACTAAATGAGCCATCTGTCAAGGAAGTTAGTTTATAATTGCTCACCCATTGTCCTGCTCTTTACTGAACTTCACTAGTCTCATGTATCTTTCTCATTAATTATCTTTCCTTTTGAAAGCAGTGCAGCAGTTTTACAATTCCGCTGTCAAATGTGCTAGTAATTTGTCTATTTAATTCACTTAAATTACACTGGTATTGTGACATTAAAATCAGGTCAATGGCTTTTAAATAAATAGATCGCTGTTAGTATTGAATACTAATGAGCTGAAATCGGCACATGTACATGGGAAATAATTAAACAGTGTGGATCTATCCTATTTTGTTCAGTTTCTGCACAATGCCGGCAGCTTCAAGATATGAAAACCTAGCACATGCATACACAATCTCTCGCCAATCTGTTCCAATTCTGCTGGAGTAGACTTAGCTGATTAAAATAGGCAGGCTTTAATATTTCTTTTAAAACAAAGCAGAACATGCAGTATATTAAAAAAAAAGTTGTGTATTAGTAGTTATAGTGCATAGTATAGTTTGCTATTATTAATACAGTAATGCTTTCTTTAGATTTCTGGTGAAAATGCAAATATATGAACAAGGTACCAAAGGAGGCTACTGGACTCCTCAATGCAATAAGATCATGGCCAAATGAATTTTAACCTCAAGTCTACATTCCTGCATATCCCTGATAATCTTTCAGCTCCTTGGTAGTCAAGAATCTATCTCCTTCTGCCTAAAAAAATATTTAAAGATTCTCCATCCACTGCCTTTTGAGGAAAGGACTTGCAAAGACTCAAATATCTGAAAGAGAAAAAAAGTCCTTATCTCTGTCTTAAATGGGTGACTCCGTATTTTTAAAGTATGACCCCTAGTTCTGGATTTTCCCACAAGAGAAAATATCCAACTACACCTGCTCAAGTCCCCTCAGGATCTTTATGTTATGTTTAGTATGTCAGGATCTGTTTCAATTAAGTCACCTCAAACTTTTCTAAACTTCAAAGGATGCAGATCTAGCCTGTCCAGTATTTCCACAGAAGGCAATCAACTCATTCCAAGTATTAGTCTAGTAAACCTTCTCTTAACTGCTTCCATAAGTATGGTGACCAGTACTGTACTCAGTACTCCAGATGCAGTCTCACCAATGCCCTGTATACCTGAAGCATAGCCTCCAAACTCTTGCACAGTGGCTCAGTGGTTAGCACTGCAGCCTCACAGCACCAGGGTCCCAGGTTTGATTCCAGCCTTGGGTGACTGTCTGTGTGGAGTTTGCACATTCTCCCCATGTCTGTGTGGGTTTCCTTCCACAATCCAAAGACGTGCAGGCCAGGTGAATTGGCCATGCTAAATTGCCCATAGTGTTAGGTGCATTAGTCAGAGGGAGATGGGTCTGGGTGGGTTACTCTTTGGAGGGTTGGTGTGGACTGATTGGGCCAAAGGGCCTGTTTCCACACTGTAGGAAATCTAATAAAAATCCTCTTTCAATAAACATTGCATTAGCTTTTCTGATTACTTGCCGTACCTGCATTTTAACCTGCTGCAATTCATGACTAGCACCCGGATCTCTCTGTATCTCAGAGCCCTGCAACCTCTCACCATTTAGGTAGCATGTTTCCTTTTTATTCTTTCTGCCAAAATGGACAATTTGTATTCCATTTGGCAGATTTTTGCCCACTCACAAACACAGGTATATACTCTTGTAACCTTTTTATGTCCTCTTCACAATAATCCCCTAAACCATGAGCTTCTGTTTCCAAAATAGCCTCTGATATGGTTCCTTATCAAAAGTCTTCTGGAAGTTTAATTGCAATACATCCACTTATTGTTCTTTATCTACTGTACAAGTTACTGATTCAAAGAACTCTGGTAAATTAGTTAAATACGATTTCTCTTTGACAAAACTACATCGGTTCTGCTTGATTGTCTTGAGCATTTCCAAGTGTCCTGTTATAATGTCTTCAGTAATAGCTTCTAACGTTCTTCCCACAGCAGATATTAAGCTAATTGGTTTGCAGCTCTCTGCTTTCTGCTTCCTTCCCTTTTTAAATAAATGAGTTAGAGTGGCTGTTTTCTAATCTAAAGGAAACTTCCCCAAATCTAATGAGTTTTGCAAAATTAACTACCAACTGTTTCAGGATGAAATCCATCAGGACCTTGGAACTTGTCAACTTGCAGTTCCAACAATTTTCTCAATATTACTTCCAGGGTAATTGCAATTTTCTTGAGTTCCTCCCTTTCAATTTCTGATTTAAAGCTGCTTACAACATGTTACTTGTATCTGGTCTAGTGAAGACTGATGCAAAATGTCTTTTCAATATGTCAGCCATCTCTTTATTCTTCATTACTAATTCCCAGATTTATTTTCTCTAGGATTAACACTTAATGTATTGACTCTTTTTTAAATATCTGAAGAAACATTTTAAAAAGGTTTTTGGCCAACTACCCCTTCTATTCTAATTATTCCATCTTTATATAACCTTTTAGTAATTCACTGTTTTTCTTAACTTTCAAAAACAGAAATGAGGAAGAATTCTCTCGGAGGTAAATAAATTTGTGGAATTCAGTATTGTAGAGAAGGTTGTCACGGCTGGGTTATTAAGTATATTTGGGACTGAGCTGGACAGATTTTAATCAGTGAGGAGAATCAAGGTAGGAAAGGGAAACTGAGGATGATGCGACCAGTCATGGTCTCAGTGAATTTTGGAAAAGCTATGGGATGAATGTTCTACTTCTGCTCCTTCGTCTTCTGGTCTTATATGCAGTATCACGGCAAAAGATGTTAAGCCCCTCTATGTAGGATTAAAAAATAGGGATGACCAAAGTATAGTATAGGTTTGGTTGACCAGTCAGGGTTAAATGTTCACAGATGCCGAACAAAGAGACCTAAGGGTGCAGGTGCATAGATCCTTGAAAGTGGAGTCGCAGGTAGGCAGGGTGGTGGAGAAGGCGTTTGGCACACTTGCCTTGATTGGATAGAACATTGAATGTACGGGTTGAGACGTCATGTTGGGATTATACAGGACGTTGGTGAGACCACTTTTAGAGTACTGCATACAATTCTGGTTGCCCTTTTGTAGGAAAGACGTTAAAATTGAGTGGGTGCAGAAAAGGTTTACAAGGATGTTGCTGGGACTAGAGGGTTTAAGTTACAGGGAGAGGCTAAATAGGCTGGGGCTTTTTTGCTGGAAGCATCGGAGGCTAAGGGGTGACTTTATCGAGCTTTATAAAATCGTGAGGGGCATGAATAGGGTGAATAGCCAAGGTTTTTTTCGAGGGTGGGGGATTCCAAAACTATAGGACACCGGTTTAATGTGAGAGGGGAAAAATATAAAAAGAACTTGAGGGACAATTATTTCATGCAGAGGGTGGTGCATATATGAATGAGCTGCCAGAGAAGTGTTGGAGGTGGGTACATTTACAATATTTAAAAGGCACCTGAATGGGTATATGAATAAGAAGGGTTTGGAGGGATATGGGCCAAATGCTGGCAAATGGGACTAGATTAGATTGGCATGTCTGTTCGGTGAGAACGAGTTGGACTGAAGGGTCTGTTTCCGTGCTGTATAACTCTAACAACAGAAAAGTGTCAAATTTGCACATTTTTTTGCGTGGTGTTTTCTTTTTGTCCATGGGATATGGGCACCGTTGGTCATGCCAGAGCTTATTGTCTGTCCCTAACTACCCGGACAGTAATTAAGTATCAGTCACATTGGCATGGATCTGGAGTTACATATCGGCCGAAGGACATTAGCAAACTAGATGGGTGTTTACAACACCTAATACTGGTTTTATAAATGTCATTGATAAGTTTTAAATTGCAAAATTCTTTCTTCTATTGAACGAAAATTTGAATATCTGCCTTGGTATTATTTGAACTTATGTACCCAGAACATTAGCCTATGGTTCTAGATGCTAGTTGCTGCTAGTCACTATTGCTGCCCACTCATGTGGATGACTAGCACATCCATCATGCATGGTGATGGATAATTAAACAGTTAACAGGAGGAGAACACTCCACAAATATCCCCATTGTCCAAAACATTATTGAAAAAGATAGGGCTATAAAATTTGCTTTGGACTTCAGCCAGAAGAGCCAGTTGCATGATCCATCTCAGTCTCCTCGTGAGGTTTCAAGCATCACAAATTTCTTCAGACAAGTTGCTTCACTCAATTTGATGTGATATCAAGAAATGGCAGGAAACTGCAAGGGTTATAGGATTGACAATATTCCATTAATAGTACTAAAGAGCTGTGCTGCAGAATTAGTTGTGCCAAAAATGTGGATAATCATCAGGCATGTGATGTACACAAAAAGGAGGACAAGTCCATTACCGCCCTATCAGTCTATTTTCCATTTGGAAACAATGTGATAGAAGGGGTTATCAACTGTCACTTGTAAAGGAATAAACTGATGTCCAACTTGGGTATCGCCACGGCCACTCAACTCCTGACCTCATGGACATGGACATTAAAGCTGACTTCCGGATGTGAGAGTGACTGCCTTTAATATTAAAGCTCCATCTGGTCGATGATGGCATCAAGCAGCTTAATAAAACTGGAGTCAATGGGAATCAGGTAGAAAAGTCTCCGCTGGTTGGAGTCATTTCTTGCACAAAGGAAGACAGTTTTGATTGTTGGAAGTCAGCCATCTCAGTCCAAGGGCATCACTGTTCCCTAGGGTAGTGGCCAAGACCCAACCATCTTCAGCTGTTTCTTCAAATATTTGCTTCCATCATAAGATAGAATTGGAATGTTCAGTGATGATTGCACAACTTTTAGCAACATCTCCAATAAAAGTGATAATTCAGCATCGCATGATATTCAATGATTTGGAGATGCCGGTGTTGGACTGGGGTGTACAAAGTTAACAATCACACAACACCAGGTTATAGTCCAACAATGATATTCAATGTCTGGAATAGTGGTGCTGGAAGAGCACAGCAGTTCAGGCAGCATCCAAGTAGCTTCGAAATCGACGTTTCGGGCAAAAGCCCTTCATCAGGAATAAAGGCAGTGAGCCTGAAGCATGGAGGGATAAGCTACAGGAGGGTGGGGGTGGGGAGAAAGTAGCATAGAGTACAATGGGTGAGTCCATGTGGGATGAGTTGGTTACAGAGGCAGGCACTGAGGAAGCGAATGTGGCTGTGGTAGCGAGTTTGTTTCACGACATGGTTGAAGGCTCACTGCCTTTATTCCTGATGAAGGGCTTTTGCCCGAAACGTCGATTTCGAAGCTCCATGGATGCTGCCTGAACTGCTGTGCTCTTCCAGCACCACTAATCCAGAATCTGGTTACCAGCATCTGCAGTCATTGTTTTTATCTAATGATATTCAATGGCATTGCCTTCACTGAATCCCCCACAATCTACATCCTGAAATTACCATTAATCAGAAACTGAACTGGGCTAGCTATACTGTGGCTACTAAGCAGGTCAGACACTATAAATTCTGCAGAAGTTATGTTGCCTCCTATCTCCCAATGCATGTCAAAGCAAGCATGTGATGGAACTTGTCTGGATGAGTACGGCCCAATATCACTTGAAAATCCTGACACCATCCAGGACAAAGCAGCCTGCTTAATTGGCACCACATCTTTCACCTTCACCATCAGTGTGTATCATCTACAAGATGCACTACAGTACCTCACCTGGCCTACTTTGATTTTGTTTGTAAATCTGGGGCCTTTATCAGCTGGAAAGAGAGTAGCAGAAGATGCAAGGGCACCAAGGGATCAAAGGTTATGGGGAGAAAGCGGGAAAATGGGTTGAAAAACCGAACAGCCATGATCAAATGGTGCAGCAGACTCGATGGGCCAAATGGCCTAATTTCTGCTCCTGTGCCTTATGGTCTTATGGTCTAAGACTATCAGCAGGCTCCCTGACCTGGAATTCACCATTTTTCATCGTTACTGGGTCAGATCTTGGAATTCCCATGCGAATTACACTGTGCATATCCCTGCACCCCACGGACTGCAAGAGTTCAAGAAATCAGCTGAGCATTACCTCATCCAGGACAATTAGAATTGGGTCACAAATATTGGTCCAGCCAGGACCATTCATATCTGAGCAACCAATAACAAGAAAAGAAGTAATGTTGTATCATATTAATAACTGATGTGTTTTCTATATTAACATATTAATACACATTACAGCTGATAACAGCTTAGTAAAGCAAAATAAAAGTGAGGTTGACTTACATGATTTAAGGTGCTTTTCTGGAGCAGATAGAAGATTCTGTTTGTCAGCATTACACAGTTCTTGTTGGGACTGGCTAACTGGTAGATTAGGATTGTTGCTTATGAGTTTGTTAGTTGAACCATTGTTGATTGGTATAAAGTTATGTACTTCAGTGTTTCGATTCAGCGGAAGTAGCCAATGGAGCTTCAACACTGAACCAGTTTTGTTGTATTCATAAAAGAATGGGATCATCCCATAAAAATATAGCTTATATTAAATAATTCTTTCAATTAATCAGTAATATAAGTACATATTGTATTACTTTATTTTATAGTATTGTACATCAAAATTCTTTGAACCTATGTATTATAAAACAAGTCATAATTCTTCTTTTGCATTTTAAGTTGTTTCTGTACCTGTCAAGGTAAGGAATGGTTGTAGTTAGAAATAGCAAACTTTCTCAATATGTGAAGCCTTGAACTAGCAAGACTATACTTATTGACTATTCTAGTTATTTTGAGAGTTTATTGATAGAGGGGAGGCAGGTAATGTTGCAATCGCAGAAGAAAGTATCCTTGATAAAAGTCCTGCTCTTCTGACATAATCGTAGAGGTCCCCTGAAAAAGCTGATGGAGTTATAGCTTGTGAGTACATCCCTGGGGCTTGCTAAATGGAATCAGTTGGCTCTTTCTAACATTAAACAACAGAACAATTCGGCTCATTAGTAAGTGATATCAGATGAGCAAAAAAGTTTGTAACAGCAACTTTAAGACAAATGGGCAGCAAAGTGGCTCAGTGGTTAGCACTGCTGCCTCACAGTGCCAGGGACCTGGATTCGATTCCACCCTTGGGTGACGGTCTGAATGGAGTTTGTACATTCTCCTTGTGTGGGTTTACTCTGGGTGCTCTGGTTTCCTTTCACAGTTTAAAGATGTGCAAATAAGATGGATTAGCCATCCTAAATTGCATATAGTGTCCAGGGATGTGCAGGTGAGGTGGATTAGCCATGGGAAATATAGGGACAGGTTGGGGGGTGGGGGGGGGGGTGATGTGTGGGTAGGGGAGGGATTGGTCTGGATGGAATGCTCTTTGGAGGGTCATTGTGACTCAATGGGCTGAATGGCCTGTTTCCACACAGTAGGGATTCTACGAAATGGAGATCAAATGCAACATGATAGCAAATATTTGCAAACCAATGTCTCAACTAAGTATCATCGATGGAGGGTCATGATAAGAGGGAGGTGTGGAAATGGAAGTTTATACTATCCATGTTGGTCATTGTTTTGCCTGTTTGTGGGATCAGCATACAATGATCTTTTAGTTCTACTGTGAAAGGCTGATTTGTACAGGATAAGAAGCTGAAGGAATTAATAGGTCATTCAACCATGTTTTGAGAGTGGGGGATATATTGTCTGGTCACTGTTTTTTGTAAAAATCAGCAAAGCTTGGGTGGATCATATAACCTTGATAACATAGTCACTGGGAAACACAGAGAGTAGAGAATTTTGACACATGTTATTTGAAGTATTATTGCATGTCAATTAATATTTGGCAGTTTGGTGTTGGTGTGTGTCCAGTGAACAGATGAAAGTGTTTACTGTATATCAGTGTTTAGAGCAAACCAGTGTTTTTATAGCCAACATGGAATGGTAAAGTTTGGTACCTGAGTTCGAATAATCATTTCATGACTCACTAGTAAACAAAATGTTGTTGCAAGTTTTGCCTGTTTTTTGTGAGCACTCATTTTGGATTTTGTAGTAGGAGCTCATAAAAGACAAAGATCAGATTCTGCAGTTGTTACAATGATGACTGTGCTTAAATTACCAACAGAACATGGATCAGGAAAACATTTCAATCTTAGGGACTGAGGATAATGTTTGGAATATAGTGACAGTGACCACGTTTGTAAGGGAGGATGAAACCATTGCAAGAAATGTATTTATAATTAAAACAGTAGCTAAGCTAGTCCAGTGCCAAACTGTTAATTGGGCTTTAATCAGATGGTGAGAGAACTCTCACACCAGTGACTGCATCACCAACCTACCTGTTGCAGATATCTCCATCTGTAAGAGAGTTGGTGGGAATGGCTGGTGCATGGTCATTCTGAAGACTAAGTGTGGAGGACTAAGGATTTTACTAGCTCACTGGAGACTGCTGGGCAACAGGAAGTGTGCTAACATGGCATCAGGAGGCACAGGAACTGAAGCCCAACCTCTTCCTGCAGTCACATGGTATAACCAATGGAGGGAATGGCAGCAGCATGGCAGTGTGCCAGTCAGAGACGTGCAGCTAATTAAGCCAATAAAATGGTCAATTAACAAGCTCTTGCCAGCCCTTGAAGGCATTGCACCAGGTAAAGTGTGGTGGCCTCCCAGTGGGTTCTCATGAGCAGTCTTACCTTAATGGCCATTCTGCAGCTTAGAGAGTAACAGCCACTGCCATAGCTGTGGGGATTCAGCATACTGGTTTGCACAGCAAATTTTTTAAAAAATCCCAGCTTGCTTTTGAGGCAGCATCAAAGTTCTCCCAGTAGCCTCAGCTGTGCCACCTTCATCAGTCACACAATGAGGTTGCCAAGCTGCCAGTTGTCTGATTGGCCCAATGGGATAGTCAACTTGACAATGACGATAACGTCCTTCCCAGGGTCACCACCATCCATCCATGTGTGCTCAGCTTCACCCTGCTTCTCCAATTGCCCCTGCTTAACATTTAAGCATGGGTGGGACTTCCTTAACATTTGTAGGGGCAATCAATAAATTTGGATTTTATTCTTCATCTCAAGTCCCTTTCCTATTTTCCTAAAAATGCTGTCATACTTTCACATTTGGCAGCATCTAGAATCCACCTTGCTCCAACTCCTGTGCTGCTGAAATCCTATGCAGTGCCTTTGTGAGCTCTAAACTTGACTACATGAAAGCCTTCCTTGCCTGCCTCCCACCTTCCATCTTACGAAAAACTTGAGATAATTTGACACATAGCCACCCATTTTCTTGATTGCAGCAAGTCCTGTTCACCCAGCCTCCTTGTGCTATTGGTCATCTGCACTAGTCTATCCTTATGCAGCTCATTATTGTTGTTTCCCAAGTAGCTATTCTTTGAGTACTCCATGCAAACCATGAGTGTTTTCAGTTCCTTCTGCATGCGGGTTGCATATAATGAAGCTTATGTAAAATCAGGATGAGTAACTGGTTGCATGACTGATATCAGTAAAAGAGAAAGTAAACCAGTCATCAAAGAAAGAACTTTGTTCTGTTTTCACTTCCCAACGTCAGAATGTACCTGAATAAATGTGTCCTTTTTTTGTTGATCTAAGACCTAAGATGGTTTAACCCAGAATACAGGTGGGAGTAAACAGGGGTCCTTCTTGATCTGTTGAGCTTAGATCTAGAACCAGTTAGATATCTTCCATTTGCTAACACTGCATTCTTAACTCTTCCTTTCAGACCCAATGTGCAGTCTGTAAAGCCGATTCCTAAACAAGTATTACAACATGAAGAAGACTCTTCATCTTCAGAGGAAGAACGATGCAGGGCAAAGAAGAAGGGAGTTAAAAAGCATCATGGTAGACAAAGGGATTCTACAGATAATGATGATAATGAATGGCAGTCGGCCTTTGGATCAGAGTTTGAACTAAAAGAGACAAGTTCCTCAATTGATGAAGATAGTTATGATGGTACATTTTGCTTTCATACAGAATCAGGATAATTGGTTTCTCAATAGTGATGATGAATGTAATCAAGTGGATTGCAATGTTAGTTTTATCAGTTTCTCACTTTGATCGCATTTTGGAAGATGGCAGAATGTTCAATCTTGAAAAAGCAAAATCAATGTGACCCTTCTCATTGAGCACACGTGACCCATTTGTCATACTAATGATATTGGTGGAAGTTCCTCAGGAGTTGTGAAGGGGATGGTTGGGATGTAGGTTCTATTGAAGGAAAAGAAAGATATTGGGAAAAATGACTAAAATGGAAGGAAATGTAGGGCAGAATGTCCCCCTCCCTGGAGCTGATGAGAAGGGCAAATAACTGGACAAGTTCACCCTGGAGAGATGTTTGCACCTGCCTCACCATCTCAGCAGTTCAGTGCTGGATGTGAAGGATCATTGAGATTTTCTCTGACCACCATCAATTAAGGCCTTAAGTAGTCAATTAAGACCCTCAACTCAGCTCCTCCCTCGTTACCTTCTTCCCTGGTGAGGGAGAAAAGTGGCTGGATATCCTGGTGAGGAACCAGGGCAACCTGCCTGCCCGGTTGGTGAAAGTGAGTGGTGGCCTCTGTTTGTCTCAACTAGGGGGCAACCAGCAGCACACAAAGGGGAGCAAAACGGTCCTCCAAAGGCCAGCCTGCTGGTTAGAGACAAAAAAACTGCAGATGCTGGAATCCAAAGTCAACAAGCAGGAGGCTGAAAGAACACAGCAAGCCAGGCAACATCAGGAGGTGGAGAAGTCAACATTTTGGGTGTGACCCTTCTTTATGACCTGAAATGTCGACTTCTCCACCTCCTGATGCTGCCTGGCTTGCTGTGTTCTTCCAGCCTCCTGCCTGTCTACTCTACCTTTGCCTCTGGCCCCAGGAATGCTCTTTCTTCTTGCAATGTAAACCCTGTGAGAAGCAAAAGCAAAGCTCTTTACCCAGAAGAAAAAGCCAGTAAAACTTGTGGATAAGACATACTGGTCCCACTCCATGTTTTTTACTTCAAAATGGAGCTCCAGTATAACGACTGCACTCATTTCCAAGTATTAAGCATTTATTGTTCACTGGTTTCACACATCACCTTCTCATCACTGGGATCCTTCGATGACCTTGGTATACTTTGAGCAATGGCCCCCAGGAGCTGCCAGTCTCTGCAGTGGGCTTGGCGGGAAAGGTATGCAAACTTACACGATTCAGTTCCTGTTTTGGCAAGGCAGGACTCCACTGTCAAGGCCTGGGATAGGACGGAAAGCACATTGAAGATCCCTACTCAGCTACATTTGCTACATTTTGACTGAAAGCAAGAGAATGACGACCACAGGAGAATACTAAATTAGAGTCACAGAGTAATAGAGATGTATAGCATGGACATAGACCCTTCAGTCCATCTCATCCATGCTGACCATGCTGCACTTCCTCCAGACCAAAGGGGTAGCCATGGGCACACGTATGGGCCCCAGCTATGCCTGTCTCTTTGTTGGCTACATAGAACAGTCGATCTTCCGTAATTACGCCAGCACCACTCCCCACCTCTTCCTCCGCTACATTGATGACTGCATTGGTGCCACCTCGTGCTCCCATGAGGAGGTTGAGCAATTCATCAACTTCACCAACACATTCCACCCTGACCTTAAATTTACCTGGACCATCTCTGACACCTCCCTCCCCTTCCTGGACCTCTCCATCTCCATTAATGACGACCGACTTGACACCGACATTATTACAAACTCACCGAGTCCCACAGCTACCTGGATTTCACCTCTTCCCACCCTGCCTCCTGCAAAAATGCCATCCTGTATTCCCAATTCCTCCGCCTCCGCCATATCTGCTCCCAGGAGGACCAGTTCCACCACAGAACACACCAGATGGCCTCCTTCTTTAGAGACCGCAATTTCCCTTCCCATGTGGTTAAAGATGCCCTCCAACACATCTCATCCACATCCCACACCTCCGCCCTCAGACCCCACCCCTCCAACCATAACAAGGACAGAATGGCCCAGGTGCTAACCTTCCACCCTACCAACCTTCACATAAACCAAATCATCCGCCGACATTTCCGCCACCTCCAAACAGACCCCACCACCAGGGATATATTTCCCTCCCCACCCCTTTCCGCCTTCCGCAAAGACCATTCCCTCCGAGACTACCTGGTCAGGTCCACGCCCCCCTACAACCCACCCACCCATCCTGGCACTTTCCCCTGCCACTGCAGGAATTACAAAACCTGCGCCCACACCTCCTCCCTCATCTCCATCCAAGGCCCTAAAGGAGCCTTCCACATCCATCAAAGTTTTACCTGCACATCCACCAATATCATTTATTGTATCCGTTGCTCCCGGTGGGGTCTCCTCTACAGTGGGGAGACTGGACGCCTCCTAGCGAAGCGCTTTAGGGAACATCTCCGGGACACCCGCACCAATCAATAACACCGCCCTGTGGCCCAACATTTCAACTCCCCCTCCCACTCTGCCAAGGACGTGGAGGTCATGGGCCTCCTTCACCGCCGCTCCCTCTTTTCCACCTATCCACTCCACCCTCCCCTCCCTGACCTATCACCTTCATCCTCTCCGCCACTCACCTATTGTACTCTATGCTACTTTCTCTCCACCCCCACCCTCCTCTCACTTATCTCTCCACGCTTCAGGCTCTGCCTGTATTCCTGATGAAGGGCTTTTGCCCGAAACGTTAATTTTACTACTCCTCGGATGCTATCTGAACTGCTGTGCTCTTCCAGCACCACTAATCCAAAATCTGGTTTCCAGCATCTGCAGTCATTGTTTTTACCGACCAGATAACCCAACCCAATCTAGTCCCTACTGCCAACACCCGGCTCATATTCCTCTAAACCCTTCCTATTCATATCCCCATCCAGATACCTTTTAAATGTTGTAATTGTACCAGCCTCCACCACTTCCTCTGGCAGCTCATTCCATACACGTACCACCCTCTGCATGAAGAAGTTGCCCCTTAGGTCTCTTTTAAATCTTTCCCCTCTCACCCTGAACCTATGCCCTCTAGTTCTGGACTCCCTCACTCTAGGGGAAAGACAAAACACAATAGATTAATCAGCTCCTGATAGAGAAAGAGGTTAACATTTCATTTCTCAGGAGACATTTGGGAAGCTTTCCTTTGTATGTCAGGGATGGTGAAGTTATATAAATCCTGCAATATAGAGGAATTCCAACCCCTCCCGTGAAGAGTTGTAATTATACTTCAGTGCACATATCAAGCAAGTGGGCACATAAGTTGATGTCTTCAATATTTGCTCAGTCTAAAGTGATGTTTATGCTTATGACTGAACTGATCGGAGTTTTGTCTTTCATGTGGTGTACAATTGTTATGGTTTAACAATCAACCTGGGCTTTATTCCCAAGAGGCGTATTGGGTAAGAACTGCAAATGTATGTGATTCAGTTCCTGTGTTGCAATTTGCATATATTTGCACCCTATACTGTAAAGGAAATCTGTGGCCCAGATAGTCGTTTTTGTAAGTGCGCTAAAAAAATTCTTCCTGAAATTTCTGGAATAACTTTCATGCAATTCACTTCCCATTGCTGAGAGACCAAGAATTGAAAAACTGCAGTGAAATCACGCAGAAAATTGTTGGTCTTTGTTTTAATTCCCTCTCCGAGTTTGAACTTTGTCTTCGTTCTTGTCATCTTGTCAGATGAACCTCAGTGCCGTTGGTAAATTTGTTCCCACAGGCTGAAGTTCCCATCTGTTGTTTGTTTCTAATGCAATCGAGTTGTACTTTGTGCTGATTTTTGACACATGAATATTAACAGAAATGCTACTTGATCACCTGTGACTTTGCTCATTTTAAAAGAAATAAAAGGAAAATATCTGCTTCTCTTCCTGCAGCAGTGTCTCTTGTTTTGTACATCACTAATTCTCGCTGGCTGAGATTTTCTGTTTCCATGGTCATAATCCAGGGATTTTCTGTTCGTTCACTTTACTGGAGAAATTCAGCATTGATGAGCATATTTTTCATATTTGGTCATGAGATGTGGTCAACGCTGCTTGGGGCCGCATTAATTGCCCATTCTTAAGTGCTGTTGAAAAGGTGGTGGTGAGCTGCCATCTTGAACCACTGCAGTCTATGTGTAGTAGGTAAACCCACAATGCCTTTAGGCTAGGAGTTCCAAGATTTTGACCCAGTGACAGTGAAGCATATATTTCCAAGTCAGGATGGTGAGTGGACTGGAGGGGTGCTTACAGATGGTAGTGTTCCATTGTTGTTGCTGCCTTTGTCCTTTCAGATGGAAGTGGGCGAGTGTTTGGAAGGAACTTTGGAGAATTTCTGCAGTGCATCTTGTAGCAAGCACACGCTGCTGCTCCTGATCAGTGATGGAGGGAGTGACTGGCACCACATCCACAAACAGTCAAGTGGCATGCTTTGTCTGAATTACCCAGAGGGTAGTTACGAGTCAACAACTTTGCTGTGGATCTGGAGTCACCTGTAGGCAAAACAGGGTAAGGACAACATATTTCCTTCCCAAATTAGTGAAACAGATCTTTTTTAAAATGACAATTGACAGTGGTTAAATATCTACCATTAGACTAGTTTTTATGTTTCAGAAGCAATTTTATTGCATTCAAATTTCACCATCTGCCATGGTGGGATTTGAATTCATGTCCTTAGATCATAAGGCTGAGATTCTGGATTACCAGTCCAGTAATGTTGACCAAAATGACACTGCCTCCCCTAAACTGTGATGTGCAGTGAGTATCAGAGTATGTCTGATGTCTGAGCAGACGTGGCAAAACATAAGGAGGAGACAGGTGAAGGATGAAACACCAAACTTACAAAGATAGCCAATGCAGAAATTAACAAGAGACATGGAGAGAAGAGATACCAAAAAGTAAGTGAATTTAATAGATAGGAAAAGAATGTAAAAAAGATAGAAAAACATAATGAAGAATGTGGGGCAAATTCCTCTGCTTAACAGTTTGAGGGAAGCGAAGCGTTGTAATGTACATTTGATGATAGCTCGCAGTTTTACTATTCCCAAATACCAGATAAATCTGAAAAGTAAATACTGGTAAGATCCATGGGCAGAGTGGCAAGTTGTTTCCAACACTGGGTAATTGTCAGGAAGCAAAAGGGTAGTGGCTGATGGGTGATTTTGTTTCTACAAGGGCTCCACAAGTTCAGCACTAAGTCCTTTCCTGTTTGCTGTAACCTATCATTTAGACTTAAATATTTAAGAAGTTTGCAGAAGATAGAAAAATTGATCATGCGGTTTTGACGGTCAAGACGAATTGTCTGAAAACAAACCTTCAAGCTCAGCAAGCTGACTTACAGACTAAAGGGAGGTGTCTATGGTTTGGAGATACAAATGTCAGATGGTCAGAGTGGCTTGTGGATTTCAGTCTGAAGACCTGTGCAATGTCTTTAGGAAGTCAACAAGGGAAATGCCCAATAAAGAGGAGGATGCTGGGAAGTACGATGGGATATTTGAGGGCAAATCACAGTTCCATGGCGACAGAGCAGATGGTCAAGAAGGATACTTTCCTTTATTGGCTGAGGGATAGAATATAAGACAGAATGGTTATACTTAAATAACCATTAGTTAGACCACAGCTAGAATGCTAATGTAAAGTTCTGAGCACCACATTCCAGGAATAATGAAATTGCACTGTAAGGTATAGAGGAAACTTAGGAAAAGATGTTGTCAGAATCGGAGATTTTTGTTTACATGGAATGGTTGCAAAAGCTGGGGTTATTTTCTTTGGATCAGAGGCTGCTAAAGTGAAATTAATTGCAGTGTGTAAAATTATGAGAGGCTCAGATAGAGTGGAAATAAAGAATGTATTTCTCTTGGCAGGGAGGTCAATAAGTAGGAAGTATGGATTTATATGAATTAGCAAATGATCAGAGGGAAATTGAGGAAGGACTTTCCAATCCAGATGATGGTGGGGGTCTGGAACTCAATCCCTGAAAGAGTAACAGTGAAAGAAATCACAGGCATCTGTGGACTTGCACACCAATGTTCTCCTGTAGCATGGTAGGAGCTAGAAAGTCTTACTTTTTCATTATGACGAGGTCAAAATCCACAGCATCAAGATAAGCCTCTTAACCAGCACCCCTAAGCACTCAGCAGCCTCGGTTACTGCCTTCCACTTTTTGAATGTAGTCTGCAATTAACCCTCACAATGAAAATTGCATCTTCAGAGATATATCCACATGGGACCTTGTGCAAAGTTGGGAGTTTTATGTATGTCATGATCAATCGACATGTTTGCCTTTTTGATGTTGAATTTTAATACTTGCTCTTTGTTGGAAATGTTATATTATTGTCATTTTAAATACACTGCTGGTATCTGTGCCTGGAATCGCTCAAAACAATACATGGGTAAACTCCAGTGGCTGTCACGTAGAAGTGAACAGTGTTGGCTCTTAGCAGTTCATTCACAAAGCCGTAAAATCCTGAAGAATACACCAGCTGCAGCTATTGCAATGTTTACATCAATTAGGTTATTGACCTTATTGAACATTGCGGTGGTAATTTTTGGAATTTCTTTTTTTAAACCAGAATGCAAACTTATCGTGAATAAATGTTGTGCAAATGAGTTAGCCACCTGTATGTTGTCTTCCCATTGAATAACTTCAAATCCATGATGATAATTTTGTTCTGTACGCTCATGCTCTTGAATGTAGGGCTAAACTTGAAGCCTGCTACAAGGGAATGATTTGCAGCTCTTTAATGGAGATGGGGAGGGCTGGATTTTATTCTTCCCCACTGGTGGGTTTAAAGATAGGGCTGGACTGTTAAACCCAACAAATAGCCTTCTGTCTCCCTGGCTGTCCATGATTTATCCGAAACTTTACATTGTCGCGGAAGGTGCTGGCAGTCTGTCCACCACTGGGCATGTGGAGGCTCTTAAGTGATTAATGAATGGCCTCACATTACCGCCACTGACATTTTAACCTTGACAGTGGGAAAAGTACATCACAATCGGGAGCTCAGCAACTGCAGCAAGGAGTTGGGCAAGGAATTGGGACCAACTTTGCAGACCCCATTGTAGGCAGTTCTCCTTCAGCTCGATTTCCTCCCCCCCTCAACTTTTAACCTTCGCTCTCGAATCTGGCCTCCCCACCACCTCATTGAGAGTCCTGACCCTGGCATTACCTGGGCTCCTCAGTGTAAGGGGTCTGCCCTGTGTTGTCACTGCTGTCAGCCACGAAACATTACTCCTGGTGTTACACCACTGCTGGGCAATGGTCAGGATTGTGGGCAGGTTCATTGTCACCAGCTATTTAGCCAGGTTGGGCTGGGTGACATGGTATCCTATAAAATCCAAATGTTGTAAACGTGATGACTGCAGGAGGTGCTGCCTTCACCATTTTCTAATGATTGTAAGACCATACGAAATAGGAACAGGAGTAGGCCGCAGCCTGCAATTCGATAGGATCACATCCACATGTCCACCTTCCTGCCGTTACTGAAGAAGAATCCATCTATCTCAACCTTAGATATACAGAAAGATTCTATCCCCACAGCTTTCTATGGTAAGGAATTCCAAAGATACTCAACTCTCCTGAGAGAAGAAATGCCCCTTCTTCCCACTCTCCAATTGGCACTCCTTTATTCTGAGACAATGCCCTCTGGTCCTAGATTCTTCCATGAAGGAAAGCATCCTCTCAGCATTTGCCCTTTCAACTCTCTCAGAATCATTATTTGAGTGAGATTGCCTCTCATTTTTCTAAACTCCAGTAAGTAGAGTACCAATTTGTTCAGCCTTTGCTCATAAGACAATTCTTCCATAACAAAGACGGTCCTCTTAATACATCTTCCCTAAATTGCTTCCTAAGAAATGATAGCTTTCCTAAAATAAGGAGACAGCAAAAGCATGATATTGATTGATGTGTACAAATAGCCATTTTGCTCCTATATCTTAATACCTTTTAATAGAAACTAATTTTCTATTTATCAGCACTTCAACCTTCATCCATGGCTTTTTAGGTTATTTATCATCTGCTCCTTAAGGACAGTAGTATTACAATCTCTTAACGGTCCAAAAACAAATGATCGTACTGGTGATAAAACTGATGAAAAATTTCGAACTACAAATTTATAATAAATGTATTACTCTTACTGTTGGCTTTCAGTGGCACATCTGCTTCATCAATTGTCTTATAGTTTTAGTGAACTATTGTGTTACAATAGCCATGAAGGTCTGATACATTGAAGAATATACAAGGACATTGAGTTTTCTTCCTCAACCTTTATACTATTGTTGAATAGTCAACTACAGTTTATCCATACTGAATGTTATCACTTAATGGTACCAGATACTAAGTGTTAAAACCTTCCCGGCCTTTTTCCCTAGAAACAATAACAAAATGGGAGTGTCAGCTTTCCTTCTGGAGCTCTCTGATCTGCTCCTGGTGGGAGCTCATTTGGTACTTTGGGTGTGTATTTTTGCATACTTGAGAGGCTGAAATGAATTTAGCAGCAATTCACAATTGAAAACCAGGGGTGGAATTTTTCACTGCTGTGCCTGGTATTGGGAGTGGCAGGAAAGTTGGGAAATTACAGAAAGAGTGAAGTAAAAGTAGATTCCTGATGTGAAGAAAAAAAAATCTCAGAGCTTTCCCTTGGGGTCCTAACGATAAGTTCTAAATCTTGCCTCCTTTCTATGTATTCTATCTTTCTTCCCATTCTATCCTCCATCACCCAGAAAGTAAATTGGCATCCCAGCAAATCCATTATCACCACCACTTCCCTGTCTGCTCATACTTCACCTTTCATCTGTGGCTGTGGCTGGTTTTGGACCAACTCACATTCCACTTCAACCTTTCGGGACTTCAATTTCCAGCCCAGGGACACTAAAACCTTGCAAAGCATATGCTAGTTTGCTTTGCATGCTGGGACAGACATGCCTCTCATGCATCTATACACATTCATCGTTGCTAGCTACCTCGTCACTTATTCACTTCATGCTGACTTGGAAGCTGCCAGCCTCTCTAACTTGCATTGCTGTTTAGGTATGCAACCACTTAGCATTCAGAGCACCAGACAGTCAAGGGAGTGGACATGTTGTTATGCGGCATCATGCTCTGTCAATATCACACCTGCAACATGTGCTGGCAATCTATGGGGCAAACAACCATGTCAGAGAGTTAAAGGAGACCAGTCCATAGTGCAGTGAAGGGGGTCTAAGGTCTGTCAGAGAGTGTCATCACACCCAGTCAAGGGGCACATCATAACCATTACATACTTCGTATCATTAGTCACTGTCATACCTAATAAGCCAATCAATGCAGACGTATAAGTCTCACCTGGGTTTGCTATTTCTGTATCAATTCTCAAATCTGATACTGGAAGGCAAGACTTCAGTGCTGCCACATTCTCACACCATACTCTCAGTCAAATTGTCTCTGGCCACAGGAGGGGTGGCAGAGAGCTGGAGACAATTAATGCAAGTGGTAGGGATAAACCAGAAAACTACAGGTCAGTGAGTCTAACATCTGTGGTAGGAAAACTGTTGGAAAAGTTGGATTATGGTCAGCATGGACTGGTTGGACTGAAAGGTCTGTTTCCGAGTACTATGACTCTATGACATTTCAACTGTGAAAAGCATTTCATCTGTGAAACGAGACTAGACAGGATTGGATTATTTTCCTTAGAGGAGAGTTGGCTGAGAAGGGACCTTACTAACGTGTGCCAAGTTCTAATCCGGGGTTGGTTAGGTCAATTGGCTGGATGGCTGGTTTGTAATGTTGAGTGATGCCAACAGTGTGAGTTTAAATCCTGTACTGGCCGAGGCTACTATTGAAAGACTCTCCTTCTCAATATCAGCCTTTGCCTGAGGCATGATGGAACGTAATTTAAACCACCATGAGTCATACCTCAAAATGAGAGAGTAGTCCTGTGGCCCAGTAAGACTAGGGCAACATTATCCTTACAAAATTCTCTGGAGATGCAGACATAAGGGGAGAAACTTTACCTCTTAGTGGAGGGAACATTAACCAGGAGGCACAGTTTTAAAGGATGGGACCAGCGGTTGGAAGGGATTGGGGAAATTTTATTTTTCACCCAGAAGGTTGTGTTTATTTAGAGCTCACGGCCTAAAAGGGTGGCAGAGGTAGGAACTCTCAGGACTATTTAGGTGGGCACTTGAAGCAGTATAGTTTTGAAAGCTAGAGGCCAAATGCCAGAAGATGGGATTAGCATAGTTGGATATTTGGTGCATAGACACAGACTCATAGAATCATAGAGCTGTACAGAATAGAAATAGACACTTGGTGCAACCCGTCTATGCCAATCAGATATCCTAAATAAATCTAGACCAATTTTCCAGCATTTGGCCCATATCCCTCTAAACACTTCCTATTCATATACACATGTCATTTACATGTTATAATTGTACCAGCCTCCACCACTTCCTCTGGCAGCTCATTCCATACAGGTACTGCCTCTGCATGAAAAAGTTACCCCTTGGATCTCTTTTATATCTTTCCCCTCTTACCCTATGCCCTCTAGTTTTGGACTCCCACACCCCAAGGAAAAGACTTTGTCTATTTATCTTATCCATGCCCCTCATGATTTTATAAACCTCTATAAGATCACCCCTCAGCTTCCAATGCTCCAAGGAAAAATGCCCCAACCTATTCAGCCTCTCCCTATAGCTCAAACCTTTCATCCCAGGCAACATTCTTGTAAATCTTTTTTGAATGCTTGCAAGCTTCACAACATCCTTCCTATAACAGGAGACCAGAATTGCCTGCAATACTCCAAGAGTGGACTAACTAATGTCCTGTACAGCTGCAACATGACCTCCCAACTCCTATACTCAATGCTTTGACCAATAAAGGCAAGCATATCAAACCCATTTATCACTATCCTGCCTACCTGTGACTGCACTTTCGAGGAAATATGAAGAAAGGGAGGCAATGGCCGAGTGATATTATTGCTAGACTACTAATCCAAAGACCCAGGTAATGTTTTGGAGAACAGGGTTTGAATACTGCCAAGGCAGATAATGGAATGGAATTCAATAAAAATCTGGAATTATGTGTCTCATGAAGACCATGAATCCATTGTAGATTGTCAATAAAGACCCATCTGGTTCACTAATGTATTTTAAGGAAAGAATCTGCTGTCCTTTCCTGGTCTGGCCTACATGTGACTCCAGACCACAGCAATATGGTTGACTCTTAACTGAGGCATGATGGAACGTTCTCTGGGCAATTAGGGGTGAGCAATAAATGCTGCCTAGTCAGCGATGCCCTAATCCATGAATGAATTTTAAAAAAGCAGTCCAAGGTCTCTTTATGAACTAAAGGGTCCCTTGCCTTGCTGTAAAGACTCTATGACTCTAAGGACATGATCTGTAATTCAAGGATGTGTATTTTTGGGAAGGGATGCTATCGTTGTGGATGTGCTTGAAATGTATCCTTCTAATGTAGTATCAGCATTCAGTTTTGCAACATACATCTGGATAAGGGTGCATAACCCAGAGCTCTTTATGCAGGTATGACAGTGGCCTCCTTGCAAAGTCTCCCTTGCCCATGGCACTTCACCATGATTGATATGAGGGCTCTGGAGTACCATCACTACAATGTGGTTTTATTTTTGATTTTCCACACAAATCATTGGTTCATGCATCTGAGGGGAAGCCTTTACACCAAGGAGCAACTGGGGACCTGTATGGCATCTCCCATTCCTTGACACATGAATGCAGCCAGGATGTAACTGATGACAATTTCTACAGTACACAGCTCTTCATATCTTTTTGTGGTGATCAAGTGTGTTAAGCAACTGAGGAAGTGGAACTCTTCACTATTGATGGCTTCCTCTGACCACAGGGTGCAATAGATTGCACCCAGAGAGCACCCTATTATTAACCTACAGAGTTCTTGAGTCATAGGGTCTTATAACACGGAAACAGATCTTCAGTCCAACCAGTCCATGCCGAACATAATCCCAAACTAAACTAGTCCTACTTGTCTGCACTTGGCCCATATCCCTCCAAACATTTTTTGTTCATGCACTTATCTAAGTGTCTTTTAAACATTGTAACTTTCTCTGGAAATTCAATCCACACACGAATTACTGTGTAAAAACATTTCCCCTCATGTCTTTTTAAAATCTTTCTCCTTTCCCCTTAATAATACTGTATCTCAGTCTTGAAATTCCCCACCCTAGGGAAAAGACACCTGCCATTTATCTTATCTATGCCACTCATGACTTTATAAACCTCTATCAGTTCACCCTTTACCTTCTATGCTCCAATGAAAAAAGTCTCAGCCTATCCAGCCTTTCCTTATAATGCAGACCCTTCATCTTAGTAAATCTCTTCTAAACCCTCTCCTAATTAATAATGTCCTTCCTACTATGGATGACCAGAACTGGGTGCAGTATTCCAACCCCTCAACCAACCATTGTAGAATAGAAATGACTTCCACTCCATCAATGTTATTAGTTGGCCATTGCTACCAATGTTTGGAGGCTGGCACCAGATATTCTAGTGACTTTCATGAATCTTACATACTGGAGAGATCACAGGTTCCTGCCAAGGTCTTTGGGCCATAGAGGGATGGTTGTTAGGAGAAAGGGGCTATCTTCTCAAACATGGCTCAAGACACATTTACAAAACCCTCCGACTGACTCAAAATAGAGATACAATGTTGCTGGTGTTTCTACCTAAGGAAATGGCTGATCAAGAGGAATCCTCAGAGGATGGGGATCAGGTCATTGATTGGGAAGGGTATTCATGTGAGGAGTTATGCCTTGTCAAGCACAAGAGGTCAGCCAGCACCTCAGTGAAACCTACTTCCAGCATGAGAAAGCTATGTTGGGACTTCCTTTCACTGTGTTACTTTCTGCTGGCGATATTGAAAGCAGCTTCTGGTTGGTCCAAAGTGCACATCGGCCTGTTTATTTCTGCACTCCTTGCAGGATGGGTGCAATATAGAAGCACCTCCATTCCACCAACCCAGCCACCAGCGCATCCAGGTACCCCATCGAGTAAGGGAGGGGCCTAACTCAGTATGCTGGGCTATTATTTAGTTCCATCATATGAAAGACATTTAAATGCATATCGTTGGGTAGTATCATCTGCCCTCAATTTTTCTTCCAAACCTTCTTCACCAGGCGATGCATGTTTCCAATTCTCTCCCACATTTTCCTTATTCCTACAACCAGATTCATTAATAGCACTTTTGTCTTAAGCACACTTCTTAACAGATAACTTCTTAAAGATTATCAGTTTACACACAATTATCAACTCTTGTTTTTCTGTTTGCCTCCTTCCTTGCAAGTTATGTAAACTTTGAAATATTTGGTGAAAAGGGTTAAATTGTTAAAGGAATAAATGTGAAATTTGTCAGTTGTATTTTTAACTGAAGGGTCTTTGTCAAGTGCTCATTAGGAGTGTTTCTAAATAAAAATCACCTGAGTGATGTTTTGATTAAATGAGGCAATTCTAGTGGTGGATTATAATTAGTGCCAAGTTAGAATTGACAAAGAGTTCAGCTGAATATTCTGAATTAATAATGGAATGACAATTTGTGGGTGAAACGTTATGGCTGTACTAAAATTGGGATCGCCTTGCTTTATCCTTGTTCTCTTGTACCTGCATCTAAAACTTGATCAGACCAAATCCGTGTTGTTGAAGGAAGCCTTCAATTTAACCAGCAAAGAAATTACAATTAAACAATGTTTTTTATATTAAAATATAAAAGGCAAGTGGTGAGAATGACACAGAGGCTGCAGAGGGATGTAGACAGGTTAAGCAAGTAAAAGAAAATGTAAGGTTACATACTTAAACAGAAAGAATGACAGGCTAATTATTACTCAAATGAGGTCAAACAGCACAAAGCTACCGAATCTCCCTGCCATAGGAAAGATGCTAAACTTGAAAGGGTTTAGAACAGATTTACAAGGATGTTGCTGGGGTCGGAGGGGTTGAGCGAAAAGAAGAGTCTGAATAGGCTTGGGCTATTTTCCCTGGAGCGTGGAGGCTGAGAGATGACCTTATAGATTTTTATAAAATCATGAGGGGCATGGGATAGGGTGAATAGACAAGGTCTTTTTTCCCAGGGTAGGGAACTCCAAAACTAGAGAGCATAGGCTTATGGTGAGAGGGGAAAGATTTAAGTGGCGATCTTTTATCAACAGAGGGTATTGTGCATATGGAAAGAGCTGCCAGAGGAAGTGGTGGAGGCTGGTACAATTACAATATTTAAAAGGTATCTGGATGGTACATGAGGCTACACTACTTATCCACCACTGTCATAGAGATTGATGATAAGTAAAAAAAACGTCCATTACCATTATAGTTATTTTAATAATCCTGTTTGAACATGTTAGGACACACCTGTAAGACAGGAGAGACTTGAACCTTCTGGTCCAGATGTAGGGACATTACCACTGTCCTCTCAACCCTATCCATTGTGATGGTATCATGCCATGACCCAACAATCCTCATATCTCTAAGAATGGCTGACAGTTTGCCATTGATATCAATTAAGTGATTGCTTAGCAACAGTTATGCATTACCTTTAGCATATCTTCAAACACTTGAGTTTCTAATAACTCCCTAGTATACTTTTGCTATTCTGCATGTGCAACCATTTCATCCTTTAGAGGAACTAACAATGAACACCAAACTACTTTCTGACTCGCTGCTTGGGACTGCATATTTCACCCATTGATTCTGAAGGAGAGGAGTCTGCCCATGGTCAGTACGTGTTGAAAGGAATTTTATAATGGCTGCCTCTTGGGATTCAGTAGGAATGTCTTGACAGTACAACTGATGCTGGTGCTAACTGGTTTCTAAACAAGCCAATTTTGCGGGATTCGTATAAATGCATTCCACACTGATACAGGAAAAAAGCAGAGCAGACTTCCTTGAGGAATGAGTCACTCATTAACTCACTTCAGAGTAAGTTCAAGCCTTCATCCAAATGTTGCACTCAAGGATTTAGCTTTGATGTCAGTTATGAAAAGATAAAGCAAGCAGCTTTAACTAATGATGCTCAAACTTCCTTTCCAATTCTACAGAAATTATCTTTAGTGTTCCAGTTGATGGAGTTTGAGGATTTTGACAGTGAATTATCAGTAGATGAGAACAAGCTCTTGGAATATACGTCACTATTGATGCACTGGGATCAATTACTGAAAAACATTAAGACCAAAACCCAGTGCTAATACTAATTAGATATAGCTTCTGTCCCTAGTTCCTTTGAATTATCTCTTGCATCTCTAAATTAATTCTCTATTTATTCCTTCTATCCATAATATGAGCATAATATCAGCTGCCCTAAACCTACTTGATTGAGAATTTGAGATTAAGTTGACCCTTGTGCATGGGACTGCATATGAGCACAGCCACAATTTGCCTTGTGCATATGCTCACTTGTGTAGTCAAAGTAGCATCTTTAACTGTGGATTATACATTTATTAAATAAAGTACATTTGAAGTTTCAGGTATGAGCAAGTTTGGGTGCTATGTAGGACCTGTCACAGTAGCATATCAATGCACTAAACCACTGAGCCAATCAATATCATATCAATGCAATAAACCACTGAGCCAATCAATACCATATCAATGCAATAAACCACTGAGCCAATCAATACCATATCAATGCACTGAGAAGTGATAAATGATGGATGACAGTTTAAAACCACAGTCCTCAAATGATTCACTCTTAGCCAGTCCTGACATTTTAATAGTGCATTTATTTTTTATATAAGAAATACATTGATGGTTTATATAATTGAATAAAATATATACCTCAACCTAAATTAAGTAAAAAACTGAAGTTCATTTACAAGAACTTGGAAGGCATGGAATAAAATTCCAGTGACGTATCAAGCCTTTATCTTCCACCATCAATCCAACTATTTAGGAAATATGATGCATTAGTAATTCTCAATCCCCCAAAAAGATCTGATTAGTGATCCTTTGTCCTTCCATCCCTGTTAATCATTCATGGCCCGTTCTATTATTTCCCTGTGCCTCCTCATTTCATCCTTCCTCCCTCATGGTGTCAGGAACAAAGAATCTTCATATATTCAGCAATGTATTGATCATTCTATTAATCTGTGAGCACACTTGGAAGCATCACTGTGACTGTGTTAAAGAATTCATTTCATAACAAGATACTGAGAATCAGCACATCCTCAACTGCATGATGTAGTTCACATCCTGTTTAACAATTCAGAACATAAGAATCAAAAACAAGTGTAGGTCATTGAGACCCTCCAGCCTGCTACACCATTCAATAAGGTGATGGCTGATCTGATTGTAACCTCAAATGAACATTCCTGCCTGATAACCCTTTGTTTTTTTCAACCCCTTCTTTAACAGGAATCCATCTACTCGTCTTAAAAATATCCAAGGATTCTGCTTCAAGCATATTTTCATGAAGAGAGTTCCAAAGACTCATGACCCTCTGAAATAAAAATAAAAGGTTTTGCCCTCTGAAGAGCATTCCACCCAGACCCACTCCCCCTACCCTATTCCTGTAACCCTGCAATTCCCTGGCACTTTGAGGCTGCATTGCTAACCACTGAGCCACCGTGCAGTCATATATTTCAATCAAGTTTCCTCTTATGCTAAACTCCAGCAGAAATAAGTCCAACCTGCCCAACATTTCCTTATAAAACAACCTACCCATTCCTGGTATTCGTCTTGTAAGCTTTCTCTGAACTGCTTCTAATATATTTATATTCTTCCATAACAAGTATGACCACACTATGCACAATATTCCAGATATATCCTCACCAGTGCTGTGCATAGCTGAAGCATGACATTCCTACTTTTGTATTCAAATTCAATGATACAATTCAACTAGCTTTTCTAATTGCCAGCAGTGGCTGCAGTCTGTCCATTTGTAATTGTGTGATTGCATGAGAACACCCAGATCCCACTGCAATCTCTCACCATACAGGAAATATGCTTTCTTGTTCTTTCTGTCAAAATGAACAATTTCACATTTTCGAACAATATATGCCATTTGGCATATTTTACCCACTCTACTCACTTAACCTATCAATAGTATTTTGCAACCTCTTTGTGTCTGCTCCTTAATGTACTTTCAAACAATTTATGTGTCATCAGCAAATTAAGCAACAGTGCATTCCTTCCATTCATCTAAATCATTTATGTTGATTCTAAACATTGAAGACCTACCCACTAAACCTGTGCCACATCACTCATTACATCTTCCCAACCTGTAAAAGATCCATTTATACCTGTTAGCTTCCTGTTCACTATCTTCAATCTTGCCAGTATGTTACAGCTGACACCATGTGGTTTTATTTTCAGGCAAAAGCTTTGCGGTGGCACCTTGTCAAATACCTTCTGGAATTCAAAGTACAGTATATCCACTGGCTCCCCTTTATCGACAGCACATTACCTCCTCAAAGAACTCCAGCAGCTTCTTCTATGCCCCAACCTATGGTTGCCATTAGGAGGTTCAAATTGCCACCATTACAAGAGATTTCTTGCCTTCATCATTCTCATTCCTTACTGCAGACTGTTTCCACATTTTGCTTTCTTAAACTTAGGGTCATCCCTTCGTATTGTGCTAATACCATCATTAATTAAAAGACCCAACATGCCAACGATTTTCCTTCATTCGCAAATGTCCTGTACTTTTCAAGATTGAAGTCCCATTCATGACATTCTACAGCTATGTCTCTGGAATGGCTTCACGTCATCCTCATTCATTTTTATGTGCACTCTCAATTCATCTGTTTCTTTCAAACGTGTGTTCAGATACTGAGCCTTTAGTTTCATCCTTTTACTCTCTGTAAGTTCTAGTGTTATCTTGTTGGTTGATTCTTAGATTCATACTCTTTATCTTTCCTGTCATGGTCTGTTTATCATTTCCCATACTAAATCCTTTCTCTTTGACCTTGATTCTTTATTTCACCAAACATTCCCAGATTAGATTCCTTGCCCCCACTATTCAGTTTAAAATCCTCTCTGCTTCCCTGGTTCTGCAGTTGACAAGAGCACCAGCACCAGCCTATTCAAGTGGAGACAAACCCATTTATACAGATCCCATGATGGGCTGAAGGACATCTGTCTGTGATATAGACTTCTATAACTCTGTGGCCTTTCCCAATATTTGTGTCAGTGCCTCAAGTCAGATCCCATGTCTCTAACACCAGTCTTTCAGCCACACATTCACCTCAAATCTGGTTTGCTCTTTGCCAGTTTGCATGTGGCTCAAGTAAATGTAAGGCTTATGACCATTGAGTTTCTATGTCTTAATTTGCCCTAGATCCTCACACGGACTATTGTTATGAGGCAGTCTAAATCCCCTTTAAATACATATAGGAGATAGCCTAGACCCTAACTTTTACCTTATTTAAAGACAAGTGTAAGGTTCTGATTTCCAGATTCTGATATTCGATTGGACACACTACTAGACTTTAAGCAAAGCACACTTTATTCTTACTATTCAGTTAAAATACAAACAAAAGAAAGAAGAACTGGTATAAATTTAACTCTATTGGTAAACTTAATGGAATAGTAAATTGTTTAACTACTAAATAGCAACTGTTACAATATAGTAATATCCCATAAACACATCATCCCATAAATACAGCATTTGCAATTCTTTCATTTTTTTAAATGGCATGCGCTCCTTCATAGCGCGAAGATTTCAGTATCGGAGTGAGGATTTCTTGCTGCAGTTGTATAGGGCCTTGGTGAGGCCACACCTTGAGTATTCTGTGCAGGCTTGGTCTCCGAGTCTAAGGAAGGATATTCTTGTTATTGAGGAAGTCCGATTAAAAACTGATATATGAGGAAAGACTGGATCTGCTGGGCTTGGATTTGCTGGAATTTAGAAAAATGAAAAGGATGTCATGGATACAAATAAAATCCTGATGGGACTGGCCAGGCTAGATGCAGGAAGAATGTTTCGATGTTGGGGACGTCCAGAACTAGGGGTCACAGTCTAAGAATAAGGGGTAAGCCATTCAGGACTGAGATGAGGAAAGATAATTTCCCTCAGAGACTTGTGAACCTGTGGACTTCTCTCCCACCGAAAGCTGTTGGGGCCAGTTTATTAGATATTTTCAAGAGGGAGCTGGACATGGCCCTTGAAGCTAAGGATTGGGGAGAAGCCAGGATTGGGATACTGAGATTGCATGATCAGCCATGACTGTATCAAATGGTGGTGCAGGCTTGCCATCAAATGGTGGCCTACTCTTACACCTGTTTTCTATGTTTCTATGGTTCTCACTTGTGGTGAGCGAGCCAACATGGACTGCATGGTGGTTCAGTGGTTAGCACTGCTGCCTCACAGCACCAGGACCCGGGTTCGATTCCAGCCTCAGGCAACTATCTGTGTGGAGTTTGCACATTTTCCTGTGTCTGCGTGGGTTTCCTCCCACAATCCAAAGATGTGCAGGTCAGGCGAATTGGCCACGCTAAATTGCCCATAGTGCTAGGTGCATTAGTCAGAGGGAAATGGGTCTGGGCGGGTTACTCTCCGGAGGGTCGGTGTGGACTTGTTGGGCCAAATGGCCTGCTTCCACACTGTACGGAATCTAAGCTAACCTAATCAACTTCTCACAGAATCCTACTCTGACAATTCATCTGACGAAGGAGCAGCACTCTGAATGCTTGTGATTTCAAATAAACCTGTTGGACTATAATCTGGGTTTGTGTGACTTCTGACATTGTCTGCCCCAGTCCAATACTAGCACCTCCACATCAAATAATCTTGATCTTGCTAAGTTTGATCTTGCTTTGCATACCTCCTGTATGCCTCACTCTGTCTAAACACCCCTTGATTTGCCTGTATTACTTGCAAAACAAACCTAGGTACATGTGACTACAATAAATCAAATCAAATCAGATCTCAAAGTTAACAGAGGGTATGTTTTGGGAGAAGAGCTAAAATTGAAAAAAAAATAGCTGAGTCTGGGTTTATGAAGCCATGAGCGAGGATTTTAGCAGCAGAGGAGTTGAAACAGGCTGAAGTTGGCTATGGATAGAGAGGTAGAAAAGTCTTCAAAGTTAGAGACAAGGAACTGTGAGTTTGTGACTGACACCTACAGACGTAGGGGAATAAGGTTGGCTCAGTGGCCATGTACACTCCTATGTGATCAGAACAGAGAAGACTGTTCCATTATGCATTATCATCAGTTGATCCAAAGACACCATTGTGCAGCTATATATATAAATGCCAGGACACCTACAAAACACACCATTCACACCTTCCATAAAGGCGCATGCTGTGAGCAAATGTTAGGCCATTCAATGCTAAAACCACCGTCATAACTGTTTGCATGTCCCTCAGATTCCACTTGAAGAAACTGAGGACTGCAGATGCTGGAGATTAGAGTCAAAGAGTGTGGTGCTGGAAAAGCACAGCAGGTCAGGCAGCATCTGAAGAGCAGGAGAATCAATGTTTCGAGCAAAGCCTTTCATCAGGAATGAGGCTTGTGGCCCAAGGGGGCTGAGAGATAAACAGGAGGGGGGTGGGGCTGGGAGAAGGTAGCTGGAAATGTGGTGATAGAGGAAGGTGAGGATGAAAGTGATAGGACAGAGAGGAGGTTGGAGCAGATAGGTGGGAAGAAAGGTGGACAGGTAGGACAGTTCAAAAGGGCTGTGCTAAGTTGGAAGGTTGGATCTGGGATAAGGTGGGGGGAGGGGAAATGAGGAAACTAGTGAAATTGACATTGATCCCTTGTGGTTGGAGGGTCCCAAGGCAGAAGATAAGGCGTTCTTCCTCCAGGTGTTGGGCGGTTAGGGTTTGACAATGGAGGAGGCCCAGGGCATCTGGAGGAAGAATGCCTCATCTTCTGTCTTTGGACCCTCAAACCACAGGGCATCAATGGGGATTTCACCAGTTTCCTCGTTTTCCCTCCCCCCACCTTATCCCAGGTCCAACCTTCCAACTTTGCGCAGAATCCACTCCATACCTTACAAGTCTCCATTGTTTCACTCCTGAACAATGAATTTCCTAAGACATGATGTGGAGGAATGGTGTTGAACTGAGGTGGACAAAGGGAAAAATGGTAAAAACAAGGTAAAAGGTAAAAATGGCACAACGTCAGGTTATAATCCAACAGGTTTATTTGGAAGTACAGCCTTTGGAGCACTACCTGGTGAAGAAGCTTGTACTTGCAAATAAACCTGTTGGACTATAACCTGGTGTTGTGTGATTTTTAACTTTTTTCCACAACACACATTGTGTAATTTAACTGATCAGCCATTTGTGTAAATGTGCGACGTGAGGATCTGAGGCAGGTTTCTGGATTTAGTGCAACAAATAAGCACTTCATTTAATCCTTCACTGCGAGTGATTGAGCGTATTAACTGGAGACTTTTTTCTGAAGGGTAAATGCAATCTGTCAGCTAAGGACACTTCTATGTGGTGACCTTTAATGGGCTTGCTGTGAAATGTCAATCCTCTGGCAGCTGCTATGATTTAAAACAATCAAACTATGAAAGCCCTTCTGTATTAACCAGAGAATCTTGCATAAGGTCAATAAATGAAATAAGCTTGTTCCACTTTTTCTGGGTATAAAACTTATTTAACATAACAAAAAGCAACACACCTATTTAAAGTATTTCAGCACAGCATGATGTGCTAAGTCTACATCGTCATACAATCTGTTGTTATTCAAGAGGCTTCACAAACAATCTCTAACTGGGATCGCTTACAACATGTGAAAGCAGCGACAATTAGCTATACCGTGTGCTGCCATGGGGAGGCCATTTAATGCTCTGGTGATCCATGTTAAAAACCCACCACTTCAGAGAAGTCTGGAATTAAAACTCCAATTAAGACCATGAAACAATTGTCGATCACATTGTAAGTGCTCACCTGGTTTATTCATTTCCTTTAGAGAAGAAAATTTGCTCTCCATACTTGGTCTGACATAAGTGTGAGCCCAGACTCACAGCAATGTGGTAGGCACATAATTATCCCCTGGAATGACCAAACAAGCTACTCATTTGTACAAAACCATTACAATATCTTAAAAAAAGAAAGAAGCCATTGCACTACCCAGAATTGACCTAGGCACTGGAAAAATCAATGGCCACTCAACCTTGCAAAGTCCTCCTCACTATCGTTTGGAGACTGGTGGTAATTGTCTGTCGGAGAAATTTGCCCAATAGGTTAGAGATCACAAAACACAGCTCAAAGTGAAATTGACAAAGCTTATTGCAAGCCATATCGCTGGAAGAGAAATTGACGTCGGCTGACACAGAATTGACAGTCTGTACAGGTAGATCAGATTTCTCCTCCCAGAGCTGGGGATGAGACCAGTTTTATAGTAACGCTGCACAATGATACGGATTAAGAAATGGGAAATTACAATGTTTTGGAAATGGAGTAATTTAGTTGCAAGGATGCTAATTGGAAAACAGTTTATCGGATGAATGTCCTGTTCCTTCACACAATGCAACATCCTGACAGTATCATGGTTCCATCCATCTTCACAGGTGTGTTAAAGTCTTTCCTGAAGTGGTGAGGTGCTTCCATTGTCCTGTGGTGTCTCTCTGCCTGACCTGCTCTTTGTGTGGCTTTGGTATTGCTGGGTTGTGAAACTGCCCTTAGGGCTTTGAGATATCTGTGGTACTCTGTCATGTCCCTGGGAGCTTAAAGGCATTCCATTGTCTGCGTGCTCTCTGACCCAGCTTGTGAGCTGCTGCTCAGGAATTCTGGGTGTCCTGGTATAATTTGGCCAATTTTGCTTTTGTGGTCCTATCGTGGGTTAGCAAATCTTTTCCTACATTGTCTTACAGATTTGTCAAGCAACAGCCTGACATATAGTTACTTATCTAATCATAGTTTACTGAAAAAATCCTAGACACCACCACCACTATTGTCCTTTCTCACTGGCAGGACAGGCCCAACAGTGATAGCATAATGTTTATACAGACAGGATGATATTGCCCTGGGATTCCTTAACATTGACGCTGGACACCATGAAGTCTCATGAAATCAAATCAAATATAGGGAAAAAAAACTTCCCTCAGCTGATGAATCAGTACTCTTCCATGTTGAACAATACCCAGAAGAAGCTCTGAGAGTGGCAAGGGACAGATGCGCTCTGGGTAGGGGATCTCAATGTTCACTGCCAAGAGTGGTTCGACAGCAGCACTACTGATCGGGCTGGTGGGTCCTACAGGACACAACTGGTAGACTGGGTTTGCAGAAGATGGTAAGGGAAACAAAAAGAAGGAAAGAAATACTTGACCTCATCCTTATCAACCTTTCCATGACAGTATTGGTAAAAGTGACCGCCACACAGTCTCTATGAAGACGAAGTCCCACATCCACATTGAGAATAACTCCATCGTGTTGTGTGGCACTAACTCCATATTAAATAGGATGGATTTTGAACAGATCTAGCAACATATGTCTGGACAGCCATGAGACTCTGTGGGCCATCATCAGCTGCAGAATTGTATTCAAATACAATGCACCATCTCATGGCCTGGCTTTTCGCCCATACTACCATTTCTATTAAGCCAGAGGTCAATCCTAGTTCAATGAAAGAGTGTAAGTGGTCATGCCAAGAGCAGTGCCAGGCATACCTGAAAATAAGGTGTCAACCAAATGAAATGATAGCACAGGATGACTCTTATGTCAAACAGCATAGGCAGCAAGTGATAGACAGAGCTAAGAGCCTCCATAGCCAACAGATCAGATCTAAGCTATGTAGTCCTGCCACGTCTAATTGTGAATGGTGATGGACGATTAAACAACTAACAAGAGGAGGAGACTCCACAAATATCCCCAAACTCAATAATGGAAGAGCCCAGCACCATCACTTTATACAATAAGGCTGAAGCCTTTGTAGCAATCTTCAGCAATCATTACAGATGCCAGTCATCAGTCCATTCAATTTGCTCTTCCATCTAACAAGAAACAGCTGAATACAGCAAAGGCAAGACAAGATTCCATCAATAGTACTGAAGACCTGTTCTCTGAAATTTGCTGCATCCCTAACCAAGCTACTCCAATACAACTACAACACTGGCATTGACCAGGCAACATGGAAAATTGTTTATTATGTCCTGTACAGAAAAAAAACAGGATAAATCCAAGCAGGACAAATACTTTTGATTGGACGAGTACTAAACAAAGTGGTATAAATAATTTTCAACAGTGCTAACAAGCAGTACTTGCTTAGCAATAACCTGCTCAACTGATGCCCAGTTTGGGTTCTACTGGGACCATTTCTCTCTGGATCATATTAGAGCCAAAACATCAACAAAAGGGCTGAATTACAGGAGTGAGGTGAGACTGATATACAATTATATGAATAACATGGCTACAACAGCTGATCAGTGACAAGGTATCCTGCACGAGTAACTTGTCTCCCAATTCTTTCAAGCCTGTTTACCTTCCACAAGATACAAGTCAAAAGTGTGATAAAATATTCTTGTTGCAAAGATGAGTGCAGCTCTAATAACTCTCAAGAACCTCGACACCATCCAAGATAAAGCAGCCACTTGATTGGTACCACATTCCCAAACATCTATTCCCTCTACCATCAATGCAGAGTAGCAGCAGTTGTACCATCTGCAATGTTGATGGGTGTGGTGATATTCTTGGACATGTCGATATTAAGAAGGATTGTGTATCTTGAAAAATATTAAGGTAGATAAGTCAGCAGAACCTGATGGGACCTATCCCATGATATTAAGGGAGATAAAGGAAGAGGTTGCTAGGGTCTTGACAGAGAAATTTATATCCTGTTTAACCACAGACAAGGTCCCAGAAGGCTGGAGAACAGCCAATGTTTTTCCTTTGTTGAAGGTGGCAAGGAAATTATTGGAAAAGATTCTTCGGGATATGATTTACTCGCATTTGGAAAAGGACGGAATTATTAGGGACGGTCAGCATGGCTTTACCTGGGGGGGGGGTTCTTGACTCACGAGTTTGGTTGGATTTTTTGAGGAAGTGATTGATGAGGATAAGGGAGTGGATGTTATTTACATGGCCTTTACCAAAACTTGGCAAGATCCACATCGTAGGTTGGTTTAGATGATTAGGTCATGTGGGATTCATGGTGAGTTGGTAAGCTGGATATAAATTTGGCTTAGTCAGAGTGTATTGTGAAGTTTTTCTGACTGGAGGTCTGTGACCAGTGATATTTTGCAAAGTACAATGCTGAGACCCCTGTTATTTGTAATATATATAAATAATTTGGATGAAAATATAGGTGGTCTGATTAATATGTTTTTAGAGTTGTGGATAGTGAGGAAGGTTGCCAAAGGATACTGCAGGTAAGTTGGCAAGTTAGCAGAGAACTGACAGCTGGAGTTTAATCTGGATAAGTGAGGTGATGCATTTTGGAATGTCAAATGCAAGAGGAAAGTGTACAGTAAATGACAAGACTTTTAGAAGCATTGATATATAGAAGGATTTTGGGGTTTAAGTCCATTGCTCCCTGAAAGTAGTAACATAAATGGATAAGATGGTAAAGAAGGTATATGGCATGCTTGCCATCATTGGTTGGAGCATTGAGTATAAAGATTGGCAAGTCATGTTGCAGCTACATAAGATTTTATTTAGGCTACATAGAGTCATAAGGTCATAGAGCTGTACAGCACGGACCCTTCAGTCTAACTCATCCATTTTGACCAGATATCCTAAATTGATATAATCCAATTTGCCAGCATTTGGCCCGTGTCCCTCTAAACCCTTCCTATTCATATACCCAGCCAGAGGCTTTTTAAATGTTGTAATTGTATCAGCCTCCACTTCCTCTGGCAGCTCATTCCATACACACACTACTCTCTGCATGAAAATGTTGCCCCTTAGGTTTTTTTTTAAATCTTTCCACTCTCATCTTATACCTTTTCCCTCTAGTTTTGGACTCTGCTACACTGGGGAAAAGACATTGGCTATTCACCCTTTTCATAATTTTAGAAAGTTCTATAAGGTCACCCTTCAGCCTCTGATGCTCCAGGGAAAATAGGCCCAGCCTATTCAACCTCCTTGTAAATCGTTTTTCAACCCTTTAAAGTTTCACAACATCCTTCCAATAAGAAGGAGACCAGAATTGATTGCAGTATTCTAGAAGTGGCCTAACCAATGTCCTGGACAGCCCAAACATGACCTCCCATATCCCATGCTCAATGCACTGTCCAATAAAGGCAAGCATATTGAATGCCTTCAGTACTATCCTGTCTACCGACAACCTTACTTTCAAGGAACTATGAATCTGCACTCCAAGGCCTCTTTGTTTAGCAATACTCCCCAGGACCTTACAATTAAGTGTATAAATCCTGCCCTTATTTGCCTTTCCAAAATGCAGCACATCGCATTTATCTAAATTAAACTCCATCTGCCACTCGTCGGCCCACCAGCTCGACTGATCAAGGTCCTGTTGTACTCTGATGTAATCTCTTGGATGTCCAGTACACCACCAGTTTTGGTGTCATCTGCTAACTCACTATACCTTCTATGTTCACATACAAATCATTTATATAAATGCTAAAAAGCAGTGGACCAGATACCAATCCTTGTGGCACACCACTGGTCACAGGCCTCCAGTCTGGAAAGCAACCCTCCACCAGCACCCTCTCTCTGCGAGCCAGTTCTGTATCCAAATGGCTAGTTCTCCCTGCATTCCATGTGATCTAACCTTGCTAACCAGTCTGCCATGAGGAACCTTGCTGAATGCCTTACTGAAGTCCATATAGATCATGTCCACCACTCTGCCCTCATCAACCCTCTTCATTATTTCTTCAAAAAAACTCAATCAAGTTAGTGAGACACAATTTCCCACGCACACCCAAAGCCATGTTAACTATCTCTAATCAGTCCTTGCTTTTCCAAATACATGTAAATCCCGTCCCTCAGAATACCCTCCAACAACTGGCCGACCACTGATGTCAGACTACAGTTCCCTGGTTTATCCTTACCACCCTTCTTAAACAGTGGCACCACATTAGCCAACCTCCAGTCTTCCGGCACCTCACCTGTGGCTAACTCAGCAAGTGGCCCAGCAATCATTTCTTTAGCTTCCCACAGAGTTCAAGGGTCCACCTGATCAGGTCACTGGGATTCATCCACCTTTACGCATTTTAAGATATCCAGCACTTCCTCCTCCATAATATGGACATTTTTCAAGATGTCGCTATTTATTTTCCCATGCTTGCTATTTTCCATATCCTTCTCCACAGTAAATGCTGAAGCAAAATACTCATTTAGTATCTCCCCCATCTCTTTGGTTCTACGCATAGGAGGCCTTGCTGATCTTTAGGGCCCCTATTCTCTCCCTAGTTACTCTGTACTTATAGAATCTGTACTTTGGATTCTCCCGCAACCCTTTTGCCAAAGCTATCTCATGTTCCCTTTTTGCACTACTGATTTCCTGATTAATTTACTCTTACTGCCTTTATACTCTTCTAGGGATTCAATGATCTCTGCTTTCTATACTTGACATACGCTTTCTTCTTTCTCTTGACCAAACCCTTAGTTTCCCCAGTTATCCAGCATTCCCTGTATGCTAGCAGGAACACACTGTGCCTGGAGTCTCGTTATCTCATTTTTGAAGGCATCCCACTTATTAGCTGCTCCTTTACCTGAGAATTTCTGCCTCTAATCAACTTTTGAAAGTTCTTGCCTAATACCATCAAAATTGACCTTCCTCCAATTTAGAACATTTGGAATATTGCATGCAGTTCTGGTTGCCACATAGTAATAATAAAGATGTGGAGGCTTAGGAGAGGATGCAAAAGAGATCTACAAAGATGATGCTTCGATGGAAAAGAAGCAGTCATTGAGTTGTAAGGAGAGTTTGGACCAATTTGGATTTCTTTTATTCATTCACAGGATGAGGGTGTCACTGGCTAGGCCAGAATTTATTGTCCATCCCTAGTTGCCCAGAGGGCAGTTAGGAGTCAACTACATTGCTGCGTCTCTGGAGTCACATGTAGTCCAGAGCATGTAAAGATGGCAGATTTCTTCCCTAAAAGGTATTAGTGAACCTGGTGGATTTTTTCCTGATGATCAACAATGGTTTCATGGTCATCATCAGGTTCTTAATTTCAGATATTTATTTATTTCAAATTACATCATGAGTTATGGTGGGATTCAAAACCGGGTCCCTAAAACATTACCTGAGTTTCTGGATCAATAGTCCAGCAATAATGCCATTAGGCCATCACCTTTTCTCACTGCATTGTGTGTCAACCCACTGCAGCAGTTCAAGAAGGCAGCTCACGACTATTCTCTGTCCCCTCCTTTCGAGCCAGTTCTATATTCAAATGGCCAGTTCTCCCTGTAATCCATGTGATCTAACCTTGCTAACCAGTCTCCCATGAGGAACCTTGTCGAATGCCTCACTGAAGTCCATATAGATCATGTTTACTGCTCTGCGTTCATCAATCCTCTTTCTTACTTTTTCAAAAAACTCAATTCCTCTGGCTTTGTTACTTTAGGATGGATAACACTTGCACTGGAAGCAATTCAGAGAGAGCTCACTCAGCTGATCCCTGGGCATGGTTGCCACTGTCGAGGAGTTTACAGTTATAGTCATTGGAATTTAAAAGAACGATGGGTGATCCAAGTGAAACACATAAGATTCTGAGAAAGTTTAATAGTATTGATGCTGATAAGATCTTTTTAATTCTCTCTAATGACGAATCCAGAAGTAATGGACTATAAAAATTATCCCCAGTTTTATTCTTAATGGTTATTAATTTGGCCGACTGTATAGGCTCCAACCTGAAATGGAGGGAAGACCAGAAGGTGAAGAAAAGGAGGAAAATTGTTTTCATGCTTAGGATGATTAGGATTAGAAAATACACTGCCTGACAGTGAGATTCAATTGACGATATATATTGGGGAGTGCACAATTATATGAAGAAATGTACTGTACTACATGGACAAGATGCAGGAGGGGCTATGGGTGCTCTCATGGAGAGCACAATAGGCTTCTTCTACACTGCAACAATTTCATCATTCCATCTGCTTTCAAGTCAGCCTGAGTCATTGTTGTGTATCCCTCAGTTCAAAAGCAATTTCAGCAGAGGCTGTCAAGAATGCTGCATCTCTGTGTCTCCTGCTGCCCTCAGGAGAAGAAAGAAATCATGAAAAATGAAACAATTTTCAGCTTTTACGACAAAGTGCACGGACTGCAAAATAAATGGGTTTAAAATCTGCAGCATTTTCTGACAACAACCTGCTATCAAAGTGGAATTCACCTAGAAAAGCAGCCAGCCATTGAGTCTCAAGGAGTCACTTACTGCAAGGTGATACCACCAATATTGTACATTTTAAATGATGTGGAAGATGAACATGGATGTTATTAATTATTTACAGTGCATTGAGTAGAGAACATCTTCACGATGGTAAAAACAATGACTGCAGATGCTGGAAACCAGATTCTGGATGAGTGGTGCTGGAAGAGCACAGCAGTTCAGGCAGCATCCAAGGAGCAGTCGATTTCGAAGCACCGAAGCTCTTCCAGCACCACTAATCCAACATCTTCACGATATTTTACTGTTTCTACACATTATTCAAGAAAATGCATAATATAGTTGGTTTCGGCAGAACCTTGGATGCTGTCTGAATTGCTGTGCCCTTCCAGCACCACTAATCCAGAATCTGGTTTCCAGCATCTGCAGTCATTGTTTTTACCTTCGGCAGGAACTGTCCACTCAACCAAACTTCAAAATTAAACATTACCCCAATGTTATCAAACTGCAGGCTTTTGATCCTGAGTATTGCCACAATTTCAGAAGTACTTTACAGACCTGAGTCAGCAATGCCTACATGCTGATAAATCTAATGAGCTTGTCTGCTCTCTGTTGCTGCTAGAACCTCCTACACTATCTCAATTTGTACTTTTGCCTCAAATAGGGGCAGCAGCCTGGTGCAGAGCTTGGCGGCATTGGAGGGGTAAATAGATTTCAGAGATTTTAAGCTAGAAAAATCATCCAGAGGTGGAAGGTCACATAGGTCTGTGAAAAGGAATTTAAGAACTCCTTTGAAAGATAAATCTCGGAATAACGTTGCTAAATTGAAGGCTCTTTGTTGCCAACATAATACTGCAAGGCGTGGGCATTCAACTCCTATTGTAATGAGATGTCAAGTTCTCTACCACCTGCTGCAACTCATAGGACAGAACAATCCTATTATTCAAACTCCAACAGAATATTTAATCAGCTATTTTAGCAATTTACTCAACCAGTGTAGAATATGATGCATGGTTCAATAGCCAATTTAAACCCTGTGAACAGAGAGTCTGGAAAGCATCTGTTGAATTAAATGTGATTTTCATGCATATAGTTTCATAAATTCTGGTAGCTATTGGGATAATGAAAACCTATTTTCTGCCCGCTGTGTTGATACTTTGCAATTATTGCCTTTGATAAGGACTCCAGTGCTAAGTCTTGCCCACTGTTTGATGAACCTTTACAGCTCCATAATTCTACCATTGCTGGCATCTCACTTTTCTAACAGTTTCTCGAGCAATTGTCAATTCCATTCATGACTGATCACTATTACATGGTATTTGGCTTTTTATTTCCAGTTATTTTTCCTTGACATTAATGAGAAATTGCAATTTAACAAACCACATGTATGAAAGCTGTTGTCCCTGAATTTGGCATTATTATCAAATTGAAATTGGAGCAAACATATTTTTCTTCCATTTTTAGAAAATTGCTCAGCTCATTTCTTCCTTTTTTCCAGTTTGAACATCTCATCCAGATCTTAATTGCCCTGGGTTTTGCCTTACTGAAAAAAATTATGACCGTCACCATCTTGGGAGAGAGCTTTTGTGAAGCCTAATAAATTTCATGCAAATAGAGACAAAGGAATTGCAGATTATCTGAGTAATGAGGACCAGTTCTGGATATCACTTCTTATTATTCATCTGGGGAATGGGGGATTTAAAAGAACTTCTTATAGTAACAAATAACACGTATGGTCTGAACCCAGTGTATTTCTAGGAGCTGGTTTGTTGAAGTCAAATAGCAACTTAATGGAATGAAATAATCTGACAGCAACATTGCTGATCGCGGCAAAGTGGATAATCTTCTACCAAGTAAGCTGAAGACATCTCTGAGAAAGCCTGCACTTGCAGTGAACTAAGAAATGGCTTTGTCTTAAACCAAGGGAAAATTAAAGTCTGAAGCTTCATTCTCTAAAAGCATTGAAATAGAATGTAATTATGATAATACTGGCTATTTGCCATCCCATTTATCTGATTTACTGTTTTGTTCCCAAACTAATCTGGATGCAATAATTGCATTAGCTGTAAATGCAATTTATAACAGAACCATGTATTGTTGGACACTGTTTTATAATTAGGTTTTTAATTGTTAAGTGAACTCTTTACTTTTAAATCTGTGCACTCATTGCTGAACATCATCACCTGTTCGAAAAAATGTCTGATTGTGGTTGTAAGATGGGTAGAGAAAAGAAAAAAGTAAAGAATATCTACAGCAATGCATTTATTACATCCTGACCTAACAGTTTTTGCAACAAATATAATTACTTGAGTATTTTAATGTCAATACCTGTGAGGAAATCCACTACATGCAGCATTTATTGTACTTACGGTGTATTCTTTTACAGTTCATTCCATTCAGCTAATCTTTCATTACAGACTGCATCTCTGGTAACAACTGTTATAATGCCTGCTCATTTACAAAAAGCTCAAACAATAGAGTGACAGCACAGCACTATACAGATGGTTATTTTTGCATTATATTGTCCTTTGCTAAATCACTCCTAGCTCTATAATGGAAAAGAAAAGCTAACTTACTGAAGGACACTTGCTGAACGTGCTTTGTTGCTGGACAAAGAATTGGATTGCTAATTATTAAAAATACATCATGATAGGATTTTCAGTTCTGATTATTTAATGCTGGGATATCGTAAGAATTCATCCTGAGAAAGGCTACCAAACCAGATTAATAAACATTTATGTATGTTTTAATATATTTATGCCATTGTGTCAGGAATTC
Organism: Chiloscyllium punctatum; assembly: GCF_047496795.1. Taxonomy (NCBI): domain Eukaryota; kingdom Metazoa; phylum Chordata; class Chondrichthyes; order Orectolobiformes; family Hemiscylliidae; genus Chiloscyllium; species Chiloscyllium punctatum. The sequence continues at coordinate 22,826,568 of NC_092747.1, read as the reverse complement.
TTCAGTTGGTTAGCAATCTTTCCTTTGAGTTAGAAGGTTATGGATTTGTTCCTTCAGCAGCTTGGGTAAGGCCCTTCGGCCCAACAAGTCCACACCGATCCTTCAGAAAGTAACCCGCCCAGACCCATTTCCCTACTCTATATTTACTCCTGACTAATGCAAGTAATCTACACATCCCTGAACACTATGGACAATTTGCCGTGGCTAATTCATCTGACCTGCACATCTTTGGATTGTGGGAGGAAACCAGAGCACCCAGAGGAAACCCACACAGAGACCGGGAGATTGGGCAAACTCCACACAGACAGTCGCTCGAGGCTGGAATCAATCCTAGGTGCCTGGCACTGTGAGGCAGCAGAGCTAACCACTGAGCCAACATGCCACATTGCTCTTTGCTTCTGACCTTATTCCTGAGTTTGGTTTTCAAAATATCTTTTTGTTTATAAAATGATAAACAACGGTACAAGAAATATATCTTGAAAGTAATCTGCTTTGAAGCTGGAGCTATTTGAGTTGCCGACTGAAATGAAATGAGATTATCCTTTTTTCCTCTGTGTCTTGACATTATCTTGCTCAAGCTGCTTAAAGGAAAGAATCAACCTATTGTCCAGTTCGGAAAAGTGTCCCTGCAGTTAAACAATTCAGTCACTTACATGCATAAGTCCTAGCCCTTCTCAGCGTTTAAATAAAATCAAATATTGCCAGTGCCACACACTTGAAATAAATGCAAGAAGTGCTGGAGAAACTCAACAGGTCTGGCAGTATCTGTGGAGTTTCTCTCTCTGCAGATATTGCCAGATCCGCTGAGTTTTTCCAGTGTTTTCTATTTTTATTTGTATTTAAATACTGCTGGGCAGCTGTATGAGTTCTCCAACTGGGATTCAGTAGACATATGTCAGCTGATAGGGAGACACTTAAAGTCCAGGCTGAACACAGGGGGAGACAGGACAGAGGAGCAGAGTTTGGTCTCTACTTGTGCCGGGCAGAGTTGCTGGCTGCATCATCCTGCAGATTGTCTAATCTGTATCTATAAATACAAATGTGAATAAATACCTGATTTCCTAAAAGCATTTTTAAAATACTATGTGCTGCACATTTATATAATGAGCATAAATGCTAAAATAACTTAAATTGGTTAGGATAGATGGATGTCTGTGATTATTTACTCATTTGAAAAATGTGGTTTGAGAACCATTGGAGTCAAGAAAAATCTAAACTGTGTGCAGATGCTTTATTTTCAGTAATCATTTGAGCTGACAAAAGAGCTATTTTGTTTTTGCTGTAACTTTTTTAAATCTGAGCTGGAGGATGATCATGTGATCAACCCACATCCATTACAAAACTTTGGGGGTTACTGCCCTGGAATAATACTTAAGGTCCACCCTGATTTTGAGTCTGAGGTGTGTTTAAACATGCTCCTATTTTATTAAAGAAAAAAGAACAAAGAAAATTTACAGCCCTTCAAGCCTGAGCCGATCCAAATTCACTGTCTAAATCTATCGCCGAATTCGTAAGCATCTGTATCCCTCTGCTCCCCACCTACTCATGCATCTGTCCAAATACATCTTAAATGAATCTACTGTGCCTGGCTCTACTACCTCTGCTGGCAACACATTCCAGGCACCTACCACCCTTTGTGTAAAGTACTTGCCACATATATCCCTCTTAAATGTTTCACCTCTCACCTTGAAAGCGTTACCTCTCATTATTGAATCCTTCAGCCTGGGAAAAAGCTTATCTTTATCTACTCTGTCTATACCCTTCATGATTTTATAGACCTCAGTCAGGTCCCCCCTCAATCTCCTTTTTTCTAATGAAAACAATCCTAACCTACTCAACCTCTCTTCATAGTTAGCACCTTCCATATCAGGCAACATCCTCGTAAACCTTCTCTGCACCCTCTCCAAAGCGTCCATATCCTTTTGGTAATGTAGTGACCAGAACTATACACAATATTTTAAATGCGGCCGAACTAAAGTCTTGTACAATTTTAACATGACTTGCCAGCTCTTATATTCAATACCCCGTCCGATGAAGGCAAGCACACCATATGCCTTCTTGACCACTCTATCCACCTGTGCAGCAACCTTCAGGGTACAATGGATCTGAACTCCCAGATCTCTCTGCCCATTAACTTTTCCCAAGGCTTTTCCGTTAACTATATAATTTGCTCTAGAATCAGACTTCCCAAAATGCATCACCTCACATTTGCTTGGATTGAACTCCATCTGCCACCTCTCTACCCAACTCTCCTGAGTATCTATATTATCCTGTATTCTTTGACAGTGCCCTATGCTTTCTAATATTCCACCAATCTTCGTGTCATCTGCAAACTTGCTGATCAGACCACCAATGCACTCTTCCAGATCATGTATGTATATCACAAACAAGTGGCCCCAACACTGACCCCTGTGTCACCTTTCTCCATTTCGAGGAACTCCCTTCAACTACTACTCTCTGACTCCTGTTGCTCAACCAGTTCTTCACCCACCTAGCTAGAACACTCTGCACACCATGTGACTTCACTTTCTCTATTAGTTTACCATGGGGAATCTTATCAAGCACCCTACTAAAGTCCATGTATATGATAACTACAGCCCTTCCTTCATCTATCAACTTGGTCACTTCCTCAAAGAACTCTATTAAGTTGGTAAGTCACAATCTCCCCTGCACAAAACCATGTTGCCTATCACTGATAAACCTATTCTTTTCCAAATATAAATAGATTTTATCCCTCAGTACCTTGTCCAGCAACTTTCCCACTACTGACGTCAGTCTTACTGGTCTGTAGTTATCCAGAATATCCTTACTACCCTTCTTGTACAGGGGGACAACAAGAGCAACTCTCCAGTCCTCCGGCACCTCACCTGTATTTAAAGAGGCCACAAAGATATCTGTCAGTGCCCCAACTATTTCCTCTCTTGCCTCCCTCAGCAACCTGGGATAGATCCCATCTGGTCCTGGGGGTTTGTCCATCTTAATAACCCCTAGCCTACCCAACACATCTCCCCCACTTATGTCAATACAATAGAGTAATCAAACTTCTATCTCTAATCTCAACATTCATATATCCCTCTCCTCAGCGAACACTGATGCAAATTAATCATTCAGAATCTCACCCATTCTCTCAGGTTCAACACACAGCCTTCCTTCCTTATCCTTTAGTGGACCAATCCTTTCTCTAGTTACCTGCTTGCTTCTTATATAACAATAAAAGGCTTTGGGATTCTCCTTAATTCCTAAAGCTAAATAGCTAAAGCTATTTCATGACCCCTTTTAGCCCGATTAGGTTTAGGTTTACCCATATGGAAGAATTTGGAGGTGGAGTAAACTTTCTTGGATTTGGTTTATCTAGAGTTCAGCAGAACTTTTGATGCAGTACCAAAATGGAGATTGGTCCCTCAGTTAAGATTTAAAGATGAGTAATTATGTGACTTAATGGTTGCATTAAAATAAACAATGAGTTTTGTCTAGTTTGCTGCATCATGAAATGAAAAGTGATTCCTGGATTGCTCATGGGTCACTGCTGGGACCCTTGGTATTGACATTACATAGGAATAAGATGGCAATAGGGTTATCAATGCAGCAACATAGAAACAAACAGCAGGAGTAGACCATTTGGCCCATTTGATCAAGCTCCAATTTCACCATGATCATGGAGGATCCTCTATCTCAGCAACATATTCCCACTTTCTTTTCATACAGCTTGATCTAAACATTTATCAATCTCTTTATTGAACATATTCAATGACCCAGCCTCTACAGCCTTCTTTGGTAGTGTATTCCATAGGTTGACCATCCTCCAAATCAAGAAATATTTCCTCATATTCATCTTCAATGGCCTTCTCTTTATCTTGAGACCATGACCCCAGGTTCTAGAACTCTGCAACTAGGGGAAGTATTATCCTTGCATTTAGTCTGTCTCACCCTGTTACACTTTTATATACTTCAGTTAGATCCTCCCTCATCCTTCTAAACTCTAGTGAATACAGGCCTCATACAACAGTTCTATTATTCCTGGTATTAGCTAAGTCAACCTGTCCTGCACTCTCCATCCATGGCAAATATATTGACTCTTCTGTAGGGAGACTGTACACAATACCTAAGGTTTGGTTTCATTAGGACTCTGTACAGATGTAGTAAGACATCAACTCCAAACTCAAATCCACTTGCCACTCAGGATAAATATGTTATGAACTAGATCAAACTCCCTGCAGATATCAAGAAGATAGCCTCGACCCAAACTTTTATCTTATTTAAAACCAAATGAAATTTGATTAGTTGCACAACTCGGCTTTAAGCATAGTATACCTTATGTTTTCCCAATAATTGAAATACGAACAAAAGAAAGAAAAACTGGTATAACTTTAACTCTATTGGAAAACTAAACAGAATAATAGATTATTTAACTACAGTAACTATTTCAATATAGTTACATCCCATAAACATACCCTTGGCAAAGGCAAATTCAGTAAAATAGATTATCTCACATAAAACGTTTCTCCAGGGAAGGAGGAAAGAAACCAAGAGAAAATTTTGGTAGAGAGAGAGAACTCAAGTGCTTTGCCATAGCAAGGAGAGATGTATAGCATCTTCAAAACCTCAACAACTACTGAAAGCTAAACTAAAGTTCAACTTCACTCATTCATGCTACTTATATTTATCCACCTTTTAAAAAAACCCAAGGCCTCGCAAGTTGTTTACATTATCGGCTTGGAACAAACCACTTGGTTTCACTGTCTCAACCTCTCTTCATGAAGAAAGCAACAGAAAATACACCTCTTAAAGCCATAGCATTGTCATACATAGCATCGTCCTTCTGAATTGCTTGTTACAACTACCTATTTACTTCCATTGACTAGTGTACAAAGACTGGATTAGTGGTCCTGGAAAAGCACAGTAGTTCAGACAGCATCCGAGGAGCAGTAAAATCGACATTTCATGTAAAAGCCCTTCATCAGGAATACAGGGATGAAGGGCTTTTGCCCGAAACGTCAATTTTACTGCTCCTTGGATGCTGCCTGAACTGCTGTGCTCTTCCAGCACCACTAATCCAGAATCTGGTTTCCAGCATCTGCAGTCATTGTTTTTACCTGGTGTACAAAGACACAAAGATCCTTTTCTACATCCACGTTTCTCAATATATCATGATTCATATAGTACTCTTTCTTGTATTATTCAATTGCATAACTGTACATTTATCCATGTTATACTGTATTTTTTTCTCTCTGCACACACAACTATTCCAGATTACCTTAGACCCTTCTTGCCTTCTCTTCACAATTCACAATCTTACCCTGGTTTTGTGTCATCGGAAGACTTGGAAATATTGCATTTGATTCCCTCAAGTGAACACATACTTTCACTTATATGTATCATGAAGAGCTGGGGCTTATTCATTGATCCCTGTCATACACAACTAGATACTGCCTGCCAGTCAGAAAAAGACCCAATTATTTATGCTCTCTGTTTCCTGTCAGTCAACCATTTCTCAACCCATGCAAGTCAATTATATCAATTCCTATGCACCTTAATTTTGTCCAAAGGCTTCTTATGTGGAATCTTATCAAAAGCTTTATTGAAATCAAAATACAGCACACCCACGGGTTCTCCCTTATTTATTATCCTAATTACATCCTCAAGAAACTTCAGATTAGTTAAGCATTATTTACCTTTCACAAACTCATGCTGACACCATCTAACCTGTTAATGCTTTCCAAGTTATTTGTTATCTTTTATGATTGACTCTTAAATTTTTCCCACTGCTGAAATGAAGCCATCTGTAATTCTTTGATTTATTTCTCCCTCCCTTTTTAAAAGGTAGGGTTACATTTTCCACCTTCCAATCTATAAGAACTCCTCCAGAATCTATATAATTTTGAAAGATGACTACAAATGCATCAAATATTTCCAGGATCACTTCCTTTAATACTCTGGGATACAAAGTATGAGGCACTGGGGATATCAGTCTTGAGAATTTTTTAAATGAATAGTGATTTACTTCAATTCCTTCGACTCTGTTTAGATCCTTAGTGCTGTACCATTTCTGGGAAATTATTTGTGACCTCTTTTGTGAAGACAGAAGGAAAATATGTGTTCACTTCTTCTGCTATTTTTGTTCTCCATTATAATTTCTCCCATTCATGGCTGTAAGGGACCTATATTTTTCTTCACTAATCTTTTCTCTCTTCACATAATTACAGATATGTTTACAGTCAGTTTTTTTACTCATAGATTCATAGATTCATGGAGATGTACAGCATGGAAACAGACCCTTTGGTCCAAACCGTCCATGCTGACCAGATATCCTAACCCAATCTAGTCCCACCTGCCAGCACCCAGTCCATATCCCTCCAAACCCTTCCTATTCATATACCCATCCAAATGCCTCTTAAATGTTGCAATTGTACCAGCTTCCACCACATCCTCTGGCAGCTCATTCCATACACGTATCACTCTCTGTGTGAAAAAGTTGCCCCTTAGGTCTCTTTTATATCTTTCCCCTCTCACCCTAAACCTATGCCCTCTAGTTCTGGACTCCTCGACGCCAGGGAAAAGACTTTGTATATTTACCCTATCCATGCCCCTCATAATTTTGTAAACCTCTATAAGGTCACCCCTCAGCCTCCGACACTCAAGGGAAAACAGCCCCAGCCTGTTCAACCTCTCCCTGTAGCTCAAATCCTCCAATCCTGCAAACATCCTTGTAAATCTTTTCTGAACCCTTTCAAGCTTCACAACAACTTTCCGATAGGAAGGAGACCAGAATTGCATGCAATATTCCTACAGTGGCCTAACCAATGTCCTGTACAGCCGTAACATGACCTCCCAACTCCTGTACTCAATACCCAGACCATCCATAACCTCATCACCTCAGGGGATCTCCCATCCACCGCCTCCAACCTCATAGTCCAACAACCCCGCACCACCCATTTCTACCTCCTGCCCAAAATCCACAAACCTGACTGCCCCGGCCGACCGATTGCCTCAGCCTGCTCCTACCCCACCGAACTCATCTCTGCATACCTCGACACGATCCTGTCCCCCTTAGTCCAAGAACTCCCCACCTATGTTCGGGACACCACCCATGCCCTCCACCTCCTCCATGATTTTCGATTCCCCGGTCCCCAACGCCTTATCTTCACCATGGACATCCAGTCCCTGTACACCTCCATCCCCCATCACGAAGGACTCAAAGCCCTCCGCTTCTTCCTTTCCCGCCAAACCAACTAGTACCCTTCCACTGACACTCTGCTTCGACTGACTGAACTGGTCCTCACCCTGATCAACTTCTCTTTCCAATCCTCCCACTTCCTCCAAACCAAAGGAGTAGCCATGGGCACCCGCATGGGCCCCAGATCTGCCTGCCTCTTTGTAGGATATGTGGAACAGTCCATCTTCCGCAGCTACACTGGCACCACCCCCCACCTTTTCCTCCACTACATCGATGACTGTATCGGCGCTGCCTCGTACTCCCACGAGGAGGTTGAACAGTTCATCCACTTTACCAACACCTTCCACCCTGACCTCAAATTCACCTGGACCGTCTCAGACTCCTCCCTCCCTTTCCTAGACCTTTCCATTTCTATCTCAGGCGACCGAATCAACACGGACATTTACTATAAACCGACCGACTCCCACAGCTACCTAGACTACACCTCCTCCCACCCTGCCCCCTGTAAAAACGCCATCCCATATTCCCAATTCCTTCGTCTCTGCCGCATCTGCTCCCAGGAGGACCAGTTCCAAAACCGTACAACCCAGATGGCCTCCTTCTTCAAGGACCGCAATTTCCCCCCAGTCGTGGTCGACGATGCCCTCCACCGCATCTCTTCCACTTTCCGCTCCTCCGCCCTTGAGCCCTGCCCCTTCAACCGCCACCAGGACAGAACCCCACTGGTCCTCACCTACCACCCCACCAACCTCCATGTACAGCGTATCATCCGTCGTTATTTCCGCCACCTCCAAACGGACCCCACCACCATGGATATATTTCCTTTCCCTCCCCTATCAGTGTTCTGAAAAGACCACTCCCTCCATGACTCCCTTGTCAGGTCCACACCCCCCACCAACCCAACCTCCACTCCCGGCACCTTCCCCTGCAACCGCAAGAAATGCAAAACTTGCGCCCACACCTCCCCCCTTACTTCCCTCCAAGGCCCCAAGGGATACTTCCATATCCGCCACAAATTCACCTGCACCTCCACACACATCATCTATTGCATCCGCTGCACCCGATGTGGCCTCCTCTATATTGGGGAGACAGGCCGCCTACTTGCAGAACATTTCAGAGAATATCTCTGGGACACCCGGACCAACCAACCCAACCACCCCGTAGCTCAACACTTCAACTCCTCCTCCCACTCCACCAAGGAAATGCAGGTCCTTGGACTCCTCCATCGCCAGACCATAGCAACATGACGGTTGGAGGAAGAGTGCCTCATCTTCTGCCTAGGAACCCTCCAACCACAAGGGATGAACTCAGATTTCTCCAGTTTCCTCATTTCCCCTCCCTCCACCTTGTCTCGGTCAAATCCCTCGAACTCAGCACCGCCTTCCTAACCTGCAAACTTCTTCCTAACCTCTCCGCCCCCACCCCACTCCGGCCTATCACCCTCACCTTGACCTCCTTCCACCTATCGCATTTCCAACGCCCCTCCCCCACGTCCCTCCTCCCTACCTTTTATCTTAGCCTGCTGGACACACTTTCCTCATTCCTGAAGAAGGGCTTATGCCTGAAACGTCGATTCTCCTGTTCCTTGGATGCTGCCTGACCTGCTGCGCTTTTCCAGCAACACATTTTCAGTCCTGTACTCAATACTCTGACCAATAAAGGAAAGCATATCAAGTGCCTTCTTCACTATCCTATCTACCTGCAACTCCACGTTCATTATAAGGTATCAGTAAACTCCTTTATTATCAATAATGTCCCATCTTCTTTCCCTATTTTATCTATTTTCCCTTCCTAAACATGGAATACCTATGGACATTCAGTTCGTACTCTTGGCCATCCTGCAGCCACGTCTCCATAATTGCAACTATATCTTAACTGTGTATATCTACTCGCTTTAACTACCTTATTGCAAATGCTCCGTATATTAAGACACAACTTGTCCTTTTCACCTTGTTAGCTTTATTTTGCACTATAGCCCCAGATGAATTTTGTTCTCATTTATTTCCTTGCCTTCCACTTTTTCTTCTTATTTCCATTTCTATCCTGCTTTCCCCTTCCTCTGTTTCCCTGTTCAGATTCCTATCCCTCTTCCATTCTAATTTAAACTCACCCCCACAATACTAGCCAACACACATCTCAAGGACATTGGTCTCATTTCTACCCAGATGTATTGGTTCCTGTTTGCATTGGCCCCACCTGCTGGACCAGTTGTAATGTCAAGAGTGTGGTGCTGGAAAAGCGCAGCAGGTCAGGCAGCATCTGAGGAGCAGGAGAGTCGACATTTCGGGCAAAAGCCCTGATCTTCGAATGCTGCCTGACCTGCTGTGCTTTTCCAGCACCATTCTCGACTCTGATCTCCAGCATCTGCAGTCCTTACTTTCGCCCAGTCACAATGTCCCTGAATCCGGAATTCCTCCCCCCACACTATTTCTTCGTCCATTATTCATCCAATACATCTTATTTCTACATTCTCTAGCATGTGACACAGATAGAATTCCTGAGATTACTACCTTTGAGATGCTACTATCTAATTTACATTTGCATCTCCTATATCCATATTGCAGGACCTCAGTCCTTTTTATAAGCTATGATGTTGAAACTGATATATACCTATACCACTGGCTGTTCAGCCCACCCCTTCCAAATTCCCTGCAGCCTCTCCAAGATTTCCTTGACCCTGGCATCAGGGGGAGACAATATATTATCCTGCAGGTTCTTTTGCAGCCATAGAAATGGCTGCTGTTCCCCTTACTAATAAATCTCCTATCACGCCAGCCCTGCCATTCTTCTCCCGCCCGTTTTGTACAGCGGATCCAACCATGGCGCCATTCATCTTGGTTCTGCTGCTATCCCTTGAGAAGTCATCTCCCCAACAGCATCCAGAATGGTATATCAGTCAGACAGGCAGACAGCCAGAGGTCTTCTGCACTACCTGTCTTCTGCTCATCCAGCCCTTATGCCTATTGAGTCTTTTTCACCGCAGTGTAACTTTTCACTGAATGTGCCGTCCATGATAATGTTAGCAAGAGGATATACCACAGTCAGTCCACGTGCAGTTCTTCCCCCAAAATACAATGAGCCAGTAGCTGCGGCTAGACACATTTTCTGTTCTTTTCTGCCAGGGACACTGAATGTGACCTTCCTTTAAATTAAGATCTTCAGTTACTCCCTTAAAAGAATACTAATTATGTTCGGGAAGTTTTTCACCTCTAAACACTCTGACTACAGTCCAGAATCCCAACCTTATTTTGCTTAAACTAATGGTCTGCAGCACTTTAATTAGTGGAAAAAGTAGAAATTCTCAGCTGACCTATCCCTGGATGCTTTCCACTTTAGAGCTATTTGAAGACAGGACTATCACACCCTTACACCAACACTACCTCACCAATTTCACTATTCTCCATTTGCATTGCTCTATACCACTGCTCTCCTCACATGTTTCTCCCAGTCCATTTCACAGTAATGCTGACTAACCGCACACTCCTACAAGAAAGAGGCATTCATCACCATTCAAACATATCACTGTTAACCTGTGTTGCAGTTCAATTTAATTTCAGTTGTTTAAAATGTCAGTTGATCCTATATCCACATCCATCTGACAGAAGAGTGTTCTACATTTCCATTGTTGTTTCTGTGAAAATGTGTAGTGGAAAATAAAGACTTCTCTTTCCGAAAGGCTTGGGCCGTTGGGCTGAGAAACAGCAAATGAAATTCATTGAGGAGCAAATTACTGCAGGTGCTGGAAACTGTAACTGAAAACAAAAATTACTGGAAATCACAGTAGGTTAGGCAGCATCTGCAGAGAGAAAGCAACTTTTGAGTCTCAGCAAACTGCTCATGATCTCTGATGAAGAGTCAGCTAGACTCGAAACGTGAGTTTGCTCTCTCTCCACAGATGCTGCCTGACCCAGTTCTGGTTTCAGCAATTTTTGTTTTCAAATGCAATTAATTATCAACTGGTGCTAAACGTATTATTAATGAAGAAGAATAAGCAATGAAACTGCAATTGAAAATTACCAGTATATAGAATATGGTAGAAAAAAATTTGAGTTGGGTATGTCACTGCAGCTTATCGAGATGGTGTGTGCAAGACAAATAAGACAAATCAGACCTTGGGTTGACAATGCACTGAACAAAATGTATCACAGGATGGGGTGTACAGTCTTTTTGGGGTTTTGGTTTATCCCCATCTGGAGTGAAATAGGGAATTCTGGATGACCAAGCTATAGAATAAGCAGCATGGAAAAGATGCGACAAAGGCTATCTGGCAGATACTTGGATCAGGCATTCATGATATGGGAAGAGGCTACAATGTTGCTTATTTACAGTAGAGGAAGTGAAATGTACTGAGGTCAGAAAGAGTGATTTTAAACCTTTAATGCCTCCTGTGGAACAAATGAAACACAGGTTTCTTTGTCTGAATTTTTCTTCATGCATGTGAGGTGTACCCATCAACATTAGTGTACGATTTAAATTGTACCACAAACACAATGGGTTTTGTACTTTTTCTGCAGTTAAATTTCCAACCAAACGTTTACACACTTTCTCACCATTCCAGGTTAGTATGCTTGATTATATTATCCAATCATATTCAAACTAATACATCTGATTATATTATTCGATTATATCATAACATGTCCACATCTTTTAAGGGTAAGTACAACCTTGTGATTATTAGAAACCCTATATTGTCCTTTTACTCCTTTCAAGGTCTACAAAGCCCTTAATAGAAACAAAAAGTTCGGTCACTGAGCTGTAGGGGCTCCTGGTATCCCAATAGCCAAATTTACAAACTCCTAACCTGGAGATATCTGTCGTGACTGTAACAAGGTCAAACCAGGTGGACTTCATAGAATATGAGTTCCTTGATTAGGGCTCTTAAGCTGTCATACTGAAAGCTGGCTCTGAGGGAGCTGGATCAGTGTCAAGGACTTTCCACGTGTTAATAAAGGGTGATTGGGAAACTAGATACCTGCCTCTGTGGAGTTACTTGTAATGTCTTGATGCCGAGAATAACCAACCTCGTATCACACTTAGGATCTCTGCAGTCTGAAAGAATAAATTATCATTACAGCTGACTAAGTGAATTCAAACGAATGACAATAAAACTGCACAGCTATTCTCTGAAGAACATGCGTTAATGAATAAAGTAGCATCTCAAAGTAATGTACAATATGTTCAATAGTTAAAGAACTCCTACATTTTGTGCATGAAATTGTATTGTTTAGGGAAATGTAGAATTTTTAAAAAGAGGTACAATTCTTCAGAACTTTTGAGTTCTATTCAGATTGTCCACAAAGGAAAAATCATTAAGGCCGAAAAGATTAAAAAGCAATAGAATGACTTTATTGTGTGATTGTCAGTTTAAATCAATTGGGAACTTGGTCTTGCAGTTGTCAGCAAATCTCTCTACAAGGCTGCCTACACTATAGAGAGTTTGGTACTCTATTATACAACATAGCATTTCAAAATCATACGATAATTATACACTCTCAGTGAAGCCCTGCAATGGTCTTTAAGGATAGATTCAATACTGCTGTTACTTAACTAAAGCACTGCCAAGTAAAAATACCTGGAGGTGGAGAATGAATCTGCCCCTTAAATCCCCTATTTCCCTGGGGATGTTCACTCAGAAAGGCAACCAATTAGAAAAGAAGTAGCCCCTGTAAACAGAATGGAAAGTAATAGTGAGAATCTGCCCCTCTATTCACAGGCTAGTTCTCTCAGATGCTTGGTGATAACAGGTTCACTAACAGATCTATCTGTAGCAAACATGGGAGAGAAACAAGCCATGATTCCAAGATTCTTCAGACTTTAGACCATGGAACAGTTCCTATAAATTGAAGGATAGCTACTGTAACCCTACTATTTTAAAAAAAGCAAGGTAGAGAGAAAACAGGGAATTATATACCAGTGAGCCTGATGTTGGCAGTGGGGAAGATGCTAGAGTCCATTGATAAGAATTTTATAGAAAACAGTGGGAGAAGAATCAAACACAATCAGCTTGGATTTACAAAAGGGAAATCATTGACAAATCTAATGGAATCCCTTGAGGATGTAACTAATAGAGTTAATGGGGGGAGGGCAGTGGATGGATGTAGTTTATTTGGACTTTCAGAAGCTTTTAATAAAATTCCACATCAGAGATTAACGTGCAAAATTAAAGTGCATGGGATTGAGAGTAGTATATTGAGAAGGATAGAAAATTGGTTGGCAGACAGGAAATAATAAGTAGGAATAAATGGGTCTTTTTCTGAATGACAGTTAGTGACTAGTGGGGACTGCAAGGACCCCAGCTATTCACAATATAAGATAATGATTTAGATGAGGAAACTAAATGTAATATCTCCAAATTTGCAGATATCACAAAGCTTGGTGGAAGGGTGAGCTGTGAGGAGGATGCAGAGATGTTGCAATGTGACTTCGACAGGCTGAGTGCATAGGCAAATGCATGGCAGATGCCGTATAATGAGGATAAATGCAAGGCTTTCCAGTTTGGAGATCAAAGGCTGTATTCTGTCATGATTCATAGAACTACATAGAATTTGGCCCAATAGATGGAGTTTTATGCCACCCTGAATCAGTTGCTTGAAGCAGACAGATAAGACTCCTTCTGAGGTTCTCTGACTTACCATAATGAAAAAGGGAGAAGTGGGTACTGCAGATGATGGAGATTAGAGTCAAGATTAGAGTGGTGCTGGAAAAGCACAGCAAGTCAGGCAGCATCTGAGGAGCAGGAAAATCGATGTTTCAGGCAAAAATCTGATGAAGGTTTCTGGCACTACTCTAATAATGAAACAGGCAACCTATATCTATTCTGTCCTGTTTAGCTGCTAAAATGGTTATGAAGAGTGTTGCTCTTTATGCCGTTCCACAGATTTATCCCCTGAGCTTAGCATTGCAGTAACTTGTCAAGAGGTGAAACCAAGTCTCATCCTGCACTATCACAGAGAGTGCTGGAGAAACTCAGCAGGTCTGGCAGCATCTGTGGAGAAAGAAGCAGAGTTAATGCTTCAAGTCCAGTGTGACTCTTCTTAGGTCTAATTGTACTGATGGTTACTGTCACAGGGTACTTCAGAATCCTAGCTGCAGGTGTCTTTGAAGCAGATGACAGAGCTCTCTATTTGACAGTCTGGCATTCTTAATCTTGCAAAGATAGTGATCTTTAATTGTATGCATGAATACAGAGAGTAGGATGTTGGCATGTGCAGGGAGAATATGCCGGTCATTGAACTTTGTTCATTTTGGCAGGAGGAATGAGAAAGAATATTATCGAAGTGGCAAGAGATCTGAGATGCAGAGGAATCTGGGTATCCTAGTGCATGAATCACAAAAGGCGAGTACGCAGTTACAGCAAGCAATTAGGAAAGCTAATAGAATATTATCATTTATCGCAAGGAGAGTTGAATTTAAAAGTAGGGAGGCAATGCTTCAGTTACAGAGGGCACTGACGAAACCATGTCTGGAGGACCTGCACACCACATTTAAGGAGGGAAGTCAATGTGTCAGAAGCAGTTTAGAAGAGGTCTACCAAACTATTATTCAGAATGGCTGGGCTGTCTTATGGAGAGAGGTTGGACAGAGAGGCTTGTACTTCCTGCAGCTTAGAAGAATAGGAGATGACTTGCTGGAACATATAAGCTCCTGAAGGGTCTTGACAGGGTCAGTTTGGATGTGGAGAGGATGTTTACTCTTGCAGGACAAGTTGGGACTAGGAGTCACCATTTAAAAGTAAGAGGCCTACCATTTAAAATGAAGATGAAATAAAAACAAATCTCAGGGTAGGTCAATGCTCTTTGTAATTATCTTCCATAAAAGGGGATGGAGGAAGAGTCTTTGAATATTTTAAATACAGTAGTGGATAGATTCTTGGTTATCAAGAGGGTAAAAGGTTTTCAGGCACATGAGGTTACAATCTAGTCTGATGAAATAGTGGATCAAGCTCAAAGGATTTAATAGCCTGCTCCTTGAACACATGTTCGGTCCCATTCAACATGAAATGGTCAGGGCATTTATCTACCTTATCAAGTCTGCAGTTTCTGCCTCCATAGTAAATAGGAACTTCTCCATGTCATAAGTAAAGAGAAAGAATATTGACCTCATTTACAGAGACCTATGCATGCAGTGGCAGGTGGACCACAACACCTCACAGATCAGTCTTAATTACAAACATTTACTGTGTCCAAATTATATTCCACCACTTCATAAGGGAGAACTTTCAGGGCTGTGGTTGGAAGATAAAAGTCCTTTTGGATTCACTCATACTAATACAACATTGGGTACATTTATTAATAGTACATAATCAGTACTGCATCATTAGCTTGCTCTTTGCTTGACAAAAGTCTCGACAGCCAATATGTGGTATCATTGTTTTGAGTACACAGTTTTTTACTCATTCTGAAAAGTTTAGTTCCAAAACAGTCATCAAGAAGTCACCAGAAAATAACTTAAAGTGAATCATCAAACACATGCCAGCTATCATTTTGATTAATGGTCGCAACAATATATAAGAAATTAATATTATCCTCCCCTTCCCTTGAAACAAGGGAAATATAGACAAACTATGTGGAATAAGATAATGCTGGAAATCTGAAATGACAATATTGGATGTATTCAACTGCTTCATCAGGAACTTAAAACAGAATGTTCAATAATTTGTGTCCATATGAAAATCTGCATGTCGCACTCTTCACAATGAGTTATTCATTACTAAGAGCAAAGTAATTTCCTGCTTTAATAGCTGTTCCACATACAAAAAGAAATTTCAGGTGTGTACTGTTTGCATAAACTAAATCTTCTTCAAATGACAAAGTGGGCTACAGAAACAGAAACAATTCACTGTTTGCAGCACAATACCTAGTGTTGCCACTTTAATGATCATTGTTTATTTTCTAGGGCAGGATTAACTTGCATTATTTATTTTCTACATTTTTTTTGCAAAATAAATGATCAGAGGTTCAATATCTATATTGTCATTTTAAATAAACCCTGAAATAAATGGATGCGCTCCAATAGTCCCTTTTATGCTGGAGGCGTAATTTTGTCTTCTGAATTGAATTACAGACTTGATAACTGAGTCAATTTTACATTCTTGGTTTCAGCCATGCATTTTCAAAGATCGAGTATACTAAAACAGGAACAATATTACTTTTGTTGGAATTATGCCATTGGAATGAAATAAGTCGGCTCAGTGGTTAGCATTGCTGCCTCACTGAGACTGAAACCTGTGTTCTCTCCCACCCTTGGTCAACTGCAAACTTCACATTCTACCTATATCTGTCTGGGTTTCCTCTGGGTGTTCTGGTTTCCTCCCACAGTCCAAAGGTGTGCAGGTTAGATGGATTAACCATGGGAAATGTGGGGTTATAGGGATAGGGTAGGAGAATGGGCCTTTGGAGGGTCGGTGTGGAGTTGAAGGGCTGAATGGCCTGCTTCTACACTGTAGGGATTCTTTGAAGATACACCTAGCCAGTAGAATTTGCATTATAAAGCAATAAATTGACTTACAATGCAATTTGGAATCCTCCAGATCAATTTCTATTTCATACTCTTTAACAATCCAAAATAAACCTTCATTTTTGTCTGTGGGGGTTAAAGCTGCACAATTTAAAAGTCAACTTGTGTGAGGTTTATCTTTAAGATGTTTATTTATTTCTTGAAAGAGACAATAAGTTAGTATTTTTGGTGTGACTTGTCATCAGAATACTCATCAGGGAAATCCATGATGGAGATTGAATGAGGAGAGTGTTAATAAAGTGAAGAAAAATTCAGGAGAGGAGGATTAAGCTCAGAGAATGGTGTAAATTTCCAATTTATACATGGCTGACATGGTGATTTCCAACCTGGAAATGCTGTATTGGGAATCAATATGCCTAGAGCATGATTTTCTGGACGATCACACTCTATCTCCAATTTTCCTGGATGGGTCTACAAGAACAACAGTGTGCAGAATCTTGCATATGCACAAAATATTAATCATTCTCTTTTAAGTTGCTGATTGAGGCATTATGCATGTGTAGCATTTTAAATTTTTATTTCAGACTTCTGTCATTCCATATTTGTTTCAAGTATTTTAGTTATATTTTCTTAACCTTTCAAAATGTTTGAACAGAACTTCCTTTCCAGTCCTATCAATGTCATTAGTACCAATGTGAATGACAACAACTGGATCTCTCCCCTTCCATTCCAAGTTCTTTTCCAGCCCCAGGGAGATGTCCTTAAATCCTGTAACAGGTCAGGCAACTTTGCCTTTGGGACTCATGCTCACAGCTGCAGAGAACACTATCTATCCTTCTAATTATATTTTCCCCTAAAAATGCTATATTTGTTTTCTTTCCCTCCATGCACCCCCCCCCCCCCCCACCGCCTCCCCCCCTCCCAAATATGGGAGGCTCCCTGACCCAGATGCTAAGGTCAGGTCACTCATTCCCTCCAATTCATCCACTCAGTTTGCAAGAACCTCATAAGTATTAGGTATTTGTCGGGACTGAGGTCAGCATTACTCCTTGAATTACTGTACCTGACTCATCTGTGGTCACACCCTCCTATTCCTACCTGATCTGAGGGGTATGGCTGGAGCAAAATGTCCAGGTTACATTCTCCATTCTTAAGGAGGTGTAATGTCTGCACCTCAGACTTCAGATCCTCAAACCAGACCTGTTATTCATTTTGTCTACAATGTCATTCAGACTCATTGGCTGAGAATTTTGGCCTTATGTTTAGTAGCTGCTGAAAGCTTGCTTAAAGTTTCCACTAACTTTAGTATGTTGTCTGCAAATAAATTATTACATTTTCCAAGATGGGGGGGGGGCGGGGGGGGGGGGGGGGCGACAGTGAAGTAGGCCATGTTCAGGCTCCTCAGCCCAGGGCTCATCGAACCGTCTGCTTAATTTCCCCCTTATCTCCCTCTCTCTCTTTTTCTCTTAAGACTTTAGAGATTTTTTCTTCTCTGATGTTAAAATTTACTTTGGAGCAGCTGAGAGCTGGAGCGGAGAGGGCTGGAGGCCTGGAGTCATGCAGAGCAATCTGGAAGGCTGAAGTGGAGAGGGCTGGAGGCCTGGAGTGCTGCAGAGCAGGTTGGAGGCCTGGGGTGGAGTGGGCTGGAGGCCTGAAGTGGTGCAAAGCAGGCTGGAGGCCTGGAATGGAGTGGGCTAGAGGTCTGGATCGGATAGGGCTAGAGCCCTGGAATGGTGCAGAGCAGGCTAGAGGCCCAGAGATGCCTGGAGGTCTGGAGTGGTGAGGAGTGGGCTGGACGTCTGCAGTATGTGGAGTGACTGAGAACTGGAGAGGAGCAGGCTGGAGGCATGGAGCAGTACAGAACAGCCAAGAACCAGAGCGGAGTGGGCTGGAGGCATAGACTGGCGTGGAGTGTGGCAGGCTGGAGGCCTGGAGTGTGTGGAGTGGCTGAGAGCCAGAGCGGATGCAGCGAATGCAGTGAAGCAGGGACGGTAGTTGGACTGGGGTCTGGCGTGGGCAGTCAGCAGTAAGATCATTCTTTTGTAGGTACTTTGTACCTAAGATGGCGTCTTGAGAGGCAATATTGCAAACTTCACGGTACTCCTGTACTTCTGTACTTGAATACATGTCACACTATTCTATTCTATTCTATTCTATCCTATATTATATTAACTTAGATAATCAAGAAAATAGTGAAAAATATTTGTACCTTAAAAAAGGTTAGTTAAGAATTACTTGTGAGAAGTCAATAAGGACATTTCCTTTTCAAAAGGAGGATAGTTTGGAAATTCGGGTCCCCTTTGTGTTTTTTATTATTCCATACCTTTCTGGATGTAGGTTTGCTCACTGAGCTGCAAGGTTCATTTCTAGACGTTTCGTGACCCTATTAGGTAACATCTTCAGTGGGCCTCAGGCGAAGCACTGCTGAAAATTCCTGCTTTCTATTTATATGTTTGGGTTTCTTTGTGTTGGTGATGTCATTTTTCTGTGGTGAAGTCACGTCCTGTTCCTTTTCCTGGATGGGGTCTAACTCGAGGTGATTATTGATAGACTTCTGGTTGGAATGCCATGCTTCTCGAATTTCTCACGCGTGTCTTTATTTGGCTTGTCCTAGGATGGATGTGTTGTCCCTGTCAAAGTGGTGTCCTTCCTCATCCATATGTGACGATACTAGTGAGAGCGGGTCATGTCTTTTTGTGGCTAGTTAGTGTTCATGCATCCTGGTGGCTAGTTTTCTGCCTGTTTGTCCAATGTGTTGTTTGTTACTGTCCTTGCATGGCATTTTGTAAATTACATAGGTTTTGCCTGTTGTCTGTATAGGGTCTTTCAAGTTCATTAGCTGCTGTTTTAGTGGGTTGGTGGGTTTGTGGGCTACCCTGATGCCAAGGGGTCTAAGTAGTCTGGCAGTCATTTTCAAGATATCTTTGATGTAGGGGAGAGTGGCTAGGGTTTCTGGACATGTTTTGTCTGCGTGTTTGGGTTTGTTGCTGAGAAATCAGTGGACTGTGTTCATTGGGTCCCCGTTCTTTTTTTTGAATACACAATATAGGTGATTTTTCTCTGCTCTGCATAGTTCCTTTGTGCTGCAGTGTGTGGTGGCTCATTGAAATAATGTTCTGATGCAGCTTTGTTTGTGGGTGTTGGGATGATTGCTTCTGTCGTACCATATTTGGTCCTTATATGTTGTTTTCCTGTAGACGCTGGTTTGAAGTTCCCCATTGGCTGTTCACTCTCCTGTAACATCTAGGAATGGCAGTTTGTTGTTGCTTTCCTCCTCTTTAGTGAATTTTATGCCGGTCCGGGTATTATTGATGGTGAGAAAAATGACCTCAAAAGTGCATTCAAAAAGGATGGGCACCCAATGAACACAATCCACCGATTTCTCAGCAACAAACCCAAACAAGCAGACAAAACATGGCCAGGAACCTTAGCCACTCTCCCCCACATCAAAGACATCTTGGAAATGACTGCCAGACTACTCAGACCCCTTGGCATCATGGTAGCCCACAAACCCACCAACACACTAAAACAGCAGCTAATAAACTTGAAAGACCCTATACAGACAACAAGCAAAACTAATGTCATTTACAAAATACCATACAATGACTGTAACAAACACTACATTTGACAAACAGGCAGAAAACTAGCCACCAGGATACATGAACACCAACTAGCCACAAAAAGACATGACCTGCTCTCACTAGTATCCTCACATACAGATGAGGAAGGACACCACTTTGACAGGGACAACACATCCATCCTAGGACAAGCCAAACAAAGACACACGCGAGAATTCCTAGAAACAGGGCATTCCAGCCAGAACTCTATCGACAAACACATCGAGTTAAACCCCATCTACCACTCCCTGAGAAAAGGAATAGGAAGTGACTTCACCACAGGAAATAACATCACCACAGGAAATGACATCATCAACCCAAAGAAACCCAAACATATAAATAGAAAACAGGAATTTTCAGCATTGCTTCACCTGAGGCCCATTGAAGATGTTACCTAGTAGGTAATGAAATGCCTGGAAATGAACCTTGCAGCTCAGCGAGCAAACATACATCCAAAACCTCAACCTGAGCTACAAATCTTCTCAAAATTCATTTTGCCTTTCTGGGTAGCATGAGACCTCATGAAACTGCTCACGGTAGTAACCAGCCTTTAACAAAGGTAAACAAAAGATTTATCAGGTGCCACACTACGAATTGGAAAATGAGAAGGTTTTATTCTCAGAAAGAATGAAAACTAACCTTCAAATGGAGGTGGCCAAGGAGACAATGGTCATCCTGGCATTATGAGTATCTGCCCATGGCCATGAGAGGGTTTAGACAGTTGACTGACATGGCAGTCCCCAAAATAGTGCCTATCAACAGAGGTAGGTGGGGAGCCATGGATTTGGGCGAGAGGATCCAGGGAAATGAGCCGCCATTTTCATGGGAGATGATCGGGAGATCCCTTACAATCAGACCAAGGGCAGAGCAAAAACAGTTGCTACCAAAGACTGCATGAAATCAGGAACAAACAGTTCACCACTTTAAAATCATCACCCTGCTCCCCCAGTCTATAGAACAACTTTGGGATTGGTGAAGCATTCTTACCTGTTATGACAATAGACAATAGACAATAGACAATAGATGCAGGAGTAGGCCATTCTGCCCTTTGAGCCTGCACCACCATTCAATATGATCATGGCTGATCATTCCTAATCAGTATCCTGTTCCAGCCTTATCTCCATACCCCTTGACTCCACTATCTTTAAGAGCTCTATCCAATTCTTTCTTAAATGAATCCAGAGACTGGGCCTCCACTGCCCTCTGGGGCAGAGCATTCCACACAGCCACCACTCTCTGGGTGAAGTAGTTTCTCCTCATCTCTGTCCTAAATGGTCTACCCCGTATTTTTAAGTTGTGTCCTCTGGTTCGGCACTCCCCCATCAACGGAAATATGTTCCCTCCTGCCAGAGTGTCCAGTCCTTTCATAATCCTATACGTTTCAATCAGATCCCCTCTCAGTCTTCTAAACTCAAGGGTATACAAGCCCAGTCGCTTCAGTCTTTCCGTGTAAGGCAATCCTGCCATTCCAGGAACTGACCTCGTGAACCTACGCTGCACTCCCTCAATAGCCAGAATGTCTTTCCTCAAATTTGGAGACCAGAACTGTACACAGTACTCCAGGTGTGGTCTCACCAGGGCCCTGTACAGCTGCAGAAGCACCTCTTTGCTTCTATACTCAATCCCTCTTGTTATGAAGGCCAGCATGCTATTAGCCTTCTTCACGACCTGCTGTACCTGCATGCTTGCCTTCATTGACTGGTGGACAAGAACACCCAGATCTCTCTGAACAGCCCCTTTACCTAATTTGATACCATTGAGGTAGTAATCTGCCTTCCTGTTCTTGCCACCAAAGTGGATAACCAGACATTTATCCACATTAAACTGCATCTGCCATGCATCTGCCCACTCACCTAACTTGTCCAGGTCACCCTGTAATCCCCTAACATCCTCATCACATTTCACCCTACCACGTAGCTTTGTGTCATCAGCAAATTTGCTAATGTTATTGCTGATACCATCTTCTATATCATTTACATATATTGTAAAAAGCTGCGGTCCCAGCACGGATCCCTGCGGTACCCCACTGGTCACTGCCTGCCATTTCGAAATGGAGCCGTTAATCACTACCCTTTGTTTCCTATTAGCCAACCAATTCTCTATCCAATCTAGTACTTTGCCCCCAATCCCATGCACCCTAATTTTACTCACTAACCTCTTGTGTGGGACTTTATCAAAAGCTTTCTGAAAGTCCAGGTACACTACATCCACTGGATCTCAGGTTATGGGTCTACACATTCTTTGTCTAATGAAATAATGTGTCATATCTAAACTGTTGCTTTTCAACAACTTCAACGAACTATTAAAAAACTGCTACAAAGTGTCAACTGCCGATATTAAAGCACTGTGATCACAGACCTCTCAAAATCAACACCACCCTTATAAATTAGAGAAAGGCAGGGAAGGGCAGGATGGCTATAGGCACTCCTCCTTCTGGATTGTAAAAGCCCCCTTCATCCACAAATCCTCTGATGGGTGAATGTAAAAATCAGATGCAAGAGCACATTTGGGAATCCACCTCAATCCCATGTTTCTCCATGTCTTATATAAAATCTAGGAGTCTGCACATCAAAATCAGTTAGAGGTGCTCTCGCTAAACAGAAAACGGCACCAGGAGCACCAAAGACGATTATCCTTTGTGTGGAGCCACAGAAAATGGGGGAGATACTAAATAAATATTTTACATCAGTATTTACTGTGGAAAAGGATATGGAAGATATAGACTGTAGGGAAATATATGGTGACACCTTGCAAACTGTCCAGATTACAGAGGAGGAAGTGCTGGATGTCTTGAAATGGTTAAAGGTGGATAAATCCCCAGGACCTGATCAGGTGTACCTGAGAACTCTGTGGGAAGCTAGAGAAGTGATTGCTGGGCCTCTTGCTGAGATATTTGTATCATCGATAGTCACAGAAGACTGGAGGTTGGCAAATGTGGTGCCACTGTTTAAGAAGGGTGGTAAGGACATGCCAGGGAACTATAGACCAGTGAGCCTGACCTCGCTGGTGGGCAAGTTGTTGGAAGGAATCCTGAGGGACAGGCTTTACATGTATTTGGAAAGGCAAGGACTGATTCGGGATAGTCAACATGGTGCCACTGTTTAAGAAGGGTGGTAAGGACATGCCAGGGAACTATAGACCAGTGAGCCTGACCTCGCTGGTAGGCAAGTTGTTGGAGGGAATCCTGAGGGACAGGCTTTACATGTATTTGGAAAGGCAAGGACTGATTCGGGATAGTCAACATGGCTTTGTGCATGGGAAATCATGTCTCACAAACTTGATTGAGTTTTTTGATGAAGTAACAAAGAAGATTGATGAGGGCAGAGCAGTAGATGTGATCTATATGGACTTCAGTAAGGCGTTCGACAAGGTTCCCCATGGGAGACTGATTAGCAAGGTTAGATCTCGTGGAATACAGGGAGAACTAGCCATTTGGATACAGAACTGGCTCAAACGTAGAAGACAGAGGGTGGTAGTGAAGGGTTGTTTTTCAGACTGGAGGCCTGTGACCAGTGGAGTGCCACAAGGATTGGTGCTGGGCCCTCTACTTTTTGTTATTTACATAAATGATTTGGATGCGAGCATAAGAGGTACAGTTAGTAAGTTTGCAGATGACACAAAAATTGGAGGTGTAGTGGACAGCAAAGAGGGTTACCTCAGATTACAACAAAATCTGGACCAGATGGGCCAATGGGCTGAGAAGTGGCAGATGGAGTTTAATTCAGATAAATGCGAGGTGCTGCATTTTGGGAAAGCAAATTTTAGCAGGACTTATACACTTAATGGTAAGGTTCTAGGGAGTGTTGCTGAACAAAGAGACCTTGGAGTGCAGGTTCATAGCTCCTTGAAAGTGGAGTTGCAGATAGATAAGATAGTGAAGAAGCCGTTTGGTATGCTTTCCTTCATTGGTCAGCGTATTGAGTACAGGAGTTAGGAGCTGAAAATGTGTTGCTGGAAATGCGCAGCAGGTCAGGCAGCATCCAAGGAGCAGGAGAATCGACGTTTCGGGCATGAGCCCTTCTTCAGGAATGATTCTCCTGCTCCTTGGATGCTGCCTGACCTGCTGCGCTTTTCCAGCAACACATTTTCAGCTTTGATCTCCAGCATCTGCAGTCCTCACTTTCTCCTACAGGAGTTGGGATGTCATGTTGCGGCTGTACAGGACATTGGTTAGGCCACTGTTGGAATATTGCGTGCAATTCTGGTCTCCTTCCTCTCGGAAAGATGTTGTGAAACTTGAAAGGGTTCAGAAAAGATTTACAGGGATGTTGTCAGGATTGGAGGATCTGAGCTATGGGTAGAGGCTGAATAGGCTGGGGCTGTTTTCCTTGGAGAGTCGGAGGCTGAGGAGTGACCTTATAGAGGTTTAAAAAATTGAGGGGCATGGATAGGATAAATAGACAGTCTTTTCCCTGGGGTCGCGGAGTCCAGAACTAGAGGGCATAGGTTTATGGTGAGAGGGGAAAGATATAAAAAAGACCTAAGGAGCAACTTTTTCACGCAGAGTGGTACGTGTACGGAATGAGCTGCCAGAGGATGTGGTGGAGGCTGGTACAATTGCAACATTTAAGAGGCATTTGGATGGGTATATGAATAGGAAGAATTTGGGCCAGGTGCTGGCAGGTGGGACTAGATTTGGTTGGGATATTTGGTTGGCATGGACGGGTTGGACCAAAGGGTCTGTTTCCATGCTATACATCTCTATGACTCTATCTACTCTGCAAGTGACTGCAATGGAGAAAGAATCAATGTGACATTATGTTTTTGACTGACCTGTCTAATGTTCCACACACCCATTGTGTACCTGAGCAAGTTGTAAAAAACATTCCAAAAATCTACTTTGTGTTTCTTCTTTGATATAAGTGAACCCAGCACAACTGGTTTTTCAGGAAAACCTTTTGAAAGAGTTGTAGAAATGATTTCTTTCTTTCTTCGAACAACAATCACCTGTGATATCAATCAGAAGAAAATCCTATTCTGAAAGGTGGTCTTGCTTGGTTGCTGAACAGATTGAATAGCGATCTAAATGCTTCCTTGTCACTAGCTCTAGGATACAATACCCAAAGCTGAACTATTGATTTTTTTTTCAGTCAATTGCAGCAGAACTGCATGAGTGTGTTGGTGATGGGAAAATCTATCTAATTCACTGTGCAAAAGGCCAAATGGTTTTCCAAACTGCTTCGGACAATATAGTTGGCAAAAGCCCCTTATCATGTATCATTCTGTGTTTGCATTAGCCGATTCATCCTCATCAATATACCTTCCTGGGCGTTCCTTTGACTACAATGGTCCAAAGTTGACATTCATATCTGTAATGGAAAAGGGTGAGACACTTCATGAGTTCACAGTATAAATGTGTGTCATAACATCATACAGCACGGAAACAGGCCCTTTGACCCAATTTGGCAATGTTGGCCAGGTTTCCTAAACTGAGCTAGTCCCATTTGCCTTCATTTGGCCCACATGCCTCTGAACCTTTCCTATCCAAATGACTTTTAAATGTTGTAATTGTTCCCACCTCCAGCACTTCCTCTGGCAGCTCATTCCATATTTGCACACCCCTCTGTGTAAAAAAGTTGCCCCTCAGGTTCCTTTTAAATCCTTCTGCTCTCATCTTAAACCTGTGCCATCCAATTTTGGACTCTCCTACCCTGGGTAAAGACTGTGGTTATTCATCTTATCTCTACCCCTCATGATTTCATAAACCTCTATAACAGCATTGCTCAACCTTTTACACTCCAGTGAAAAAAGTCCCAGCCTATCCAGCCTCTCTCTATAACTCAAACCTTCCAGTCTTGGTAACATGAAATTTTTTTTTTGCAACCTTTAATTGTTATTGTTTAATAACATCTTTCCAAGAGTAAGGTGACCAGAATTGTATGTGGTATCACAAATATCTTGTACAGTTGTAACATGACACCCCAACTCCTGCACTCAGTGCTCTGAATGATGAAGGCAAGTGTGCCAAATGCCTTCTTCACCACTTTGTCTACCGCTGACGCCACTTTCAAGGAACTATGTACCTGCACCCGAGGTCTCTCTGTTCGACAACACTCCCCAGGACCCTACCATTAACAGTCAAGTCATGCCATGGTTTGCCCTACCAAATGCAACACCTCACATTTATTTGAATTAAATTCCATCTGCCATTCTTTGGTTAATTGGTCTAGTTGATCAAGAACCCACTGTACTCCTAGATAACCTTCTTCACTGTACACTACACCAACAATTTTGGTTCCATTACAGACTTACTAACCATGCCTCCAATATTTGCATCCAAGTTGTTTATGAGACTAAATAACTGTGATATGTCTATTTTAAAATTCAACATTGAATTATTTTCATTCAGACATTTTTGTTGGACAGTTGACTATAAGTAAATATTCCTCTGCTGTCAGAAATTGTAAATGCATTGATGAAGATTCCTGCCAGCTACAGGGATGACATGCTAGTCTGGGACCTGCTGTTTGGTGATAGAGCACACAAGGAAGAAGGTTCCACTGCAGCTGATGGTTTGTTGGTGGAGAAGGTCCTGGATCTATCCATATTCTATCAACACAACACAGGGACTGATGACTGTTGTACAATCTTTGTTGTCTCTTTTGACCAGTATTGGTTCATCCCTGAGTACACTGATACAGCTGTGCCTTTGCTTTGTAGTCCCACAGAACATTGCAATGTCGTGCAACACCATTCACAGGCAGATGTCCTGCTCTGTTTGTCTCAAAACTCATACCACCTGGATGTACTTCCTGCAGCCAGAGTGGATTATGTGAAAGCGATCCTTTCTGATAAAGAATTTTAAGGCGGTGGCTAAGATAGCAGCAGAGCAGGCCCCCGAGCCAGAGATCATTCACTCCATCTATTTCTTTTCTTTTTTCTCTCCCTCTTTTCACTCTTTCTTTTCTTTTTGTTTTTACTTCCCTGTCCTCAGGTGGCATCAGAAATGTCCAGGTTAAAAGCCAATGTGGACTCCTAGTCTCAGCATGGACTCAAACTCCTGGTCTTAGTGTGGGCTCAAACTCCTGATCTCAGCGTGGACTCGAGCTCCCAGCCTCAGCATGGACTCAAACTCCTGGTCTTAGCGTGGACTCAAACTCCCGGCCTCAGAATGGACCCAAACTTCCGGCCTCAGCATGGACTCAAACTCTTGGCCTCAGTGTGGTCTCAGACTCCTGGCCATAGCAGGGGCTCAAACTCTCGGCCTCAATGTGGTCTTGGATTCCTGGCCTCAAAGAGAAACCCAGCACAGTCTGAGTTGGAAAGACTATTGTTCTGAACTCTTATTTCTCTATTTTTCTAATTTACTTATGGACTTTTTTATTTCTTTACTTTTCTATTTTTCCTAATAGAATTTGTACTTAAGAATCTGTACCTAGGTAACTTGTACCTAAGATGGTGCTGTAAGTGGCAACTTGAAAACATTTTACTGTACTCATGCGAATACATGAAACAACAAAGCTAATTACTGTAATTAATAAGAGGTGTTCACAGCTGATGCCCTTCACATAACAGCTATGTCTCATTCTACATATCTCAGACACCCTTATAGTTTTACAAAGAAACACCACTGAATTCTACAATTCATCCTGCTGATCAGAGTACTGTAATGATAGTTCTTCAACAAGCAAGTATGAAACTTGCTTCATCTTCAAGCACACCAGTAAATAGATCTGCTATAGAGCCCCTTTCTGCCATGGATTACCATATAATTGAGATGAGTTTTTAGAGTTATTTGATGACCATTGAGGTCTTCCATTCCAAGTTGTTTCAAATACGTTTCAAGGACTTCTACACCTCCAAACATGGTAGACATGCTTTATATATTCGTTCACCTCTAGCAGCAGTGCTTCTACCTCAAACTACAACTCAAGTTACGCTGAAGTGTCGTACTCTGATCATACTCCTGCTGAGTGGTTCACAGGGGGTTCACCTTCTTCAGGCTCGGCCAAGGTGACCTTCCACAGTTTAGCAGCTTTGTCATCTTTCAAGATATGGTAGGCTTTCCTCTGGAATCCACCCTTCATTGGTGCCAGGTGTGCCCCAGCAAGTGTGTCAAATTATGCCCTCAACCTGTTCCACATTCTGCCTTCTTACTAGCCAATGTGAACCATCCAACATCCCACCCTTCTCACATCAGACTGAAATAGAGTCAAAATGAAATTTTGGGGCTGGATGGTGATGGGGATGGGGGTTTGGGTCAGAGAAAAATGTTAGTAGTTAATTTTAAGCATTCTATCTGAATGCATCACAACGTGGTATGGGAACCAGTCTTCCCAAGACTGCCAAGAGTCGGGAACACAGCCCAGTCCATCTTGCAAACCAGCCTTCCAACCATAGACTCCATCTATACTCCCTGATGCCTCACAGAAGCAACCAACATAATCAGATCCCCTCCCACCCTGGTAATACTGTCTTTCATCCGCTTCCATTGGAGAAAATATATAGAAGTTTAAATACATATACAAATAGATTCAAGAACAACTTCTTCCCCTCTGTTATCAGACTTTTGTTTGGACCTCTCAAATGTTAATTCTGATCTCTCTCTTTGCACCATCTCTGCTGCTGTAACACTGTATTCTGCACTCTATTCTGCTACCATGATGCACTTTGTGTGGTACAGTGTGCCTGCATTGCATGCAAAACAACACTCCTCCCTGTATCTTGGTACACTTGACAACAATAAATCATGCAAACCAACACTTCACTGTATCTCGGTGGACATGATAACAACAAATCAATCACTGGCTAGGCCTGCATTCATTGCCTACTGCCAGTTAAGACCCAACCACATTGCTGTGGGTCTGGAGTCACATGTAGGCCAGACCGAGTAAGGATGGCAGTTTCCTTCTCTAAAGACATTAGTGAACCAGATGGGGTTTTCCAGCAATTGACAATGGATTCATTGTCATAATTAGACTCTTAATTCCAGATTTTTCTTTTTATTGCATTCAAATTTTACCACCTGAATCAAACCAGGACCCCAGAACATTATTGTATCTCTGGATGAATAGTCTAGCAAAATTATTACTAGGCCATCACCTCTCTAAAGAGTTAAGAAAAGTGATAAAGGTTAATGATAATGATCTGAAATGGTAGAATGAATGACTTGGGAGTGAGGAGAAGGGGCGCAGAGTGTCGGACAATGGCTAGGATCTATTCTGCTAATGAATAGTGTACATTCTTTGTGACATCTATTGGAATGAGAGACACACTTGGGATTATGACCAAGCCTGCAGGGTCCAAGAAATGCATTCTCCTATATATTTATCTATGTGGTGTAAAGGTTAAGACACTTTATTGCAGAACCAGCATCAAATATATAGATCTTGAAGATCTGACTGCAGCCCAACAGAAAATCTCTTCAATATGCTGGGGCTGCTCCTGGGAAACCTGAATCTTCCATCTCTAACAAACCCTTGGGAAATTCATTTCTAGTTTGAATGACGGAATTTTCATAAAATGG
Organism: Chiloscyllium punctatum; assembly: GCF_047496795.1. Classification (NCBI taxonomy): domain Eukaryota; kingdom Metazoa; phylum Chordata; class Chondrichthyes; order Orectolobiformes; family Hemiscylliidae; genus Chiloscyllium; species Chiloscyllium punctatum. The sequence continues at coordinate 22,796,855 of NC_092747.1, read as the reverse complement.
ATCTACATACTTCAAAGGTATTATTACATTGCGTGCACTTAAGACCATGTTAATTACAACCAGATCATAGCCCCATTCATAATCTAATTTTACACACCTCATTTTGTCAGTGAGTTGGTTAGTGAGTCAGTAGTTATTATATCATATTGTCGTAGCTGACCAACTAATCATAATGATTTCTGCCTTCCAGCTGTTGGATCATGGAATGTCATAACTGTCTCTGGCTCTCAGAGGACCAGGCTCAATTAGCTGTGAAGACCTACTGGATAAACCCTGGGGACATGAGCAATATTCTGAAGATGGGCTCGAGAAATATTCAGAAAATGGATCAGAAGAGTCTTTTTTACCCAGCGCATCAATAGGCACTCTATATGTTGATGGATTAATACAATCAGATTAAAATGAAATGATTTAATTCTTCAAGAGTACAATAGTGTTGAAAACTGAGTATGTTATTATTTTTAAATGTTTTTGTTATTTTGTGTGATTGCTTCCTTCTTCAGCTCGATTCTCTGAATTGTCTCTCCTTCCTGCTCTTGTTCTTTTTCATTGGTGCTTTTAAATCATCCCATCTCTGAACTTTTTTCTTTTGATCCTCTGAACTAAAATATACCATCTTACTTGCAGTTCCTCTGTTAAATCGATAATCATTCTTCCTCGAAAGAACTCTTGCCCAGAATATCACAACTGTATAACTTACAACTTTGCTCAGTTCACTTTCTTCCACAATCTGGTTTAATGTCATTTGACCACAATTTCTTGATTTGGCGCAGAAGAGGATGACTCTCTTCCACTCTAAGGATGAGTCCTTGGGACAGAAAATGGTCGTGGGTAGGGCTGGGTGGGGCATTGGTGTAGCAGCGCGGTCCTTATGTAGTTTCTGCCTGGATTCCGATTTCTCCCAATTACAAGTCTTGAGGAGCTTGATACTGTTCTGGATGCTCCCCCTCCACTTTGGACGATCTTGGGCGAGTGATTCCCAGGTGCCTGTGGAAATGCTGCACTCCACTAGTGACCCCACGAAGGTATCCATGAAGTGCTTCTGCTGTCCACCTGAGGCTCACCAGCTGTTTCGAAGCTGGGAGGAGAGCATCTGCTTGGGGAGTCTTGTGTCGGTCATGCAGGCAACATGCCCAACCCATCAAGGCTGATTGGGGGGTGGTCAGTGCCTTGATGCTGGGCATGTTGGCCTGGTCAAGGATGCTAGTGTTGATGTGTCTTTCTTGCCAAGCCGAAATTGCCTTCTTAAACCTCTCTGCCTCTCTTCCATTAAGAGACTGAATGACCTTTTGGATATCTGTCTCTAATTACTTCTTACGTGATATGGTGCCAAATGTTGTTCAATAATACTCCTGTGAAGTGCCTTTGGACATTTCACTGCATTAAAAGGTACAATATAAATGCAAATTATTGTTCTTCATGTCAACAGTGTTTATTTTTAGATTGTATTATTTCTCTAAAATGTCACTTAACCTTACACAATTAAAGTAGACAGGATGTAAAGTATTAACTGAAAGCAATCTTGTTCTTTCTGAAACAATTAATATTACAAATAATTCACTGGCCTACTATGGAAAGCTTATTTTACATATGAGTTACAATTTAGCTGATATTTAATGGTTCCTACACTGCATTCAATATTTCCTCACTCTTGTAATTGAAACCCCTGAGATATCCTCTGTGTTTCCTTACAAATCTAATGACAAGCACCCTGAACACGTGCCCCTGAAGGGATAATTTATGTTGAAAAAAAATCTGATACTGAAGGCTGGGTTTACTGCTCCTTTGTCAATGGGTTAAGGCTAGTGGGCTATTGAATTGAGCAGTCACAGTGCGCCCACCACCACATCTTCACGCCCACTGCAATTTTACCAGTGGCAGAGAGAAACATCGGGCAGGCTTGCCAGCCTTTCAGTCAGTGGAGGTAATTAATGCCCATGTAAGGGTCTCCATCCTCTGCTGGGTCTAAAATTACTCCTTATGTGATGTGGTGCCAAATGTTGTTTAATAATGCTCCTGTGAAGTGCCTTTGGACACTACAGTGTGGAAATAGGCCATTCAGCCCATTGAGTCCACACTGACCCTCCAAAGAACATCCCATCCACACTATCCCTGTATTTCCCAAGGCCAATCCACCTAACCTGTATATCTTTGGACTGTGGGAGAAACCAGAGCACCCAAAGGAAACCCACGCTGACACAGGGAGAATGTGTAGACCCCACACAGTCACCCAAGGGTGAAGTTGAAGAGCTGAAAAATGTGCTGCTGGAAAAGCGCAGCAGGTCAGGCAGCATCCAAGGAGCAGGAGAATCGATGTTTTGGGCATAAGCCCTTCTTCAGGAATGAGGAAGGTGTACCAAGCAGGCTAAGATAAAAGGTAGGGAGGAAGGACTTGGGGAAGGGGCGTTGGAAATGCGATAGGTCGAAGGAGGTTAAGGTGAGGGTGATAGGCCGGAGAGGGGGTGGGGGCGGAGAGGTTGGGAAGAAGATTGCAGGTCAAGAAGGCGGTGCTGAGTCCGAGGGTTGGGACTGAGATAAGGTGGGAGGGAAGGGAAATGAGGAAGCTGGAGAAATCTGCATTCATCCCTTGTGGTTGGAGGGTTCCTAGGCGGAAGATGAGGCGCTCTTCCTCCAGGCGTCATGTTGCCATGGTCTGGCGATGGAGGAGGCCAAAGACCTGCATGTCCTTGGTGGAGTGGGAGGGGGAGTTAAAGTGTTCCGCCACGGGACGGTTGGGTTGGTTGGTGCGGGTGTCCCAGAGGTGTTCTCTGAAATGTTCCACAAGTAGGCGGCATGTCTTCCCAATGTAGAGGAGCCACATCGGGTGTAGCGGATGCAGTACATGATGTGTGTGGAGGTGCAGGTGAATTTGTGACGGATATGGAAGGATCCCTTAGGGCCTTGGAGGGAAGTGAGGGGAGAGGTGTGGGCCAAGTTTTGCATTTCTTGCGGTTGCAGGGGAAGGTGCCGGGATTGGAAGTTGGGTTGGTGGGGGGTATGGACCTGACGAGGAAATCGCGGAGGGAGTGTCTTTCTGGAAAGCTGATAGGGGAGGGGAGGGAAATATATCCTTGGTGGTGGGGTCTGTTTGGAGGTGGCGGAAATGACGAAGGATGATACGATGTATCTGGAGGTTGGTGGGGTGGTAGGTGAGGACCAGTGGGGTTCTGTCCTGGTGGCGATTGGAGGGGCGGGGTTCAATGGTGGAGGAGCGGGAAGTGGATGAAATGCAGTGGAGAGCATCATCAACCACATCTGAGGGGAAATTACAGTCTTTGAAGAAGGAGGCATCTGGGTTGTTCGGTATTGGAATTGGTCCTCCTGGGAGCAGATGTGGTGGAGGCGAAGGAATTGGGAATATGGGATGGCGTTTTTACAAGGGGCAGGGTGAGAGGAGGTGTAATCTAGGTAGCTGTGGGAGTTGGTCGGTTTATAGTAAATGTCCGTGTTAAGTCGGTCGCCCAAGATTGAAATGGAGGGGTCTAGGAAGGGGAGGGAGGAGTCTGAGATGGTCCAGGTAAATTTGAGGTCGGGGTGGAAGGTGCTAGTAAAGTGGATGAACTGTTCAAACTCCTCGTGGGAGCACGAGGTAGCGCCGATACAGTCATCGATGTAGCGGAGGAAAAGTTGGGGGCTGGTGCCAGTGTAGCTGTGGCAGGTGGACTGTTCCACATATCCTACGAGGAGGCAGGCTTTTCCAGCAACACATTTTTCAGCTCTGATCTCCAGCATCTGCATTCCTCACTTTCTCCAAGGGGGAAGTTGAACCCAGGTTCCTAGATCTGTCAGACAGCAGTGCTAGCCATTGAGCTGCTGTGCTGGCTTAACTTCATTACATTTCATGAGAGACCCATGCAAATTGATGGTCAACTCCCTGTGGCCAGACTCAACAGCCAATTGAACACTTTTATTTCTGCTGGTCAGCGTCTGGGACTGGTGGTCGCTACCTCCCTCCCCACCCTACATTTGGGTTGTGGTAGCATGAACTGTTAATAATAAAGAAAAATCAAACAATACCTATCAGCGAGTATCTGTAAAAAGAAAGGCTGGTTTACAATTAATAGTTTGGATCTGTTTCCTTCCTCAGAACTGAACATCACACGATAAGCTACCACTTTTTTTGTGAGATTTAATTAAGGAAAATAAGTACTACATTCACAGGAAAAGAGGTGAATGGTTTGATTTACAAACTGCAAACCATTGCAAATGCTAGAAATCTGTACTAACGAGACCAATGAGGCTTCATTCTCAGTTGATACTGCCTGACCTGTCAAGTGTTGAAGGCAATTTCTACTTTTATTTTTGAATGACTGCAAACTTCTGAGGAGAAGACTACTAAGAATATGAAAGATCTCTGAGTAGCTAAAGAGACTGACAAAGATGAATGTAGCTCAGATCGTGAAGAGAATGAGAGCCTTGGGAGAGACACATTCCAGGAAAAGCATGAGAAAACAAGAAATGAAGAGAAGAAGTGAGAAAAGCATGTCAAATGCAGCAGAACAGAAACACAAGTGTCTGGACAACGCAGGGTCTGCAGCTTCCTATTCAGAGAAAACAAACACATCAGCATCATGTTCACACAATCACTGAATTGGTATGGCACCGAAGGAGGCCATTTGGCCATCCTGCTTGCATTGGTTCTATTACTTTGCGCCAATTTCATGCTTTTCCCCAACCTCTGCATATTATGTCTATCCCAAAGAATCCTATTCCTACGAATCTTCTCCTGTAATTTCCCCACCATTGACATAAGGATCACTGGCCTATAGTTTCCCAAGTTATCATTGTTGCCCTTCTTAAACAAAGAAACAATGTTGTCTATCGTCCAATCATCTGGGACCTCTCTTGTGACTAAAGAAGTTACAAAGCATTCATACAAAGCAATTTCCTCACCTGCCTCCCTCTGTATACTGGGATAGATCCCATCAGGTCCTGGGGACTTATCTACCTCAATGCTTTTCAAAACACCCAACACCTCCTCATTTTTTATATTGACATGCCCTAGAATAGCAACATACCCCTCCCAAGACTCACCATGCACCATGTCCTTCTCTTTTGTGAATACAAAATATTCATTAAGGACCTCACCCACTTCCTCTGACTACATGCATAAAATCACACATTTGTCCTTGAGTTGGTCCGTCCCTTCCCTAGCTACCCTCTTACTCCTTATACATGTATTAAACGACTTGAGAGTCTACCTAATCCTGTGTGCCAAAGACATTTTATGGCCTGCTTTTGCCCTCCTACTTCCTTGTTTGAGTTCTTTCCTGACATCTTTTGTCCTTCTTGAGGGTTCTGTCTGTCTTCAGTTTCCTAAACCTTATGTATACCTCCTTCTTCTTTTTGATTAAGCTCTCAATTTCTCTTGCCGTCCAAGGTTCCCAAATCTTGCCATCTTCATTTTCACAGGAACATGCTGGTCCTGAACTCTAATCAATGAGCCTTTAAAAGATTCTCACATACCAGATGTGGATTTACCCTCAAACAGCTGCACCCATCCTACATTCCCTCCCTTCTGCCTAATATTGTGGCAGTTAGCCTCCTCCCAGTTTTGTACAGTCACCTGAGGACTGGCATTATCTTTATCCATAAATAATTTAAATCTTACAGGATTATGGTCACTGTTCCCAAAATGCTCCCCATTGAAGATTTGATCTCCTGGGCTCGGCTCATTCCCCAGTAATGTGTCGAGGATGCCCCCTTCTCTCATTGGACTATTTACATATTGTTTAAAAAAACTATTCTGGGCACACCTAACAAATTCCCCTCCATCCAAGTCCTGGGACTAAGGGAATCCCAGTCAATGTAGGGGAAGTTAAAATCCTCCACCACAAAAAACTTGTTTTTACATTTTTCCATAAGCCGTCCACATGCTTGTCCCTCTATCATTCCCTGATAATTAAAAGACCTGTAGTACAACCCCCATCAAAGTGATCTGTTGTTGTATTCCTCAGCTTTATCCATAAGCCTCACTGGATGAGCCCTCCCTCAGCTGTGATATTTTCCCTTCTCCCCAACTATTTTACATCCGCTGTATCTCATCTGAAACATCTAAATTGTGGAACATTAAGCTACAGTCTTGTCCTTCTCTCAACCAAGTCTCTGTAACAGCTACCCAACATCACAGTTATATGTATTGATCCAAGCTCTAAATTCATCTGCCTTGCCTGTCATACATTTAAAACAAATACACCTCAGACCGCCAGTCCTGCCATGTTCAGTAACCTCTCCCTGTCTGTTCTTCCTCTTAGTCTCACTGATCTTAGTCTCTGACACCTCCTCAGTCATTTAACTTTGTAACCTACTAGTCCTCCTACACACACACTCATACACACACACTCCACACCACACTCACACACACACACACATACACACACAAGTACACACCCACACTCTCACACACACACAAGTACATACCTACACTCTCACACACACCCACCCACACACACACACACACACCCACACACACACACCCTCGCCCCCCCCCACACACATACACACCCACACTCTCACACACACCCACAGACACACACACACAAGTACACACTCACACTCACACACACGCAGTCTCGCTCCCCCCCACGCCCCCCCCTCCCCCCCAATAAACAAACACACACACACACACACACACACTGAATGGCATGAGCAAACCTCCCTACCAGGATATTGGTGCCCCTCCAGTTTAGCTGCAACTTGTTCTTCTTGTATAGGTCCCACCTGCCCTGGAGGAGGTACCGATGATCCACACATCTGAAGCCCTCCCTCCTACACCAACAACCTACACCTACACCAACTTACAAAAGCCCTCCTTTTAGCCATGTATTTAACTGCACTGTCTTCCTTTTCTAGCCTCACTGGTATGTGGCACAGGAAGTAAAAATGAAACCACAACTCCAAAGATCGTCCTTTTCAACTTCCTACCTAACTCCCTGAACTCCCTTTGCAGGACTTCCTCTCTCTTTCTGCCTATACCATTCGTACCAATATAGACCACAACCCCTGGCTTTCCCTTCCCCTTCAGAATATCCTGTGCCCACTCCGAGACTTCCTGAGCCTGGTACCAGGGAGGCAACACATCATCCTGGAGTCTTGCTTGCAGTCATAGGAATGCCTATCTGTTCCCCTGACTATAGAGTCCCCTATCACTCCCACTTGCCCACACTTTGACCCTCCCTGCTGTACAACAGTGAGAGTCATGGTGCCACTGATCTGGCTTTTCCCTGAGAGGGCATCATCCCCAACAGTGTCCAAAAGATTATACTTGTTTGAGAGGGATGGCCGTGGAAGACTCCTGTACTGCCTGCCCACACAACTATAAAGAAAATTTCTAGAGTGAGGAACCACCATCCATGGTGAACTAAAGAAGTTAAGGGAAGAATCATACTAAAAGAAAAAGCATATAACTGTGGAAAGATGATTGACAGGTCAGCTGATTGGGCAGAATATTAGCCAATAATGACTAAAAGGTTAAGTCTGGAGTCAGAAGTTAGAGAACGAGAGGAAGCTGACCAGAAATGTTGAAACAGAAAGCAAGAACTTCTACAGATGTTTAAAAAGAAAAGACACAGATGAGAATATTTGAACTCCAAACATTAACTCTGTTTTCTTTTTACAAATGCTGAGTTTTTCGAGAAATTTGCAGCATCCACAGTTCGTTAGGTTTTTTTTACTGCAGAACTTTAGAACGCTCTACTTCAAATTGCGCTAAGCGTTTTAAGGCAAACTTTGGTAGATTCATTTGGATATAGGAACCAAAGGCGATCAAGTATCGATCAGACTGTGGAATTTCAAGCACAACAGATCAGCCATTATCTTATCGAATGGTAAAAGAGGTTTGAATGGCTAACTGACCTGCCTCTGCTACTATTTTATATGTTCATATGATTGTTTGCAGCAACACCACCCATAATTAGACGTTCCCTTAGTCTGAGATCAGCAATACTTTTCTTGAAGTATTTGAGGATTTGTTCTCTTGAGGATACAATCATAAAATCTTTTGAAACATTGGATGAGAATTTATTTTGAGATGCTGAGCTCTACAGGCACTCTCAAGATCATTTCTTGAATATGTTCGTAAGTCAATATGTGTTCAAGTCAGAACACAACATAGGTCAAGATAGCTGTTCATGCGTTTTAGGAAATGTTTGCATGCAAGGTTGTTAATATTAATACACCCTTCTGTGGGATCTCGCTCGTAAGTATGAGTATTTGTAAGTTGACCACTGCATATACCAGTATTTTTTTACTTTACAATGTGACATGAACATGCCATGTTGTAAATCTGCCTTTTGTAGGCAATTTGAGGTTTTCTTCACCTAAAATTAAAACTGTGCTTAATGTCCTGTAAAACACAACAGAACACTTGGTTCTTTAAAAGTGCATGAAAATCAAAGACATGACTAAGGTCTCTCAGTTTATTTCAAAGCTCTCGGAATTCTTTAGGACAAACGATCAAACATAATCTGTACTTTAGGGTGTAGGTTTGCTCGCTGAGCTGTAGGTTTGATATCCAGACATTTCATTACCTGGCTAGGTAACATCATCAGTGGCGACCTCCAAGTGAAGCGAAGCTGTTGTCTCCTGCTTTCTATTTATATGTTTGTCCTGGATGGGGTTCCAGCGAGCAAACCTACACTCTAAACCTCAACCTGAGCTACAAACCTTCACAAACCTTGCAATAATCTATACTTTTTGACCCATCCAGCTAATAGGTGGGCTACAACAGTAGCTATTCTAAAATTAAAACATTCAACAAGATATCCTGTCAGTACACCATTCATCTCAGTGCAACAGATCAAATTTAATTATTTACTGTAATCCCTGAGGTTCAATAAAGAATAACATTAAAAACAGATTTCTTAAAAGAGGCCCTTATAATGTAGAAGGTATCGTTAGAGCACGTGAGAGTAGCAGCATTTATTCCCTGAGAATATTTTTAGGCTCAGACCCACCCAAACTCCTAATCAACCAATTCTCTCCCCACCCCAGTGTTGGACGTCCTGTTTCATTGGATAAAGCTGAGTAATGTTCCATATTTCTGGAGAGATGCAATGTTGTAGCTGTACTGGAGTTGGGCTTGATTAGGGCTACGGCCAATTATGAAACACATGCCTTCAGCATTACTGCTGCAATATTGTCAGGGCCCATAGCATTGGCTGAATGTGATTGCAAATGATTCAGTCTTGTCTTTTATTTCAGGATACGAATGTCAAAATATTATCTCAATGGAGAGATATTTCCGAGTGCTTTGGTGCAGAGGGATCTGGGAATCCTTGTGTATTAATCACGAGAAACTAGCGTGCAGCGATAGCAGGTAAAAAGGAAAGCAAATTGAATTTTAGCATTTATTACTAAAGGAATAGAATGTAAAAGGTGGGGAGTTTTATTACAACTATACAAGAACACCTGGATTGGTATATGAATAGGAAGGGTTCAGAGTGATACAGACTAACTGCTGGCATGAGGGACTAGGTCAGATTAGGATGCCTGGTTGGTGTGGATGAATTGAACTAAAGGGTCTATTTCTGTGCTGTATGACTCTGACTTGGTGCGACCACACTTGTGTATTGAGTACAACTTCAGTCCCCTTATTTAAGGAGAGATGTAGTTGTATTGGAGGAGGTTCACTGGATTGATTCCTGTGATAAGGGCTTTGTCTTATGAAAAGAGATTGAGCAGTTTAGGTCTATGCTGTTTGGAATTTAGTAGAATGAGAGGCAATCTATTGAGGTATGTAAGATGCTAAGGGAATTGACAAAGTAGAAAGGATGTTTTCTCACATGGGACAATCTAGAATGAGATGTCATAGCTTTAGAGTAAGGGGTAGCAGATTTAAACAGAGATGAGGAGAACTTACTTCTGTCAAATTCTGTGCAACCTGTGCAATTCACTACTTCAGAGTATAATGGATGCTGGGATATTGTGCAAATTTAAGGAGGAGATAGCTAGGTTTTTAATTAGTAATGGGCTGAAGGGTTATGAGGTGCAGGCAGGAAAGTGGAGTTCAGACCAAGAAGAGATCAGCCACTTTTGTATTAAATGGCAGAGAGGGCTGATTGCTTACTCCTGTTAGTTCTTATGAATCAAGTGAAATACAAGGAATTGGTGGTCAATCAGGCCTCCAAACACATCAATGGAATTGAGATTGAGAGGGTGGAGAGCATTAGGTTCCTCAGAGTGGTGATAACCGACACCCTGACCTGGACTTCCCATGTAGATGTAACAGTCAAGAAGGCACAGCAATGCCTCTTCTTCCTCCAGTGGCTCAGGAAATTTGCTATATCCATAAGGACTCTCATCAAGTTCTACAGATCTATTGAAAGCGTACTGTCCAGGTGCATAACAACCTGGTACAGTAACTGCTCTGCCCATATCTGTAAGAAATTACAGAAAGTGGTGCGCACAGCCACACCTTCATGGAAGCCAACCTTCCATCCAAGGACTCTATTTACACAGTTCCCTGTTGTGTAAAGGCTGCCAACATCATCAAAGACCCATTGCACCCTGGTAATGCTCTCCTACACCTCTTCTGTCAGGCAGAAGATACAGAAGCTTGAACACATGCACCAGCAAGTTCCGGAACAGCTTCTTCCCGGCCATTGTTAGACTGATGAATGAACTCTCTTGCCTCAAATAATGCTGACCTTGCTAATGTTGATATTGTCTAGTGCATGCCTGTGCAACATAACCTGTATGCCTCTGTCTAAGTCTTTTTAACAACCTCTGGTCTGTACATCCTTGCTTACTATGATCTGCCTATGCTGCTTGTAAACAAAGCTTTTCGCTGTACTTCGGAACATGTGGTAATAAATCATTCAAGCAACTAGGAAATCAATAATATGCAACCATTGCAATTATAATTGGTCTATTGCATAAAGACATCCATTGAAAAAATCTCCACTTAATTTTCTCTCCCTCAGAAGACAACTCCATCATCTCTGCTTAACTAAGGTCCCTCATTCCTGGCAGTATTCTCGTCAATCCAAACACAAAAGCCCTTCCATCCTTCCTAAAATGTGATGTCCAGCATTGTAGGCAAGATGATAGATAATGAGCATGTTTTGGTCGTATAGTGTGAGAGAAGGTTGTTGGGTAGAGTATCTAGATAGTTGTCTGCCCTTCTTTCAGGATATTAACAGAGGATGTAGACATTTTTGCTAATAGCTCAACCAAAGGATGGGTCAATTATTGGGTCATACCTTGTGAATCTAGATTATCTATTGAAATCCTTATGTGGGTTTTGGATCTTCTAACCAGAGTTATAAATGTTGAGAAACTGAGAAAAGGAGAATTGTAAAGAAAGGTGCATGATTGATATATTTTTGTATTTGGATTTCAAACTAGAGGCAAATGTGATTATTGATGTATAAAAAAAAATCAGAGAGTCCTTTGGAATCATGACCTAAATAAGAGGCATTTGGATGGGTAAATGAGTAGGAGGGGTTTGGAGGGATATGGGCCGGGTGCTGGCAGGTGGGACTAGATTGGGTTTGGATATCTGCTCGACATGGATGGGTTGGACTAAAGGGTCTGTTTTAATTCTGTACATCTCTATGACTCTATGACTCTAATACATGAAATCAAAAGCCCCCTGGAATGTTAATGGAAGATTGTTTGTCCATACTATAGAGTTTACAGCAAGGAGCAAACATTGAAATGTATTAACTTGCTTTTAGTTCAGAACAATCAAGGAATGATTTTAGCTTAGAAAAAGACCTAGAGTTTAAAAGCTTTCAGGGCTGACTTAGAGGAAACCTAACCAGGGTCAGGAACAAATATAGTTTGCTCTTCTAGGAAGGAGTATAGGACAATTCAAGTTACTTTAGTGTAAAAGTTTAGCTTGTGAAAATTCCAGTTAAGAAATGCTTGGTTAGAAGTTGGCAAATATTATGAAAAGACTGGGGAAGTGGAAGCTTTCAGTTTCATAATTATTCACGTAAGAGAATTTCACCTTTCACAGGATAGAACTGGGGAGAAGCATTTCAGTCAAATCAAAAAAATTAATAAAGAAGGAAAATTTCACAGGATCGAAATGCTGTAAAGTCATAGAGTCATAGACATGTACAGGAAACAGACCCTTTAGTCCAACTCATCCATGCCGACCAGATACCGTAACCTAATCTAGTCCCATTTGCCAACACTTGTCTCATGTCACTCTAAACCCTTCCTATTCTTATACCCATCCAGATGCCTTTTAAATGCTGTAATCGTACCAGCCTCTGCCACTTCCTCTGGCAGCTCATTCCAAACATGCATCACCCTCTGTGTGAAAATGTTGTCCCTTAGGTCCCTTTTCAATCTTTCTCCTCTCATCTTAAATCTATGCCCTCTAGTTCTGGACTCCACCAGCCCAGGGATAAGACCTCCTCTATTTATCCTATTCATGCTCCTCATTATTTTATAAACATCTGTAAGGTCACCCCTCAGTCTCCGACACTCCAGAGAAAACAGCCCCAGCCTATTCAGCCTCTTCCTGTAGCTCAAATCCTCCAACCCTGGCAACAACCTTGCAAATCTTTTCTGAACCCTTTCAGGTCTCACAACATCTTTCCAATAGGAAGGAGACTAGAATTGCACGCAATATTCCAAAAGTGACCTAACCACTGTCCTGTACAGCCGCAACATGACCTCCCAACTCCTGTACTCAGTACTCTGACCAATAAAGGAAAGCATACCAAACGCCTTCTTCACTATCCTATCTACCTGTGACTCCACTGTCAAGGAATTATGAATCTACATTCCAAGGTCTCTTTGGTCAGCAAGACTTCCCAGGACCTTACCATTAAATGTGTAAGTCCTGCCCTGATTTTCCAAAATGCAACATGTCACACTTATCTAACTTAAACTCTATCGGCCATCCCTCAGCCCATTGGTACACCTGATCAATATCCTGTTGTACTCTGAGGTAACCTTCTTCACTATCCATTACACCTCCAATTTTGGTGTCATCTGCAAACTTGCTAACTATACCTCCTATGTTAACATCCAAGTCATTTATAAAAACAATGAAAACTGGTGGATCTAGCATCGATCCTTGTGACACAACACTGGTCACAGGCCTCCAGTCTGAAAAGCATCCCTCCACCACCACCCTCTGTCTTCTACCTTTGAGCCAGTTCTGGAATTGGGAATAAATAAGACTTTGTTTTGCTGTGTGTTTCAAGATCCATCAAACTATCTGCTATATTTAGAAAGCTTGGATGGTTTCATTTTATTATTTCCCTTTTGAGTAATAAACATCTATTTGATTGTTAAAAGAAATATTTGACCTTGTGTAAGCCTATATTTCTGTGAATGACAACCACATAAAATAAATATGTGATCTATCAGCTAAATATTATTTTGGGATCACAGTCATCAGAACTATCATCAGTTCAGATCATAATGGACTGAGTAACTGTGGAAAACAGGGTAAACAGAAGTGTTACAGTTTTAATTTCAATGTTGACAGTACTTGTTGGTTCAGATAACTAATATGATGCAGCCTGCCATTTCATATGTGTTAATGGCTTTAAAATGTCCTGGAATTAGCAGAAAACAAATTGCTTTAAATTAAAAAAGAAATAATATAATTTCCTGTTTTGATTGAGATATTTATTTCTATTAATTATTATGAAGCTTACTTATTAGCTCAGTTATGTTTTGATTATTTGTGTATTGTTATCCTGCCTTGTCCCTTGCTTTGCTGAAATTATAATGTTTATGGGTTAAAATGATTGATATATTTCATTAACATGTTCCCATAAAATTATATTGCTAGTTTAATGAACATATTAATTCATCCACATTAAAATTACATAAAAAGTGGAAAGAAAATTTGTGTAAATATGACATAATATAATTTCAAGCCATTAGCCTTCATATGCTGATGGATAATTTGTGGCTTTAGAAGTGCAGGCAGCCAATAATGTGAAATTAACATTGTTAAATAACTGCTGCTGATTTCCCAACAGTTCTGTCTCTGTGCCTGATTATACTCTATTCCTGCTTGATTAGACTCTGCCTGTAACCTGAAGTAGGGATGAGAAGATGGCTCAGTGGTTAGCACTGCTGCTTCACAGTGCCATGGACCCATGTTTGATTCCAGCCTTGGGTGACTGTGTGGAGTTTGCACATTCTCCCCATGTCTGTGTAGGTTTCCGCTGGGTGCTCCGGTTTCATCCCATTGTCCAGAGATGGGCAGGTTAGGTGGATTAACCATGCTAAATTGCCAAGTGTGTCCAGGGATGAGCAGGCTCGATGATTTAGTTGTGGTATACGCAGGGTTATGGGGACAGGATGGGATGCTCTTCAGGGGGGTTGGTGTAGACTCAATGGGCTAAATGGCCTGCATTCTCATTGATGGGATTCTATGCATCTTATAATCTGTCAATCAAAAATTACAATGCATTATTAAAAACAATTTCTAAACACAAACCTGACAACTGAATTTTTTACGGGAAAATACATTAGTTTGTCCCAAAGCGTGTTAATTTTGAAATGTTATTTAAGTCAGCTTGACAAATAATTTGCTCACAACCCATTCCTGGGGACTGTTGCTGAACAGAGACCTTGGAGTACAGGTTCACAGTTCGTTGAAAATGGAGTCCCAGGTAGATAAGATAGTGAAGGTGTTTGGTATGCTTGCCTTTATTGGTCAGTGCATTGAGTTTAGGAGTTGGGAGCTCATGTTGTGGCTGTACAGGACATTGGTTAGGCCACTTTTGGAATACTGCATTCAATTGTGGCCTCCCTGCTTTGGGAAGGACGTTGCGAAACTTGAAAGGGTTCAGAAAAGGTTTACAAGGATGTTGCCAGGGTTGGAGGGTTTGAACTCTGTGGAGAGGCTGAACAGGCTGGGTCTATTTTCCCTGGAGCGTAGAGGCTGAGAGGGTGACTTTGTAGAGGTCTTTAAAATCATGAGGTGCATGGATATGGTAAATAGACAAAGTCTTCTACCAGGGGTAGGGGATTCCAAAACTAGGCGGCATAGGTTTAAAGTGAGAGATGAAAGATATAAAAGGGACTGAAGGGGCAACTTATTCACTTGGATAGTGGTGTGTGTATGGAATGAGCTGCCAGAGAAAGTGGTGGAGCCTGGTACAATTACAACACTAAAAGGTATCTAGATGGGTACATGAATAGGAAAGGTTTACAGGGATATGAGTCAAATGCTGGCAAATGGAACTAGATTAATTTAGGATATCTGGTCTGCATGGATGAGTTGGACCGAAGGGTCTCTTTCCGTGCTGTACAGCTCTTTGACTGTATGAAGTCTGTGAAGAGAGAAATAGTGTTGATACTTCATGTCTGATACACTCTTAGGCAGCACCGTTTGTATGTTTAGTCCCCTCTCCAGTTTAAAAAGGACCATTATCTGCCCCACTTTTCTGATTCATACTGGAATGCAGACGGTCAATCTTAGTCCATGAAAACCGACACTCACAGACCCGTCTAGATGCAGTGACATTAATAAATAACACATTCAACCTCCCCCCCACCCCCCTTAACACGTGAACCCTGACATTCTAGGGTCAAATGCGGGACGCGAGGGTGGATAAGTCAATGCAATGGTGAGTGAGCTGAGAAATAATTCCGTTCCGCCGGCGCGGCTGGTCAGAGAGTCCACAAGAAAAGGCGACTTGGGTGGAAGACGTTGAACATTCGGTCAGGAAAGGGAACACGGGGAGAGATGTGGGGGAGAGGGATGTGGAGGGCTGAAAGGTTGGGAGGTGGTGGGTGAAATGTGTACACATCAATGCAGTCTCTCCGGCTGCAGCAAGACTGGCTGCCCTCCTCCCCACACCCCCACAACCTCTCGATTCCAGTCTGTCCCGAAGCTTGATGCATATTAAACAGATGGTCTAGGTGACGTTCAGAGTTAGAGGTAATAATCAGCCTGATCAGATGACAAAACACTCGTCGTTTCATCTCTCGACTCCCGCCCCCAAAACAAAAGAAAAGCCGCGGAGAAAGTCTTATAGAGTCTTTTATTGTCTCTCACGTTTTGACGTGGATCGTGCTGGATGAAGTTGGCGCCCTTTGATTGAAACTGGAGACATGGGGTTGATTTGTGAGAGAAAAGCGGTCAGTCACAGCAAGGGTTCGTCAACACCTCCCGGGACCAGGGAAAGCAATTAAAAACCCGAACCGAGAGGATAGGAATCTGCATCACAAGTCCGGCTGAGGGGAGACAAGAGTCCCCAGGGTGGGACTCATCATAACAAGAGGAGACAAGGAAACTCACGACACAAGGTAAGGAGAGTGTATGTGTGTGTGTGTGCACTGAGCCAGTGATTTATGTGTGTGAGAGGGGAATAAACGCTGTGAGTTTCACAGCTTTTTAAAACAGACTTTTCCAGCACTCGGCATCTCCTTGCCCTTCAGAATCCCAACAGTGCGGAAACAGACCATTCGGCCCAACAAGTCCACACTAGCTCTCCGAAGAGCATCTCACCCAGACTCGCCCTTTCCCTGTAATTCCCATTTATAATCCACCTAACCCGCACATTTTTTGGATTGTGGGGAGGAATGCCACAGAATCCAATGTGCAAACTCCACACAGACAATCGCCCGAGGCTGGGATTGAACCCAGGTCCCGAGCACTGTGAGGCAGCAGTGCTGACCACTGAGCCACCGTGATGCCCTAAATGTTGAGGGGAGGAGGGTGTGAAAAGGGCAGCAAACTGGGGAATGAGTTGTAAACATTTGCTCAAACTCTTAATTCCCCTTTCCCACGTTTATAATGCCTTTCCATCCCATTATTCCATCCCCGAAGTTACTGCTGGTTAGGCTCCGCTTTGTCAAGCTGCGAGGTGCGTTGATCTATCCGCCTCGCTCATTCCCGCGAACTGCGGGGAGGGTGTTAACACTAATCCTAAAGCCATGTGTATCCGCGACCCCTCCGTCCGGGGAGACTCTGAGCCCAGCCGAGAGAGGCTTCCCATTTATTTCTTTTTCTGGTCAACTTGATCCCGCAACAAAGTTGTCTGGAAGAAATTGAGAAATGATTTATCCTGGAAGATCCAATTGACATGTTGCTGGAGCAGGGTGATCGCGAGTGGTCCTATGTATTTTCCATTCCGAGTGTAGCTGGCCGGTAGGAAACAGTCATTCTTACCTTCGTCTAGTCGGATCGTCATGGTTACACGTCCAGTAACCATGGCGAAAGATCTCAGGGTGAAGGTGGATGAGAATTGATAACAAAGCACTTCAGGGATACATGCATCCTGTCCCCAGTCTCTTCAATTCGACAGGAAAACTAGGGTTTGTTTATAGTTTATCGCCTGGAGTAATTACACAGTCTTATCAAAAATAATTGCTACTCTTTAAAACAAAATCCATCATCAGCGATTAAATTCACTACCTCTCTACCCCCGAAACTGCATAATAGCTAGGTCCTCTAAGGTAATGTTTTCATTGTCACTATAAGTCAAGGTCATGTGGTGGACCGAATGGCCGATTCCCGCTCCTGTTTCCTTCCAAATAAAGGCATGTATGACACATAAGGAGGCCATTCGGTCTTCTGTGCCAACTGAAAACAACCAATCCGACTTTCTAATTCGTTGATTAGTAGCCGTGTAGGTCACAGCACTTCAAGTTAGTTTTATTTATTTATCCACGGGATATGGCTGTTGCTCGCTTGGTCACTGTTCTTTATATCTCAGTAGACAGAACCTAGCTCATGATGCCAGTTAACCCTTTCAGGCACTGACTGCCTTATATAATAACTTCCCCAAGCTTTATTCTGGTTATTCATTTTTTGTATAACTATTTCAATAAATAACGCAGGTCTGGCTTTACCACACCTCCTCTGACTTTACAAATAGCTGATGACTTTGTTGGTCGAACGTCTGATGTATCCAGGTGCACTTCATTTCCTGAATGTCTCTGTTGAACAATTTGTTCCCCTTGACCAATATTTGGTTTGCTTGTTAGAGAACATATTTGTGTTTCTGAAAGAAGAAATCCTGTTTTTTAAAGCTTCATGAGGTAAACTCGTGTGTGATCTTTCCGTTCTTGTACTAATGCTTTCCGATAGCATTGTCGTTTCTTCAAATTCAGCCATGGACAGTTACTATGCTGTCTTGGTACTGCTTCTCGTAAAGGGCTGAATTGACTGTATCAAGAGTCTACTACTAATTCATGGTGTTGTGGTGCCAAGAGTATTAAATGATCAGATTTTGAAGATTATGCGCAATTGGAAAATAATTTTATACCCGTGAAATCAGTTGTGTCTTCTGATCTCTCAGTTGTGAAAATTACGGATGTAACTAATCGTGTGTTCCGCCACCTACAAACAGACCCCACCATCAAAGATATATTTGCATTTCAGAGAGACCATTTCCTCCATGACTCCCTTATCAGGTCCATGCTCCCTACCAACCCATCCTTCCCTCTTGGTATCTTTCCTTGCCACTGCAAGAAGTGCAAAACCTGCATCCACACCTCCCTCCTCACCTCCACCCAAGGCCCCAAAGGATCTTTCCACATCCAACAGAAATGTACCTGTACTTCCACACACATCATCTACTGTGTCCATTGCACCCGATGTGGTCGCCTCTATATTGGGGAGTCAGGACACCGACTTGTGAATCATTTCAGAGAACATCTCTGGGACACCCACTCTAACCAACCCCACTGCCCTGTGGCTGAACACTTTAACTCCCCCTCCCATTCTGCCAAGGACATGCAGGTCCTGGGCCTCCTCCATCTCCAAACCCTAACCAACCGATGCTTGGAGGAAGAACACCTCATCTTTCGCCTTGGGACCCTCCAACCACACAGGATCAATGTCGATTTCATGAGTTCCCCCACCTTATCCCAGTCTCAACCTTCCAACTTCCCTCTTGAATGGTCCTACCTGTCCATCTTCCTTCCCACCTATCTGCTCCACCCTCCTCTCTGACCAATCACTTTCACACCCCCCCCTTCATCTACCTATTGCATTCTCAGCTACCTTCCCCCAAGCCCCTCCCCCTCCCATTTATCTGTCAGCCCACAAGCCTCATTCCTGATGAAGGGCTTATGCCCAAAACGTCGATTCTCCTGCTCCTCGGATGTTGCCTGACTGGCAGTGCTTTTCCAGCACCACTCTCTTCGACTCTAATTGTGAGTGCTGCATATTTTCTCAGGGGTTCAGTGAACATTTTTTTCAGACCTATGACATTGTCCTTTGTTGAACAAAACTGTGTTGGTCGTTGGTATTTGTCTTCAGTGCTGGTTCATATTCTTCAGTATACTGCAGTATTTTAAGAACAAAAGTATGCTGTTTTGCTAAGTAGTGAGAAATGTTGGTTTCTGTTGACCTACACCTGTCCAACATAGTATTGGTCTCTGTGTTAAACTATGCAGAGTAATCTCTTGATTTTAAGTTGCATTTGCCTGTGCCAAGCAGTTCTCTGTCAGATGGTTGTAGTTTCATTTTCTTCTTCATGGGACTTTTAAAATAATACCAGAATGTTCACTGCAGTGTCAAGTATGAAATCAGTTAGATGATCATTAAACTCTATGTATAATATCTGGTACAGATGAACCACTAGTGCCTCTAGGAATTGTCAACTCACACCTTTCAAAGATTGTGTATCATCATGTAAAGGTATATGTTCTAAGAATGAATGTCTTGATATTCTGGACTTTCTTTCAAAGATATTAACATTTTAACTGACATGTTAACTAATAATGCTAAGTAAGCATTATTAGTTCTGTTATTCCAACAATCGTTTTGGACATTTACACATTCTCTGGCAATGTCAGTTTTTTATTACAAACTTTGCATTGGTGTTTATTATTGGACATTGTTTCTATTGGTATTGTTTCTGAAGTGCACATCTGGAGAAGTGTGTTCTAGCATCTAAGTAATTTGATGACTTTTTAATGTTGGTCTATCATGTGATGTTTTGATGTATTGGTACCTTAGAAAGTTGACAAAATCTGATGAACTTCAGTTAAGTTAGCTTTCTGATCCTGTCATTCTGTTGCACTGTTTCCAGGTTTCAGCCTCTACCACTAACTGCATAGTTCTTTTGCATGTAAGATCTTCTTTTAGATTGTAACCTATCTTGCCTCCTGGTACGAAAGATCTTGGTACCTTTCACCTTCCCTGATATGTGTCAAAAATTGCAAATCAGCTTCCATCTTATTGACCCTGAGCCAAAGTTCCTTGAGCCACAAACACTTACTTCAGAAGTGTTTGCCCTGGATCACCATGGTATCTATAGCTTCCTCATTCTGCAACTTTGTTGCACAATCCATTCTGCATTCTTAATCAATTTCAATTACTTAAATATATTATTGACTTACATTGTTTGTCATGCAATCTTTTTACTTTATTGTTAATTTCTTTAAAACTTGAGAACAGAATAGATTGTAACTACTTACCAGATACTCACCAAATAATTAGCTGCTTTCCCTAGAGTAAAAATAATTTCTTATGGACAAAAAATGTAGAAGAGGAAACAGGCACCTTCTTCCCCTATCACTGAACACCCACTCACCAATCTCTCAGGTTAACATTCAATTTTCTCAGCTGCATGTCCCTCCATGACCTTGCCTCCAGAATCCACAAAAATCTTTGGACTCCTCCAATTCTGGATTCTTTTGCAGTTTTGTTTGCTGCATCATTGGTGGCCGTGCCTTTAACTGCTTAGTCTCTAAGATTTGGAATTCCTTCCATACACCTGTTTGCCTCTGTACCTCTTTATTTCCTCCCTTCATTTGTTTCATAAAATCCCATCTTTTTGACCAAGCCTGTGATTTCCTGTTGTGGTGCTTGAGAGTCATAGGGGTGTACAGCACAGAAACAGACCCTTCGGTCCAACTCGTCCATGCTGACCAGATATCCTAAAGTAATCTAGTCCCATTTGCCAGCACTTGGCCCGAATCCCTCTAAATCTTTCCTATTCATATATCCATCCAGATGCCTTTTAAATGCTGTAATTGTACTTGCCTCCACCACTTCCTCTGCATCTCATTCCGTACACGCACAACCCTCTGTATGATAAGGTGCCCCACACATCTCTTTTGTATCTTTCTGCTCTCACCCTAAACCTATCCCCCTAGTTTTGGGCTCACCCACTCCAGGGAAAAGACCTTGTCATTTATCCTATCCATGCCCTTCATGATTTTATAAACCTCACCCTCTAATGCTCCAGGGAAAACCACGCCAGCCTATTCAGCCACTCCCTGTAGCTCAAATCCTCCAAACCTGGCAACATCCTTGTAAATCTTTTCTGAACCCTTTCAAGTTTCACGACATCCTTCTGATAGGAAGGAGACCAGAATTGTGTGAAATATTCCAAAAGTGGCCTAACCAATATCCTGTGCAGCCGCAACATGACCTCCGATATCCAATAATCAATGTGCTGACCAATAAAGGAAAGCATACCAAACACCTTCTTCACTATCCTATCTACCTGTGGCTCCACTTTCAAGGAGCAATGAACCTGCACTCCAAGGTCTCTTTGTTCAGCAACATTCCATAGGACCTTACCATTAAGTGTATAAGTCTTGCTCAGACTTGCTTTTCCAAAGTGCAGCACCTCGCATTAATCTGAATTCAACTCCATCTACCACTCCTCAGCCCATTGGCCCATCTGCTCAAGATCCCGTTGTACTCTGAGGTAACCTTCTTCGCTGTCCACTACACCACCAATTTTGATGCCATGTGCAAACTTACTAACAATACCTCCTATGTGCACATCCAAATCATTTATATAATTGATGAAAAGCAGTGGACCCAGCACTGATCCTTGTGGCACACCACTGGTCACAGGCCTCCAGTCTGAAAAAACAATCTTCCACCACCACCCTCTGTCTTCTGCATTCGAGCCAGTTCTCTATCCAAATTGCTAGTTCTCCCTGTATTCCATGAGATCTAACCTTGTTAACCTGACTCCCATAAGGAACCTTGTCGACCGCATTACTGAAGTACATATATTGAGGAACTTCGATTTTCCGAGTGCTTTGGGCAGGGAGTATTTGGTTTGGACAGTCAAATGCTTGGATAATTGAATGTTCAGATAATTGAATGCCAGATAACACGGTTTAACAAACATTGGAACCCTGCGATTTTGTCTGGATAATCTGAAATTCAGATTATCAAATGCTGGATAATCAAGGCTCCTCTGTAGATCGTGTCTACCACTCTGCCCTCATCAATATTCTTTATTACCTCTTCAAAAAACTCAATCAAGTTTGTGAGATATGATTTCATGAGACACAAAGCCATGCTAACTATCCCTAATCAGTCTTTGCCTTTCCAAATATAGGTAAATTCTGTCCCTCAGGATTCCCTCCAACAACTTGGGTAGCACAGTGGCACAGTGGTTAGCACTGCTGCCTCACAGCGCCAGAGACCCTGGTTCATTTCCCACCTCAGGCGACTGACTGTGTGGAGTTTGCACATTCTCCCCGCGTCTGCGTGGGTTTCCTCTGGGTGCTCCGGTTTCCTCCCACAGTCCAAAGATGTGCAGGTCAGGTGAATTGGCCATGCTAAATTGTCCGTAGTGTTAGGTAAGGGGTAAATGTAGGGGTATGGGTGGTTTGCGCTTCGGCGGGTCGGTGTGGACTTGTTGGGCCAAAGGGCCTGTTTCCACACTGTAATGTAATCTAATCTAATCTAAACTTGCCGACTACCAATGTCAGGCTCACAGGTCTATAACTCCCTGGCTTGTCCTTACCACCTTTCTTCTATAGTGGTACCACATTAGCCAACCTCCTAGCTTTCGGCACTTCATCTGTGACTAGCGATGATACAAATATCTCAGGAAGGGATCCAGCAATCACTTCCCTAGCTTCTCATAGAGTTCCAGGGTACACTTGGGGATTTATCCACCTTTGTGTTTCAAGACATCCAGCACCTCCTCCTCTGTAGTATGGACATTTTTCAAGATGTCACCCTCTATTTCCCCACATTCTATATCTTACAAGTCCTTCTCCACTGTAAACACTGATACAAAATACTTGTTTAGTATCTCCCCCATCTCCTGTGGTTCCACATATAGGCTACCTTGCTGATCTTTGAGGGGCCCTATCCTCTCCCTAGTTACCCTTTTATCCTTAATGCATTTGTAAAATCCATTTGGATTCTCCTTAACCCTATTTGGGAAAGCTATCTCATGTCCCCTTTCAGCCCTCCTGCATTTCCTCGTAAGTATAATCCTATTGCCTTTATACTCTTCTCAGAATTCATTTGATCTATCCTGTCTATACCTGACATATGCTTCCATCTTTTTCTTAACCAAAACCTCAATTCCTCTAGTTATCCAGCATTCCCTACATCTACCAGCTTTTCCTTTCATCCAAACAGGAATATACTGTGTCTTGGATTCTTGTTATCTCATTTCTGAAGGCTTCCCATTTTCCAGCTGTTCCTTTACCTGTGAACATCTGCTCCCAGTCAGCTTTTGAAAGTTCTTGCCTAATACAGTCAAAATTAGTCTTCCTCCAATTTAGAACTTCAACCTTTAGATCCAGTCTATCCTTTTCCATCACCATTTAGAAACGCATAGAATTATAGTCGCTGGCCCCAAAGTGCTCCCCCATTGATACCTCAGTCATCAGCCCAGCCTTATTTCCCAAGAGGAGATCAAGTTCTGCACCTTCTCTGGTAGGTACATTCACATACTGAATCAGAAGATTTTCTTGTACACATTTAACAAGTTCCTCTCTGTCTAAACCCTTAACACTGTGGCAGTCTCAGTCTATGTTTGGAAAGTTAAAATCCCCTACCATAACCTCCCTAATATTCTTACAGATAACTGAGATCTCCTTACAAATTTGTTTCTCAGTTTCCCTCTGACTATTAGGGGGTCTGTAATACAATCCCAATAAGGTTATCATCTCTTTTTTTATTTCTCAGTTCCACCTAAATAACTTCCCTGGATGTATTTCAGGGAATATCCTCTCTCAGCACAGCTGTAATGCTATCTTTTGTCAAAATCTCCACTCCCCCTCCTGCCTTGCCCCCTTTTCTATCTTTCTTATAACATTTGTATCCTGGAACATTAGCTGTCAGTCCTGTCCATCCCTGAGCCATGTTTCTGTAATTGCTATGATATCCCAGTCCCATGTTCCTAACCATGCCCTGAGTTCATCTGCCTTCCCTGTTAGGCCTCTTGCATAGAAGTAAATGCAGTTTAATTAATCAGTCCTATCTTGTTCTCTGCTTTGTTCCTGCCTGCCCTGATTGTTTGATTCGCTCCTTTTCCCAATTGTACCAGTCTCAGATCGATCTCTTTCCTCACTATCTCCCTGGGTTCTCCCTCCACCCTGCTCCCCCACCCACCACTGTACTAGTTTAAATCCTCCCGAGCAGCTCTAGCAAATTTCTTTGCCAGTATATTAGTCCCCTTCCAATTCAGGTGCAATTTATGTCCGCTTCTTGGACATAATACTTCTATCCTAGAAGAGATTCCAATAAATCAAAAATGTGAAACCTTCTCCCCTGCACCAGCTCCTCAGCTACATATTCATCTGTTCTATCTTCCTATTCCTACCCTCACTAACTCGTAGCACCGGAAGATATTACTACACTCGAGGACCTCCTTTTTAAATTCCTGTCTAACTTCCCTATATCCTCCCTTCAGAATCTCATCCTTTTCCCTACCTATGTCGTTAGTTCCAATGTGTACAATGACCTCCTGCTGGGCCCTCTCCCCTTTGAGAACATTCTGCACCCTGTCTGAGATATCCTTGATCCTGGCACGAGGGGGGCAACACAGCATTCTGCTTTTTTGGTGCTTGCCACAGAAACATCTGTCTGTGCCTCTGATAGAGAGTCCCCTAACACGATCGATCTCTTGGAACCAGATGTACCCCTCAGTGCATTAGAGCCAGTCTCAATACTAGAAACTTGGCTGTTCGTGTTACGTCCCCCTGAGAATCCATCACCCCCTACATTTTTCAAAACAGTAAACTTGTTTGAAATGGGGATAGTCACAGAAGACTCCTGCACTACCTGCCTACCCCTCCTGCCTTTCCTAGAGTTAGCACATCTACCTGACTGTATCTGCAACTTTGCTCCCTTCCTCTAACTGTCATCCACCACACCCCTTAGCTCTTGCAAACTCCTTATTGCCTTTAACTGTTGCTCCAACCGAACCATGCAATCTGATTGGATTCGCACCAAACACACATCCTGCAGACATAATCATCAATAACATGGAAACTCTCCCTAAACTCCCACATACAACAGGAAGAGCATATCACTTTACTAAAGGCCATCTTTGCTCCTTCACAATCGACAGATCCAGAAAATAGCACTGTCTTTTTGCTCTAAATATTAATGCTCCAGGCTAACTTTGTATTTATGGTTTATATTTTTAAAATTCAATCAAGAGACATATCTCAATAAAACATATAATCAAGAAAGAGCCCACTCAGCACTACTGTAGACTTACAGGAAGGTTACACTTACAAATTTGTTCCTGTGCTGTGAGCTCTCCCACATAGATTCCTCCAAGGTCAACTGTGAATTTTGCTGTTGTTAACTTTTCCTACTCACACTCCGATGTCCATGTCCATGAGATACATGAACTCAAACAGCAAAGGCAGTAACTGTGCAGATTCACTGCTTTTGTGATTCACTGTCAAGTTTTGTTTGCTGCCATGAAATACCTTGGAATGTTTTCCTACATTAGTGGGATCTAGGATCATGCATCAGCTAAAGTGAAGGAATGTAAGATGTGTCCAGTATATGTATAGGATTGTTATGCAGCTTGGAAGGTAACAATGGTGTTCACATGCATCTACAGTTCTTTTCCTGGCAGATAGTTGAAGGTACAGTTCGGAAGGTGCTGTCAAGCATCTTGTAGGTATTGCACACTGTAGATGTCTATTGGTGGAAGAGATAAAGGCTTATGGTGGTGGGTGGGGTCCCAAACAATTCAACTGCTTTGTCCTGGAATGCGTTGTGCCAGAGTGTTGCTTCATTCATGCTATTGCTGCACTAAACCAGGTCAGTAAAGAGTATCCCATCACGTTGCTGACGTGTGCCTTGAAGGTGGGGAAAAGAACAATCAGGAAGTGACCAACCACCTTAGAATACTCAGTCTCTGACCTGCTGTAGCAGCCATTACATTTCTGTGTCTGACCCAGTGAGTTTCTGGTCAATGTTGACGCCACATGCTGACAGATTTTTCAATGTTAATGGCATGATGGAAATGTTCCATAGCTCAATTATTTATATTGAAGGTGAAAATGTTTTACTGTTACCTTTATAATATTGTTATTTCGAGCTCTAGAGCCTCATGATTATTCTGGTAATTAAAGTGTCAAAGTAAATGTATATAGCATAATAATAATTGTACCATCGTAGAATGTATTCAAAATAAATTCTGCAATGTATCATTCACTACGGGTTGAATAAATTTTAAAATATGAATGGAATATATCTAGGAGCAATGCTTACTTTACAACTAGAGTCAAAAATGTTGTCTCAAGGTGGTTAGAAATGCTTAAATCTAACAAAAACAATCTATAAAACATTTGGCTACTTCCTTTGTGTTTTTCTTTTCATTTGTAATTCACTATTTGTGGTCAGGCAAGTTACCCAGCTTCAAATCTTACTTAAATAGGCGTAAATTTGATTAGTTTCTGACAATATTGACATTCCCCTTAATGTCAATTTGCAAGAAAGGACTTGAATTTCTGTTTCACTTTTTCACTTCCTAAATGCTTCACAGCAAATGAAGTGTAGTGATGGCTGTAATGTCAGAAACTGCTGCCAATGTAAGCCCAAGAAGCTCCCAAAAACAGTAATATGATAATGCCCAGATAATCTGTTTTGGCGATTCACTTGAGGAAATAAATACTCGCCTTATCCTTGTTGTAATCATGACATAAGAACATAACAAACAGGGGTAGGAGTAGGTGATTCAACCCCTCCAACCTGCCCCACCATTCAACAAGATCATAGCTGATATTCCCCAGGCCTCAACTCCTCTTGCACACAGGCTGAGCATAGCGTTCATCTCTCGTGTCCAAGTTTGGTGTGAGTCATTCACTAAAGAGCTGCCTGAACACTTGCTATGAAAAGAAAGGCTCAATAAGGACTTAAGTCAGGGAAAAGACAATTGCACTTTCTGTTTCAATCTTAGCAGACAGAAGTTACATTTATTCCTACTCTTGGTTAACTTGACTTTGTCTTGAAATGTATTGCAAAGGGGCTGTTACAGCAACAACCATCCATTGTCACTGTTGCCTGATATCCAATCCTGTCATACACAATGGAATTGACTGGCTGAGTGTATAGTAATTGATTGATCTACTTTGCACACAAACTGCAATTCTGCACCTTAATCTTGGGCATGGTATTTAGAAACCTTCAGTGTTGTCACATGTAAATAATTTAGTGGCACCTTTTAGCTGTAAAAATGACAAAAGACCCCAATTAAGGTGAACAATTTCAGGGAGACCTGATAGATGTTTATAAAATTATGAGAGGCATAGATAGGGTTGACAGTCAGAATTGTTTAGGACTGCAGATGCTGAAAATCAAATACTGGATTAGTGGTGCTGGAAGAGCACAGCAGTTCAGGCAGCATCCAACGAGCAGCGAAATCAACGTTTCGGGCAAAAGTCCTTCATCAGGAATAAAGGAATTGTTTTCCCAGAGTTGAGATGAATAATACTAGAGGGCTTGCATTTAAGTGGGGTAAGTTCAAAGGAGATGTGAGGGGCATGTTTTTTACACAGACTGTGGAGTGCCTGGAACATACAGGGGTTGTGGTAGAAGCACAATGTACAATAGAAGTGTTTAAGGCATTTTTAGTTAAGCACATGAATAAGCAAGGGATATGGACCAAGGGCAGGCAGAAGGGATTAGTTTAATTTGATGTCGTATTCAGCACAACATCATGGGCTGAGGCCTCCCTTCCTGTGCTCTATTGTTCCATATCCTAATTGTGCAGCTTTTCTTGCTTATTTTGTGTGTTTAATGTTGGCAATTTTATTTCAACACTTTTTTTATTGACGACATTCTAGAGGAAATTCAGTTGGAGAAAGAACCATTTTTAACCGGCTGATTGACCTGAAATGACATGCAAAGTGGGACAATTTCATTGAAGCATCTTCTGATAATGGCTGTTTTTATTAATGTTAATACAATTCCATCACTGAGCAAACACTTTAGAACCAGATAAGGCGTCCTGAACTCACAGTTTAAAACAGATGGACATGATTATAAAGTAAAGCAAAAGGATTTAATCAATATTCTAACTAATAGTTTGATCTTGCAAGGATACAATGTCCTTGGAGAGATCACAACCGAGGTTTACAAGAATGATACCTGGACTTCAAAGGTTAAATTGTGAGGAGAGATTATATAAACTAGACCTGTTTTCTCTCAAGATTAGAAGGTTAAGTGGTGATCTGATTGAAATCTTCAAGGAAATGATAGGGTAGGTAAAGTTAAACTACTTCCATTGATTGGGAATTCTAGAACAAAGGGCATAATTTGACAATTAGGGCCAGACCATTCAGGAGCGATGTTAGGAAGTATTTCTGTACACAAAGGGGTGACGGTGGCTTAGTGGTTAGCACTGCAGCCTCACAGTACTAGGGACCTGGGTTTGATTCCAGCCTTGGGTGACTGACTGTGTGGAGTTTGCACATTCTTCCTGGCTCTGCGTGGGTTTCCTCCGGGTGCTCTGGTTTCCTCCCACAGTCCAAAGATGTGCAGATTAAGTGGATTGGCCATGCTAAATTGCCCGTAGTGTTAGGTGCAATAGTCAGAGGGAAATGGGTCTGGGGGGTTATTCTTCGGAGAGTCGGTGTGGACTTGTTGGGCCAAAGGGCTTGTTTCCACATTGTAGGGAATCTAACCTAAAGGGTGGTAGATGTTTGCAACTCTATTCCACAAATGGCAGTGAATGCAGGATCAGTTGTTAATTTAAAATCTGAGATAGATAAATATTTGTTAAGCAAAGGAGTTAAGGCGAATTAGACAAGGGCAGGATGATGGAGTTAGGCCACAGATCAGCCATGAGCTCATTGAATGGTGGAACAGGCTTGAGGGGTTGAATTGTCTACTCCAGTTCCTACGTTTATCAAAATATACCAACTATGCTGCCATCTGGGGTTTTAAGTAACAAGCACTTGTGTGCAAGTCGAGGCCTCAGTAAGCAAACATCTGGCAACATTTGTTACTGTAAAGCCATACTTCATTTATGCAGTGGCATTCTTAGTAAATGCTCAATAATTCAAAACAATGTCTATTTCTAGCATAAATTATCAAGGATTTCTGAAATGGATTGTCTTCCTTGTTGAATAATATCAAAATTTCTTGTCTGGCATGCATCTGCCTAACACTATTTAAAAGATAGTCAATCACACTTTTGCATCAATCCCACTCAAACCAGGAGGCCTTTGTGTCCACAATTGGACATTTTGCTCAGCTCTCATAATGGTTGTCCAGATGAAACTATAGTCTTATGTTGATTATCGTGCAGTCATTTGACTGAGCTAAGTGCTCATATTATTGTCTATCTTGGAAAGAATGAATTTACAGCCTGGGCAGAAAACATTAAATAGAAATTAATGTTTCACATACTACTAATCAAAAGTCTACTCCATAAATAATTGGAATAAAATAGATTTCTCCTTCTCATTCTTCACATTTGTTCAACTAATTCTTGTCTACCTGGAGGTATGAAGACCCTTTCAGGACAGAATACCCCAAAGTGCTTTGCAGCCAGTTAGTGATTTTTGAAGTGTTATGATGTAGGAAAGACAAATGCCAATTTTTACACAGCAAGCTCCCACAAACAGCAATGTGATAATGACCGCAGAACCTGTTTTTTTTGTGACATTGAGGGATACGTATTTTGAAATAGTGTCTTAGGGGTAGTTGACATTCACTTGAGATCACAGACAGGACCTCATTTTAACATTCCATCTGAAAGATAACATTTCTGACCATGCAGCACCCTCTCAGTCCTGCATTTGAATGTCAGCTTTGCGTTTTGCACTTGAGTCCTAGAGAGGGGCTTGAACCTGAAACTTTCTGACTTGGAGGAAACTGATCATTGGCTGGCACCTGTCAAGAATTAAAAGGCATAGAATTTTTTGGCATGATTATTAAAGGATACAGGTACATTTCAGAGAAATGTTGACGTGTTAATGTGTTGCCCCAGAGAACTGAAGAACATTGCTTGAGGCTTTGAATCTTCTTACAAGCAGTAGGCTTCAGACTTCATCAGGGTGAAAGTGAGGACTGTAAATGCTGGAGATTAGAGCCGAGAGTGTGGTGCTGGAAGAGCACATCAGGTCAGGCAGAGACATTCAGTTCTGGGCAAAAAGGACAGGGACTGTCTCAGAGAACAAGTCAATTAGAAGATGAATAATTAGGAAATACCTACTCTGTGTGTTGGAGTGAATGAGAAATAATTCATGACACTGTTGTTCTGTGCTTATATCATCTGTACCAACTGCACATATACATTGAATGTATTCTACCTTCGGTTATTGCAGAGATTTTCAAACTTAAATCATTTTATGCCATAAATTTTCATTGTTTGCTGACTTAGTACAATATTTCCATTGTTGTCCATTACAAGAACACTTATCTTGTCATAATGGTCACCCTGTATAGAGTAGGTGATATTGTGCTTCAGAACCTGTAAGTGGGGTCACTGATCAGTTAATTTTTCTTAGTGCCCTGTATACAAGAAATTTAGAGTTGTAATGTTTTTCCTATTCACACCATCTTGCATTCTCTGTAGAACTAGCTGCACCAATAAAATTGTTGTGTATTATACAAATCTGCTGTTATAATACTGGGAAGGACAACCCACTGCAAAACATCAATGACATGGTTGCCTTCAATCTCTGTTGTTTCAGGGTTTATCCTGCTCCCCATGTCAGGGACTGAATAGCCAAGCAATTATCAGGGAAGTCAGATAGGGAAAGCAAAGAAAAGGTGCAGATCTCCTATGTCAGGATGCCTCTTTCCTTTATTTAATCCTGACTTGGAGGCTGGTACACAATTAAGATGATGGCTTGAATGGTGTGTTGGTGACAATATTGATAGTAAATAATGGGCGACACGGTGGCACAGTGGTTAGCACTGTTGCCTCACAGCGCCAGAGACCCGCGTTCAATTCCCGCCTCAGGCGACTGACTGTATGGAGTTTGCACGTTCTCCCCATGTCTGCGTGGGTTTCCTCCGGGTGCTCAGGTTTCCTCCCACAGTCCGAAAGATGTGCAGGTTAGGTGAATTGGCCATGCTAAATTGCCCCTAGTGTTAGGTAAGGGGTAAATGTAGGGGTATGGGTGGGTTGCTCTTCGGCGGGTCAGTGTGGACTTGTTGGGCCGAAGGTCCTGTTTCCACACTGTAATGTAATCTAATCTAGCCTGAACCCCCTAAAGAAAGATATCATTTCAAAAAAAAAATCTTAATCGACTCTTTAATTTGGGTTCTGTGACTGCGTGAGGGGAAGAGGGATTCTGAACTACTCTTTCTGCAGTAGCAAGTGTATTTTCCAATTGTGTGGGGATGTGACAATGTTGGCTCTGGTGCCTGCATACCTATGTAAATGAAGAACACTCCCACTGGTGAGGATTATACTGAAGGACATCCTTATGAGGATCTTCAGGGCAGGTAGTTTGCATTACCTGGAAAGCTGGGAATGAGCAGTTTTTGGAGAGATGTTGTGCAGATAGCCTTTTCATTGATGAACTCTTTGGAACAGTCATTGCAATGGCAGTGCTAATTTAATTATGATGGTATAACAATCAGGAATTTATCAGATTCTGAACACGCTGGTAAACTGATAATCATTGACTGTGTGTTATCAATGAACTAAAACCAAACACAGTAGACATTTTGTGCATGTATTCCAAAAAGCATTTTTTTTATTCATTCGTGGAATGTGGTATTTATTTATGGCCCATTCCTAATCTCCTTGAAAACGTGGCGGTGACTTGGCTTCCTGAATCCTTTGGGATGTAAGTAACCCAGTTCTTGGGATGTAAGTACACCCACAGTACTGTTGGGTCAGGGGTACTAGGGTTTTGACTCAGACAGTGAAGGAACAGAAATATATTTTAAGTCCGATGGTGTGTGTGACCTGAAAGGGAAAATAAAAGGCAGATGATGCTGTTCCCATGTCTTTTCCCCTTGACCTTGGCAACAGAGGACTTTTGCAAGGCACTGAAAAAAGCCTGGGTGAGTATTGCAGTGCACCCTGAAGGTAATGTCAAAAGTTAACATGGTTACAACTGTCTTTTCGGGGATAAACTGGACATTGTGACTAACTTAGCATCCAGGAGAAAGTGAGGACTGCAGATGCTGGAGATCAGAGTTGAAGTGTGTGGTGCTGGAAAAGCACGGTCAGTCAGGCAGCATCCGAGGAGCAGGAAAATTGATGTTTCAGGCATAAGCCCTGATATATTCCTGATGAAGGGCTTATGCCTGAAACATTGACTAACTTAGCATCCATCCTTGATTTGCATAAGTGCCCTGAGGACATGCAGTGTAAAATCTTTTGAGACTTTTCTTGACTCAGAGAAAATAATGGGACGTGGGTCAGAAGATGAAAATGACAATGACGTCAACACGACCACTACCAACCTGGGAGCTGGTTTTCTGACTGCTCTTCCATCCCCCAGCTGAGGCAACCCAAGAGAGGGTTTGGGATGAAAACTAGGAAAAAAATAGTTTTTGCAAATGTGCTTGTACAATATCAAATGTCTTCTTGTTATCAGTTCGATTTTGTTGGAAAATACAAGTGGTATTTCCTGTTATGACAGTCCAGCAGTTACTTTGGTTTGATGGTTGCTCCATCTCTTTAACAGGTGCTGATCAACGTCAGGTTGGATGTGAAAGGCAGTAACAGATGGCTACAATCAGCACCCACCAGTCATACCCACGGGTTCACAGACTCTCGGTCAGGAATAACGACGATGAGCTCGAGAGAATAGAAAATGGCAACAGCAGGTACAGAAAACCTGTTGGACTTCCAATGTTCAACATTTCCATGCCACTGTAAATTTGATGGCCTTGTTTGGAAGAATATATAGATACATAGGGGTGGCACGTTGGCCTCACAGCACCAGGGCCCTGGGCTCGATTCCCACCTGTCTTTGTGGAGTTTGCACATTCTCCGTGTCTGTGTGGGTTTCCTCCAGGTGCTCCAGTTTCCTCCCACAATCCAAAGATGTGCAGGTCAGGTGAATTGCCCATGCTAAATTGTCCAGTGTTAGGTGCGTTAGTCAGGGGTAAAAATAGGGTAGGGGAATGGGTTTGGATGGGTCTCTCTTCGGAGAGGCAGTGTGGACTTGTTGGGCCGAAGGGCCTGTTTCCACACTGTAGAGAATCTAATCTAATCTAAATGACTGTAAGTATCACGTAACCTTTTTTTTACACATTAAGGCAATGCACATTACAAAATCACCTTTATTAGAAAGTTTCTTTGGCTGTTCTAATATGACTTGTCATGAATTGACTTTGCCTTTTTGTAAATGGAAAATAAATGACAAGGTCCGTGTAACTGCACAAAGCTGGTTGCAATTGGTTTCGAACACCAGAATAGAAATTTACTGTCATGTGTATTTTTACATGAAAAGTACAGTGAAAAGTTTCATAAATTACCACACCACGGTGCTAATATTACTGACAGAAATCATGGATAATAATAATAAAAAAGTAAAATTAATATTAAGTCCATCACAGTTCAGTTAATGGCTTCAGGGTTTGGGGAAAGCTGATTAAGGAACAATAGAATATCCATCGTTTAAGTGACTTGTGTTGCTATTTTAGCTATTGTAAGAAACATGTTGGGTGATTTCTTCTAATATAAGGAAGTACCCACAAGGCTATGTACCAGTGCTGACATTAACAAAATGATCCGGCCATATTGTGATATGTGGGGTTAGATTTGAACTAGAGTGCTATGCGGAAATACACCTGAGAACACAAAGAAGCCTGCATCACCACTCACTTCTCCTTTTAGAATTCAATGGGCTAAATTATAAGGAGAGATTACAAAAACTGGGGTTGTGGTCCCTGAAATTTTGAACAAGTCAAATTTAACCTTCTAAGTTTCAAGAAATTAAGGGGAACCAATAGTGTAAATGGTTATTTTTGCTGGTTGGAGACTTTAGGACTAGGAGGCACAGTCTAGAAATTAGTGTCAGACTTTTCAGGAGGGAAATTAGTAAATATATCGACACAAGCAGGGAACTCTTTTGTGAAATTGGCCTGTTTAATTGTTAATTTTAAGTCTGAGTTTGTTACATATTATTAACCATAGGCATGAAGAGAGATGGGGCAAAGGCAGGTTCGTGGAATTCAATCTCAGACAAGCTGTCATCTCACTGAATTATGAAGCAGGTCTGAGGAGCAAAATGATCTACTTGAGTGTTCTTAGGAGCTAATAAAAATCCTATGGAAACACGATAGTAGTAGTGATTATAATGTCTGGATTTATTGTCAAAGTAAGCTTTTGGATTAATTTTATATTTTTAAGAGTTATATTCACAATCATTTGACATTGTAACCTCTTACTTTAGCTGAGATGATATTTTGACTAGAACATTTCCATAACTTGTCACTGTTGGCATATCAGCAGACTCCTAGATCACCTCATGCCCTCCGACATTCCAGGGAAAATACTTCCAGCCCACTCAGCCTCTCCCTATCGCTCAAACCCTCCAACCCTGGCAATGTCTTTTTAAATATTTTCTGAATCCTTTTAAATTTCACAATATCTTTCCTATAGCTGGGAGACTAGAACTGACCTTACAGCAGTTTATAAATCGTGAGGGACATGGATAAGATGAACAGCCAAGGTAGGGAAGTTCCCTGGGGTAGGGAAGTTCTAAACTAGAGAGCATAGGGTTAAGGTAAGAGGGGAAAGATTTGAAAGGATCTAAGGGGCAGCTTTTTCATGCAGAGGGTGGTATGTGTATGTAATGAGCTGACAGAGGAAATGGTGGAAGCTGCTACTATTACAACATTTAAAATACACCTGGATGGGTAAAATATTGGAGGTACGTGTGTACATACTTGAGCTGTATTGGAGTGTTGGAGACATGAGGGGTGACCTGGGAGTCTGCTGATATGGGGCAACAGTGACATATTATGGAAATGTTACTGTCAGAATATCATCCCAGATAAAGAAAGAGGTTACAAAGTCAAAGATTATGAATAAAAAATATAATTAATCCAAAAGCTTACCTTCTAACAATAAATCTAGACATTATAAACACTGAGGCTATTACAATACAACATTTAAAAGGCATCTGGATGACTACAAAATTGGATTACATGCGTAAAAAATTGGAGGTGTAGTGGACAGCGAAGAAGGTTACTTCAGATTACAACAGGATCTTGATCAGATGGGCCAATGGGCTGAGGAGTGGTAGATAGTTTAAATTAGATAAATGTGAGGTGCTGCATTTTCGAAAGGCAAAACTTATACACTTAATGGTAAGGTCCTGGGAAGTATTGCTGAACAAGGAAACCTTGGAGTGCAGGTTTATAGTTCCTTGAAAGTGGAGTCGCAGGTAGATAGGATAGTGAAGAAGGCGTTTAGTATGTTTTGCTGTATTGGTCAGAGCATTGAGTACAAGAGGTCATGTTGCGGCTGGTTAGAACACTTTTGAAATATTGCGTGCAATTCTGGTCTCCCTCCTCTAGGAAGGATGTTGTGAAACTTGAAAGGGTTCACTAAAGATTCACAAAAATGTTACCAGCATTGAAGGGTTTGAGCATTGAGGAGAGGCTGAATAGGCTGGGACTGTTTTCCCTAGAGCGTCAGAGGCTGAGGGGCGACTTATAGAAGTTTATAAAATCATGAGAGACATGGAAAGGGTGAGTAGACAAGCTCTTTTCCCTGGGTTGGGAAGTCCAGAACGAGAGGCCACAAGTTTAGGATGAGAGGGTAAAGATTTAAAATGGACTAAGGGGCAATTTTTTCACAGTATGGTGTGTGTGTGGAATGAGCTGTGAGAGGAAGTGGTGGAGGCTGGTACAATTATAACATTTAAAAGACATCTGGATGGGTTTGTGAATGGGAAGGGTTTAGAGGGATATGGGTTAAGTGCTGGCAAACGGGATTGGATTAATTTAGGATATCTGGTCGGTATGGATGAATTGGACCATTCCATGCTGTACATGTCTATGACTATGAATACAAAGGATTGAAAGAGTTATGGGCCAAGTGCTGGCAAATGGGACCAGATTAATTTAGGTTGTTTTATTCAAATAATCCCCACAGTATGGAAACAGGCCATTTGGCCCAACACGTCCACACCGACCCTCTGAAGAGTAACCCACTCAGACTCATCCCTTACCCTATTACTCTACATTTACCTCTGACTAATGCCCATAACCTGCACATACCTGAACACTACGGACAATTTAGCACAGCCAATTCACCTAACCTGCTCATCTTTGGATTGTGGGAGGAAACCCATGCAGACACGGGGAGAATGTGCATCACTATGATTGTTATGTCTCTACGATTCAGCCTCCCACTGAGATTGCCATTTGTCAGCCCAGTTTAGAATCAACAGCATTGGTTACTAGGTATATTGGAGTTCAAGTGGACAATTAAGCCCAGGGTCTGTGTATGGGAACTGTCAGTTTTGACAGTGTACAGTAAGCCAACAGGAAAATATATCAACCTCAACAATAAATTTTATGTAATTTGCCAAACAGTAATAGTTCTGCATGTTTTGTTGTTCAAGCGTTCTTTATTTAGTCTTTTAAATTAAATACTATGTAAGGATTTTGATTTACAGGAAATGGCCCTTACGTCTAATCAGTTTGCTCAATGACATGGTCAACATACCTCTTCTCGATTAGAAACACATCATCCTATTGTTCTTCCTTACACAGTTTCTTTCAAAAGCTGTGGCTGGTACCTTATTCCACGAATTTATCAAAATGTGGTAGCAGGGGCTTGGTGTGTGTGTTTAGGTGTGTGATGTTTAACTTGAGTTACTCGCAATTTCTTCGTTTTAAAACTGCCTCTATTGAGTTTCTGGTCAGTGGTAATCCAAGGATGTTTGTTCGTGGAGGATTCAGTGGTGATGACACCATTGAATGTCAAGGGGCAGTTGTTATGTTATCTTGTTTCCCCCTCTCAGTCAAAGTAAAATGCTCAGAGACACAGTATAGTTTTATCCCCTTCATCTTTATTCCGGGCCCTGGAGGGGGAGAGAATGATTACCCATGTGCACAGAGACATGAGCTCTCGGTCTTCTCTGGGGGGGTACAGCAGTTTCTCAATGAACTATATAGCCATTTTACAGGGAAGAGCATCCAGATAAGGCAACATACATATTAATTGGGTAACAATTACAATTAATGAGTATCAATAACAGAGACTGTTATTACTGTTATACAATGAATGTTCTTAACCTTGTTAAATGGATTCATACAATGGATACTTTTCTCCTTGTTAGCTGACCTTGCGTACTGAATGTTTCCAATATTGTTAAATAGCTGTACGTAATGGCTGCTTTTCCACCTTGTTAACCCATTACCCTTGCCTCCAGCACCCCATTGTTAACTGTAAGTTCTTATCTGATTTGAGTCCTGCTCAGCTGGACCTCTTGTTTCACAAAACTCAGGACTTAATTCTTTCTCTGCCTACTTATACTCTATACACATTCTCAGTTAGATTGTCTCTTATTAGTGATGGTCATTGTCTGGCATTTGTATGGCGTGAATGTTATTTGCCACTTGTCAGGTCAAGCCTGGATATTGTCCAGATCTTGTTGCATTTGAACATGGATTGCTTCAGTACTTAAGGAGTTGCGAATGATGCTCACCATTGTCTGTTCACTGACAAACATCCCCCTTCTGACCTTATGATGGAGGGAAGGTTATTGATATTATGTCTTATACATTCATGTGTCATGATGATAACCAACAAAAGTGCTGTAATTGAACCCAGTCAGCCCTAACCATTCAGTTTTAAATGTTGTAAATGGTTTCCGATGAAACAACAGATCAAGCCTGCAGGTACAGCAGGTAGTGAAGAAGGCTAATAGCATGCTGGCCTTCATAACAAGAGGGATTGAGTATAGAAGCAAAGAGGTTCTTCTGCAGCGGTACAGGGCCCTGGTGAGACTGCACCTGGAATATTGTGTGCAGTTCTGGTCTCCAAATTTGAGAAAAGACATTTTGGCTATTGAGGAACTGTAGCGTAGGTTCACGAGGTCAATTCCTGGAATGGCGGGACTATCTTATGTTGAAAGATTGGAGTGACTGGGCTTGTATACCCTTGAGTTTAGAAGACTGAGAGGGGATCTGATTGAGATGTATAAGATTATTAAAGGATTGGACACTCTGGAGGCAGGAAACATGTTTCCGCTGATGGGTGACTCCCAAACCAGAGGACACAGCTTAAAAATAAGGGGTAGGCCATTTAGGACAGAGATGAGGAGAAACTTCTTCACCCAGAGAGTGGTGGGTGTGTGGAATGCTCTGCCCCAGAAGGCAGTGGAGGCCCAGTCTCTGGATTTGTTTAAGAAAGAGTTGGATAGAGCTCTCAAGAATAGTGGAATCAAGGGTTATGGAGATAAGGCAGGAAGAGGATACTGATTAAAGATGATCAGCCATGATCATAATGAATGGTGGTGCAGGCTCGAAGGGCAGAATGGCCTACTCCTGCACCTATTGTCTATTGGCTAAGTCAATCTAATCTTAACTTCGTTGTTCTGAACTCGATATCATGTTTAAAGCTCATTGTTCTGAACTCCGAATGGCATTTTAAGACACTTTTAGCTTAAAGTCAATTTGTGGCTGGTTCAACATTTCATTTTTCTTTGAGGAAATGTGATGTGACAGAAAAGAGAAAAATCTTATCAGTTATACTTTGAATTTGTGCAGCATGTCGGAAAGGCCTGACCTGTGATTGATTGGCTTTCCACTTAGGACTCATTCACTGTGTGAGGACACATCTTCTGAACTGCAGGGAGTGACCTCTATGGAGACCAAAGGACAGCCTGAATCCCGCCGGAGCTCTTTCACAGGCAGAGGAGCTTTAGCCAGGTATTGTCACCATCTGGAAAGACCGCTCTGGTAAGATGAAACAGGTTAAATTGGATTGTGTACAGCAAGCATTTGAATGAGGCTTAAACCAGCATAATGAAGATGATCTCCTTTTGTGCTCCAATTAACTAAAATGAATATGTAAGATTAATTCAATTCTTTTAACTACCAGATTTCTATGTACCTATTATATATTTATCAACCTGGTTGCTACACATTCTAATACACCTATACTGGCTATGATAGGACCTGCTTCCTGGCCTTGCCTTGCCCCACACTCACTGTGAATGCTGACCCTGAAGTTAT
Organism: Chiloscyllium punctatum; assembly: GCF_047496795.1. NCBI lineage: Eukaryota > Metazoa > Chordata > Chondrichthyes > Orectolobiformes > Hemiscylliidae > Chiloscyllium > Chiloscyllium punctatum. Next base: position 22,757,560 of record NC_092747.1, on the reverse strand, counting down.
GAAACAATCTCTCTCTCTAATGGAGAGGAATGCCTATGGTCTTTTTATGGACAATGGCTCTGCCAATGATAATTAAGCAGAATGGGGCAGCACAATGGTTCAGTGGTTAGCACTGCAATCTTGCAGCACCAGGGCACCAGGGACCTGGGTTTGATTCCAGCCTTGGACAACTGTCTGTGTGGAGTTTGCACATTCTCCCTGTGTCTGCGTGGGTTTCCTCCCACAGTCCAAAGATGTGCAGGCCAGGTGAATTGACCATGCTAAATTGCCTGTAGTGTTAAGTGCATTAGTCAGAGGAAAATGGGTTTGGGTGGGTTACTCTTTGGAGGGTTACTCTTTGGAGGGTTGGAGTGGACTGGTTGGGTTGAAGGGCCTGTTTCTTTAGGGAATCTAATCTAGACTGTGATAATTTCATTTTATTTCATCTAGTCAAGCATCTTACATTTCATGTGCTTGGAACTTAGCACCATGCTCTCTTTAAAGCGACAGACAAATGTTAAATAAAGGTAGGTTCAGTGTCGGTCTCACAGTCAGTATAGTGCAATGCATTGAAGTGAAAATCATGAGGGCTTAGGATGGCATAAATAGAAACTTTTCATATCAACAAAATAGGAGGACATATGAAAGGAAGGTGGAGGCATATTCAACCAGGGTCTCCAAATTAAGCATACAAGGAGAAACATTGTAGGGATGTGGGGAAAGAGAGTGGGAGGTCCAATTCCTGCTTGACAGGTTGAGCAGCTGCTTTTTGCGCTGTGATTGGTCAATGTTTTTACAAACGTGTCAGTGGCGAGATTGGCCATGACAACACTGCAGCTAGCCACTTGTGTGTATAATGCAGTGAATTATTTCTTTAGGTTCACTCATTTTGTCATCATGGTGAGGAACTGGACTACTCGACAAATGCACAGTGAAGATCAGAGGCCAGATTCTTTTTTGGAACGCTTTCGAGGACCAGAGATAAAGGATGTGTCAAGTCGGGAGAGCAACACCCAATCAGCTATCGGCAATCTGGAGCATCAAGGAAAGAGCAAAAGGTAAGTTCCACTCTCTACCCCAGCAGTTGTTTGAATATATTTTTGTATCAGTCTGTACACACCTCTGAAGCAGCTGAGACTTCAACTCAGGTCTCCTAGCTTGAAAGTAGGGACCCTACCACTGCATCACAAGAGATCTTCAAAGCAGCTTGTTACAAGGATTGCTTGAAGTGAGCCCACAGGTTCTGAAGGGGTAAACGTGGTTTCCAAAGCAAAACCCAAATTGAATAAAGCATTTGAAAGCCAATTATACCATATTTCCCAACAGAGCTGATCAATGTGTTTCAGATTGGTGCCAAGGAATAACAGCTCAATTCCATGGATTATCCTTGTGCTTGCATTGTTTTGGAATGTATTGGAGTATAGCCTGGCATTTGGACCCATTTCACAACCTGCAAACAATACTACCGTACTTCTCACCTGACCTGCTGAGTACTTCCAGCATCTTCTGTTCACATTTCTACTGGAGAAAGGCCAATTTCGATGGTATGAGGCAAGAACTTTTGAAAGCTGACTGGAGGCAGATGTTCGCAGGTAAAGGGACGGCTGGAAAATGGGAAGCCTTCAGAAATGAGATAACAAGAATCCAGAGAAAGTATATTCCTGTCAGGGTGAAAGGGAAGGCTGGTAGGTATAGGGGATGCTGGATGACTAAAGAAATTGAGGGTTTGGTTCAGAAAAAGAAGGAAGCATGTCAGGTATAGACAGGATAAATCAAGTGAATCCTTAGAGTATAAAGAAAGTAAGAGTATACTGAAGAGGGAAATCAGGAGGGCAAAACAGGGACATGAGATAGCTTTGGCAAATAGAATGAAGGAGAATCCAAAGGGTTTTTACAAATATATTAAGGAAAAAATGGTAACTAGGGAAAGAATAGGGCTCCTCAAAGATCAGCAAGGCGGCCTTTGTGTGGAGCCACAGAAAATGGGGGAGATACTAAATGAATATTTTTCATCAGTATTTACTGTGGAAAAGGATATGGAAGATATAGACTGTAGGGAAACAGATGGTGACATCTTGCAAAATGTCCAGATTAGAGAGGAGGAAGTGCTGGATGTCTTGAAATGGTTAAAGGTGGATAAATCCCCAGGACCTGATCAGGTGTACCCAAGAACTCTGTGGGAAGCTAGAAAAGTGATTGCTGGGCCTCTTGCTGAGATATTTGTATCATCAATAGTCACAGGTGAGGTGCTGGAAGCCTGGAGTTGGCAAACTTGGTGCCACTGTTTAAGAAGGGTGGTAAAGACAAGTTAGGGAACGATAGACTGGTGAACCTGACCTTGGTGGTGGGCAAGTTGTTGGAGGGAATCCTGAGGGACAGGATGTACATGTATTTGGAAAGGCAAGGACTGATTCGGGATAGTCAACATAGCTTTGTGCATGGGAAATCATGTCTCACAAACTTGATTTGAGTTTTTTGAAGAGGTAACAAAGAAGATTGAGGGCAGAGCAGTAGATGTGATCTATATGGACTTCAGTAAGGCATTCAACAAGGTTCCCCATGGGAGACTGATTAGCAAGGTTAGATCTCATGGAATACAGAGAGAACTAGCCATTTGGATACAGAACTGGCTCAAAAGAGGGTGGTGGTCGAGGGTTGTTTTTCAGACTGGAGGCCTGTGACCAGTGGAGTGCCACAAGGATCGGTGCTGGGCCCTCTACTTTTTGTCATTTACATAAATGATTTGGATGCGAGCATAAGAAGTACAGTTAGTAAGTTTGCAGATGACACCAAAATTGGAGGTGTAGTGGACAGCGAAGAGGGTTACCTCTGATTACAACAGGATCTGGACCAGATGGGCCAATGGGCTGAGAAGTGGCAGATGGAGTTTAATTCAGATAAATGCAAGGTGCTGCATTTTGGGAAAGCAAATCTTTGCAGGCCTTTTACACTTAATGGTAAGGTCCTAGGGAGTGTTGCTGAACAAAGAGACCTTGGAGTGCAGGTTCATAGCTCCTTGAAGGTGGAGTCGCAGGTAGATAGCATAGTGAAGAAGGCGTTTGGTATGCTTTCCTTTATTGGTCGGAGTATTGAGTACAGGAGTCGGGAGGTCATGTTGTGGCTGTACAGGACATTGGTTAGGCCACTGTTGGAATATTGCGTGCAGTTCTGGTCTCTTTCCTATTGGAAAGATGTTGTGAAACTTGAAAGGGTTCAGAAAAGATTTACAAGGATGTTGCCAGGGTTGGAGGATCTGAGCTATGGGGAGAGGTTGAATAGGCTGGGGCTGTTTTCCTTGGAGCGTCGGAGGCTGAGGGGTAACCTTATAGAGGTTTACAAAATTATGAGGGGCATGGATAGAATAAATAGATAGTCTTTTCCCTGGGGTCGGGGAGTCCAGAACCAGAGGGCATAGGTTTAGGGTGAGAGGGGAAAGATATAAAAGAGACCTAAGGGGCAACCTTTTCACACAGAGGATGGTACGTGTATAGAATGAGCTGCCAGAGGAAGTGGTGGAGGCTGGTACAATTGCAACATTTAAAAAGCATTTGGATGGGTATGTGAATAGGAAGAGTTTGGAGGGATATGGGCTGGGTGTTGGCAGATGGGACTAGATTGGGTTGGGATATCTGGTTGGCATGAACGGGTTGGACCGAAGGGTCTGTTTCCATGCTGTACATCTGACTCTATGACTGTACTGGATTCTTTGTATTCTGTTGCATCATTCCTCATTTCATCTTATTTACCACAGTCATTCATTGCATAGCTTTGTCAGAGCTCACTGATAAGAATTAAATATCTAAATAAAATTGTTCGCATAAACATGCGAATGAATGATTTCTCCCACAGAGCTGGTTGGCTAAAAGGATATAGTAGAACTGTGACAGATGTCTCATTCTATTCTACTGGAATAGCAAATGTTGAACTCAAGGCTGAAAGCTTTTGTCAGTTTGCAAAGTGCATGGCATTTGTATATTTTTTTGCCACATTTAGGAAAAGGACATGTCACACTTATCAGAGTTTTTAAGTTTTAAACATAACACTGTTTCTTTTTCTACAGATGCTGCTAGACCTGCTGAGTTTCTTCAGCATTGCCTGTTTGTGTGTCAAATGCACATATTCATATTTACCTATTAATCTTACCAACACAAAGCTTTAGGGTGAGATCACACAATTTAAAGCTAACGTATGAAAAAGGAGTGGGAGTAGGCTACCCAGCCCCTTGATCCTACTCTTCCATTCTAAATCATAACTGATCAATTATCTCAACACCACTCTTCCACACTATCCCCATATCCTTGAGAGGAGTACTATCTAGAATTTGATTGAACATACCCATGATTAAGCCCCTACAATCCTCTGGAGTAGAGAATTCCAAAATTCACCACCCACTCAGTGAAGAAATTCCTATTCGTCCTAGTCTTAAATATCTTGTTCCTTATTTGGAGATATTTTCCCATAGTTTTAGATGACTCCCACCCGACAGCCAAGTGAAGCATCCTTTCTGCTTTCACCCGGTCTAGCCATTTAAGGATTTTATAAGTTTGAATGAAATCCCATCTCATTCTTCTAAATTCCAGAGAATATGGTGTCTTCAATATCTCTTTACAGGACAGTTCAGCCATTCCAGGAACTGCTCTGGTGAACCTCCACTGCGTTAGGGCTATCTTAAGTAAGGGGAGCAAGACTGCATACAATATTACCAAATGTGGTTTAACCAAGGGTACATAGAACACCTTTACTCCTGTTACTCAAATCATTTGCCTTCCGAATGGCCTGGTGCACCTGCATGTTTGCATTCAGTGTCTCAAGAGAAAGGACACCCCACAGACCTGAACATGCCCAAATTTTCACGATTTGAGAAATACTCAGCGCCTCCATTCCTCTTACCAAAGTGGGTCGCCTCACATATCCAAATTATAATGTATTTCATCTGCTAAGCTGTTCTCACTGATTCAGCCTGTCCAAATCCTCTTGAATCCTCTGTGCATCATCTCCACACAACACATGCTCCCATCTAATTTTGTTTCATCATAGCGTGCATTAACTGAGAACTATGAAACCATGTGATTTAATAATTCAAAGTAGTTACTAATTGGCACACCAATACAACAAGGCCACAGCTCCTTCCTGCTCTGCAGTTATCATGCATGGTAACGGTGGTGATTTTTCCAAATGTTTGTGCATATTATGGAGATGCACCAATTGGAAATTTTGAACCATGCTCCCTGCAATTTTCCAACCTTTCACATTAAGAAAGGTTAAAAAGTTGAAGACTGAAGATTAAAGTTAAAAATTAATAAGGGAAGTTCTTTAGATTAAGGAGATTTTAATAATTGGACTGAGTTACCAAGGGGGATTACCAGAACAAATACAATTGGGAAAGAAACTTGATTGTTTCTGGAGATAGAAAGTACGAGATCTGTGATAGCAGAAGTTGGATTTGAAATGTTACCAAAAAGGAGTTTGATTGTTTCATCAAATGACCTTTTCCTTGGATTACTGATGTTCATCAATTTATGGCAACAGGTAATTTCGCACTCATATTTTGAGGAAATTGTGTAAAATGTAAGTATCAAGCCTGAAATCTACAGTACCCCACTGTAGCACAACTGGAAGTACCAGTTCCAAACTCTGAATTATCACAACTTAACTGGCAATTTCAAGTGGTTGCATTTTTTTCACATTTTTATATTCTGAAATGCTGCAGCTACAGGCTCCTGGCAAAATTCAACATCAACAATTGCAACAACAAAGAGGATGAGTGAGTAATCTTCTGCTTCACCGCATTAATACTAGCAGAACCTGTTGTATTCCCAGTAGAGTTGTTAATCAAACCTCACTAGTCACTAATTAAAGTAGTTCATTCCCTATCCTTGCTGATTTGCCATGTAGTCTTGGAGAAGAAATACCCTAGAATAGAAGTTCTATTAGCCGATGCGAGTGAAAATCATTCCTGTTATTCTTCTGTGTCTGATTCCAAACATGTTTGGATTAAGTGGATATACATTGAGGGTTAAACACACTACTGTGGAAAGCAGACCCTGTGCACCCTTTTATAAATCTGTTTTGTTTGAGCATAATGGAGTGCTGTGCATTTAGTGAAAACTGGCATTATCTCAGAAGTAAGGAAAAGAAAAAATACTTGAGTGAAAGAGGCCAAATTTTTTTGGTATCCCCTTTGAGAAGAAGATTTCCCAGTCTCTTGTCTCCCTCTGAAAGATCATGAGCATCCCCTGCTGCTCAGACTTGGGTATGCTGAAGCAGTGTGAGCTTTGAACAGGGACTAAATCGTCATTTACAAGAAGAATCCAATGAGAAGGAAACTTCACTAAATCCTCTGAACCAGCTGAAAGCTCTCATCAGATAGATCAATACTAAACCTGCATTACATCAGAATATCCAATAGAAGTATGTAGCATTACATCAGGAACTCCAATATGAGATTTGCACTAATTGGATGTTACCAGACAAATCTCTTCTCCTAATTCCATATTTTAGTAACATATATCGTCATGACCCAGGCTGGAGGAGTGCACCGATGCTCCAGCTCCATCACTGTATTGGTTACAACATAAAATAAAAATACTTTTTGCTGATGACTTGTTAAATACTTAATGTATACCAGATTTTAAACAGCAAAGTCTACCAATTAGGTTTCTTAATAAACACAATTGTTGGTTTACCCTATCAAAAGAAAAAGTATTCAATAAAGATGTAGTAATTGGTTAATGCGCACAGTCAGTAATATAGAAGTCTAAATATATATCCCTCCAAATATCCCCAAAATACATGCATGCATGCATTCCTTGGGAAAAACAAAAGTAAAGATTTCTCTGCTGAGTTCAGCCAATGGGTTATTCCTAAAGGCACAAGGATACAGCATAATGTTGCTTTGGAATCTGTTACACTGACATTCAGGTACGTGTGGTCCAGTCACTAACTATGCACCGTTTAAAGGTTTTTCTGAATTCTGAAGCTTCCAGACATGCCTTGCTCAGGAGGTACAATGTTGAGAAGTTCCTAATATCCCACTTTTGAGAAGAAATAAGTCGCATTCTGAACACAATAAGAGCTTCTTTCAAAAATGAGAGAGACCGATGGAGCTGAAATAGGTCACTCAGTGTTGAATTTGCTTCACCATTCAATGAGATCATGCTCATCTGATAATCCTAACCTCCTCTTTCCTTCCTGGTATAATGCCCTCAACACTATGGGCTCTCATTATGTTGTCTTATATGTGGTACCTTATTTAGGAAGATCAGCTGGATAGCCCTTCCTTGCTGAGTTATCCTCCCTAACAGATTTCAGATACCATCGCACTCTTTCCAAGCCAATCACTGTTGGAACAGTCTCAGCAAGGTTCTATTACAAAGCAACCTATTTCTATCAGTACTCATATAATTTCCAGGCAGACTTGTTAAAAAAAAATCTTCAATATCCACAGGGACCTTTCAACAACTTCTTATATAGAGAATGCCACTTCAGCTATTCCCACAAAAAAGTGAATTTTTCCATAATCCTTCATGTCTGATTAGAGCAGAATTAAAGTAAAGGTGGTAATGAAAAGCTAGTGAACTATAGACCGGTGAGCTGACATCAGGCAAAGACTGACGAGGGATAGTCAACATGGTTTTGTGCGTGGGAAATCGTGTCTCACTAACTTGATTGAGTTTTTTGAAGAAGTGACCAAGATGATTGAAGACCAAGCAGTGGACATTGTCTACATGGACTTCAGTAAGGCGTTCAACAACATTCCATATGGTAGACTGGTTAACAAAGTTAGATCGCATGGAATTCAAGAAAACTAGCTACTTGGATATAGAATTCGCTGGAAGGTAGGAGACAGAGGATGGTGTTGGAGGGTTGCTTTTCAGACTGGAGGCCTGTAACTAGCGTGTGTGCAAGGATGAGTGCTGGGTCCAATGCTTTTTGTCCTTAGAGTATAAAGGCAGTAGGAGTATACTTAAGAAGGAAGTCAGGAGGGCAAAAAAGGGACAGAGATAGCTTTGGCAAATACGAATCCAAAGGGTTTTTACAAATACTTAAGGACAAAAGGGTAACTAGGGAGAGAATAGGGCCCCTCAAAGATCAGCAAGGTGGCCTTTGTGTGGAGCCGCAGGAGATGGGGGAGATACTAATGAGTATTTTGCATCAGTACTTACTGTGGAAAAGGATGTTGAAGATATAGAATGTAGGGAAATAGATGGTGACATCTTGAAAAATGTCTGTATTACAGAGGAGGAAGTGCTGGATGTCTTGAAATGCATAAACGTGAATAAATCCCCAGGACCTGATCAGGTGTACCCTAGAACTCTGTGGGAAGCTAGAGCAGTGATTGCTGGGCCCTTTGGTACGATATTTGTATAATTGATAGTCACAGGTGACGTGCCGGAAGACTGGAGGTTGGCTAACATGGCACCACTATTTAAGAAAGATGGTAAGGACAAGCCAGGGAACTATAGACAGGTGAGCTTGACGTCGGTGGTGAGCAAGTTGTTGAAGGGAATCCTGAGAGACAGGATTTACACGTATTTGGAAAAGCAAGGACTGATTAGAGATAGTCAACATGGCTTTGGGAAAACAAATTTGATTCAGTTTTTTGAAGAAGTAACAAAGAGGATTGATGAGGGCAGAGCGGTAGACATGATCTTTATGGACTTCAGTAAGGTGTTTGACAAGGTTGCCCATGGGAGACTGGTTAGCAAGATTAGATCTTATGGATTGCAGGGACAACTAGCCATTTGGATACAGAACTGGCTAGAAGACAGAGGGTGGTGGTGGAGGGTTGTTTTTCAGACTGGAGGCCTGTGACCAGTGGAGTGCCACAAGGATCGGTGCTGGGTCCACTACTTTTCTTCATTTATATAAATGATTTGATTGTGAACATAAGAGGTATAGTTAGTAAATTTTCAGATGGCACCAAAATTGGAGGTGTAGTGGACAACGAAGAAGGTTACCTCAGATTACAACAGAATTTGATCAGATGGGCCAATGGGCGGAGTGGTAGATGGGGTTTAATCTAGATAACTGTGAAACGCTGCATTTTGGAAAGGCAAATCAGGGCAGAACTTATGCATTTAATCCTGGGGAGTGAGACCTTGAGTCAAATTCATAGTTCGTTGAAAGTGGAGTTGCAGGTAGACAGGGTAGTGAAGAAGACATTTGGTATGCTTGCCTTTATTAGTAAGTGCATTGAGTGTAGAAGTTTGGAGATCATGTTGCGGCTGTACAGGACAATGGTTAGGCCACTTTTGGAATATTGCGTGCAGTTCTGGTCTCCTTCCAATCATAATGATGTTGTGAAACTTGAAAACATTCAGAAAAGATTTACAAGGATGTTGCCAGGGTTGGAAGATTTGAGTTGTAGGGAGAGGCTGGATAGGCTGGGGCTGTTTTCCTTGGAGCATCAGAGGCTGAGGGGTGATTTTATAAAGGTTCATGAACCATGAGGGGCATTAATAGGGTGAATAGCCAAGGTCCTACCCTGGGGAAAAGACCAGTCCTAAACTAGAGGCCAGTTTTCGGGTGAGGGGAAAGATTTAAAAGTGATCTAAGGGGTACCTTTTTCATGCAGACCATGGTGCATGTATGGAATGAGCCGTGAGAGGAGGTGGTGGAGGCTGATAAAATTACAACATTTAAAACTCATCTGGGTGGGTATATAAATAGGAAGGGTTTAGAGGGATATGAGTCAAATGCTGGAAAATGGGAATTGATTAAGTTGGGATATCTGTTCGGCATGGACGAGTTGGACTGAAGGATCTGTTTCCATGACTGTATATTTATATGACTCTACTGCATTTAATTCTGGAACTAAACATCACAAAGGATTACTCTAGGGTTAAAAGGGTTAAATTAGGGGGAGTAGTCCCATTGACTAATCTTGTATTACCATGAATGTATATTGTCTGAGTGATATTTAGTATGATGTGTCCTTGTACCCAAAACAATATTAGGGGTCTGCCATTCATTGGAAGTTTTGAAGGAGGCCTAAATTAATAGCATTCCAACTGGTTTCACTTCAGCCTTAGATATTCTAAGTCTTCTTCCAAATCTGTTTGAAACAATTAATGTTTGGAACTATCTTTCACAAATGACAATGGATGCTGGATCAATTGTTACCTTTAAATGTGAGATAGATACATTTTTGTTCGGCAAAAATATTAAGGGATATGGACCAAAGACAGGTGAATAGTGTTAGGCCACAGATCAGCTATGATCTCATTAAATGGTGGAATAGATCCAAGGGGCTAAATAGCCTACTCCTGTTCCTATGTTCTTAAGTTATAAACTGGTTTTCTCTCTGTCTGATATGTCCCATTATCCATTTTGGACTGTTGTTCAGATGGAAGAAAGATTACTTCTAGGTTTGAAATTAGTTCCACACAGCGCTGTTTAATCATACAGTTTCTAATTAATTGTGCTGACACCTGATTACAGCTAAAAAAAAACTTGGCACACCATTGGCCAATGATAAGATAATTCATTATTATTTTGCACACTTTGTCATTGTGTAAGTGAGAAAATAATTATGGGTCAGCCTACTGGATTTGCTGGCTTACAGACAGGACAACTTTGCTTCTTACTGACATCCTTTGGAATTGTAACTGGATGCTATCCTACGTGCAACCTTAAGTTTAGTGCACAAAAATACAATTAACAAAGATTAGGCAAGTACTGATGAGGGAAGACATGAGATTATCTTGCTCATGCTTCCATTACTGTATCTGAATGCTTCTTGAATGACCCTAGAGGTTTTACATTATCTTTCTTGGATAACTATTTTAGGTAATTGTGCAAAACGGGCAATATCTATAATGGACCAGGCCCGACCTGGTCACAGCTTAAAAAAAAGGTAGGCTACTTGGAACAGAGTTGAGGAGACACTTCACCCAGAGAGTGGTGGGTGTATGGAATGCTGTGCCCCAGAAGGCTGTGGAGGCCAGGTCTCAGAATACTTTCAAGAAATAATTGGATAGAGCTCTTAAGGATAGTGGAATCAAGGGTTATGGGGATAAGGCAGAAACATGATACTGATTGAGGATGATCAGCCATGATCATAATGAATGGTGGTGCTGGCTCAAAGGGCACAATGGCCTACTCCTGCACCTATTGTCTATGGACCCCTCAAAACATTTTAAAGCAATTTTGCTCTTTGTTTTAGCTAAGTGTCTAGTGGATATTCCTGAAGTGAATTAGCTGGTTTGATTGACAAGTTTTAAACACACAATTTATTTCCAAAATCACAGAATGAAACACAAAGAACAGAAAAGAGAATACCGGATAACTTCTCCTATCCAAACCTGACTTAATGCTGCTGTTCCAAAAATACTTGCAACAGTTCCAAGAAGTACATCCCTTAGCATAAAGAGTAAAAATGACACAAACAGTTTACAGGTTACAAAGTCAGAAGGGCAGAAGGAAAGAGAGAGAGCTTCCAGTTTCAACTGTGACTCGGACTTAACTGACCACCGAACTGAATAGAACTGCACTGCTAGAGAGCTGGCCACGCCCCCTTGTTTTATCCTGGTTTTATTAAAAGGACTTGAAAACTTTTGGACTGAAGCACTATCTTTTAGGGGTAAACAAAAAGGCCCAAGTGAACCACTCAAACTTCAGACATGGTGAAACCTTGGGTTGTTAAAGAACCGCTCTGAAATAAATCTCAAAGGCACAAAAACCTTGCAAAAGACCAGTGTTGTGACATATCTGATTAGCAAATCATTAGAGTCCAACCTGATTTGACATTGCACAACAGTCACAGAAAATGTCTGATTAGACCATATTTAAAGTACTGCATTTAGTTTAGGAACTATCAAGAAGGATGGATTGGAGATGGGGTGCAGCACAGGTTTGGCACATTACACTTGGAATAAAAGAGTTAAATTAGGAGGACTAATTCCTCAGATTGGTGATGATATGAGTGTACATTCAGTCCCTTCACCACCAATGCACAGTGCCAGGAGTGTGTACTCATACAGCTTCTCTCACTGTACCTTCCAAACCTTTATCATTTAAAAGGACGAATGCAGCAGACACATGTGAACACCACCACTTGCAAGTTCTCCTCCAAGTCAAATGCTATCCTTGTCTTGGAAATTAGTTGCTGTGCTTCACAGTGGCTGGATCAAAACTCTGGAACTCCCTTCCTCAGTGCATTATGGGTGTCCCTACAGCCAAAAGACTGCAATGGTTCAATGAGACGGCTGACCACTCTTCTCCAGATCAATTAGAGTTTGACAATGAATAGTGGCCTAGTCAATGGTGCTCACAACCAAAAAATGGATTAAAAACATTAAAACTTTCAAAACTGAGTGAGGATATTAAAGATTAAGGAATCAGTTGGAATCTGTCACCAATAGAGTGTATTCAATGATAGCCTTTAATGGACACTAATATATCCTTATACATTTAAATTCTAGGTGTATGCATAAGGATGCAGAATACTATTACCTGTGGGATTCTATATCTGATATTGTTAAAGAGCATCTTTACTCATGCTGTCCTGCTCCGGATACCAATTTACAATACACAGTCATTTTTGCTTTCATTGAGTAGAAATGAATTGTGAATCACTTTCCATTCCGGTTATCCGTTCCTAATAGCATCAATCTCTCTGAACAGCACTGTGGGCCCAGCCAGCAATATCCACATTCTGAATTGCAGTTAAATAAAGTTAAAGTATACGAAGTGAACCCAGTCTACCTGATTGAAATGTCTGTTGTTCAATTATTCCAGCACCAGAACAACTTTGTGTTTTGTGTCACAACTGTATTTTGCAATGCAGCAGCCAAGGGTCTTTGGCACAGTTCAGTGTAAACAGCAGCAACAAGGATGAAGGGTAAGCAGCTTAGATAGATTTCATTCTACTCCCACTCGAGATTCAAACCAATCCTGCTAATAACATAGAGTAGCCTGGATTAGTTTGGTTGAATCTGACAAATGTACAATTAATATGCCAAGGCGTTTTATGTCTGGCTAATTGTTATTATAAAGGAGGAATTAATTAACATCCTTTGAAATGTTACGCTTGTGTTCAGTTTCTAGTTAATCAAAGCTAAAAAACACCCTCTAGCAATTAAAATTAGCAGCAGATAAGAATATTGGATTTTCTGATTAGGTGGCTTATATTTGTGCACTAATCAAGTAAGTCCTAATCAGAACCTTAGTGATTGATTTTAAAATCTTTAACTCCCATATTAAGATCTATATTAGCATCTCAATTCAGATGGACTTCATAGCAGTGATAAATTTTGGGAAAAATATTTAATCAAACATTTTTAAAAAATTGAAATTGGAATTGTTCATAATTGGAAGAATTGGAAAACTTGACAAGAATGCAGGAAGTAAAAAGAAAAGGTACGGTATAGAAATGAATGCCCAACTAGAGCTGTGTTTCTGGAGTATACTTCCCAACGTATATCACATAAATTAAGATCTTAATAGGCAACATTGCAGATTAGATGCAGTATTGTGCCAGGGACTACATTCACCAAGGTGAAATGAAAGTAAATTATCCACGGACTATCACTAGGGAAACAACACTGAAAGAAATGCTTCCTGGCAAGGTAGATGAAGAGAGGGCCACTTACAATTAGCAAGGATGGCATACAACGTGTAAACTTATTATAACAAAATAAAGGAACAATTCAATGCATCTGAATCTCTTTAATTCCTTATCGGAAGTGGCGTGAGAAATGTATTGAATTAAATAAGTAATATAATAACGAAATAGGAAAATAACAAGGTTTCCTTCAGATTTTTGTGTCTGACTGCATCCTTCCATCTGTGTAATACGGATGGATATGCAACAAATCCATTGAGGATGGGGTGGTTTCATATGTTGCTCTTTTACTGATGTTTCAAGACACCAATTTGTGAGGGAAAGGTACTGCGAGTGAGGTGGCTCTCAGGTGTCATTGTGCATTGGTGTTATTCTATGTGTATTCATGGGTGCTGTAGTGTTCACTTACCATGAAGTTACAATCTTTCAGTATAACTCTGTGGAAAATATGTAGAAATAGAGTCTAAAAAAAGACTGTGCAATATTTTGTATTTGGTTTTTTCAATTTCAAATGATATCGCTTTATAATCCCCTTTCTAAGATGCTCCCAAAATGCACTACTCTGTCCTTTTATAATACAAGTTCTGTAGTTAATGTGAATAAACATTTGAATATCTACAGACTTCACATTCGACTGAACGATTAAATTGTTGTTTTATGTTTTCTTATTTATCAACCGTATTTTAAAATAGCTTAGCTAAAGTTCACTTAAAATGCAGTATTGTGTTTCATTTTAATAATTTTATTTCATTCATGGGATGAAGGCATTGCAGGCTAGGGCCAGCATTTATTGCCTACTAGGTAGTTAAGAGTCAACCACATTGCTTTGGGTCTGGAGTCACATGTAGGCCAGACCAGGTAAGGATGGCAGATTCCTTCTCTAAAGGGCATTAGTGAACCAGATGGGTTTTTTCCCGACAATACACATTAGACTCTTAATTTCAGATTCGAATCCAAGTCCGTAGAACATGATCTGGGTCTCTGGATTAATAGTGCAATAATATTACCACTGGGTTTTACCTCTCCTGATTTTAGATTTTCTGATCAAACTAGGAATAATTCAATTATTGTCCAACAATGTTCAGTGTTACTTTTTCTATAGGTATCAATATGCGAGCAGACATGAAATGTGAAGTTGTTCATCTTGGGAGGGAGAACTAAATAATGGAGTATATTTAAAAGCAGTAAAACTACAGAAAGATGTAACAGAAAGAGGCTCTTCTTGTCCATGAAACACAGAAAGCTAGCTCACAGGTACAGCAGGGAACTTGACGGGATGTTTCCCCTCATGGAAGAGTCTAGGACCAGAAGGCATTGCCTCAGAATAAAGGGGCACCAATTTAAGATTGAAATGAGGAGGAACTTCTTCTATTAGAGGATTGAGAGTCTTTAGAGTTTATTGGCACAGAGAGCTATGAGGCAGAGTGCCTTTGTATATTTAAGGCTGAGATAGACAGTTTCATGATCCACAGGTGAATCAAGGGTTACAAGCAAAAGGCAGGAAAGTGGACATGAATGTTGGATTAGACATGATCCTACTGAATGGCAGAGCAGGCTTAACATACCAAATGGCCTACTCCTGTTCCTATTTCTTGTGGTCGTATTGATAATATAGAGTACTAAAATAATTGTTGTTCCAATTGTATCATTATAATACTGTACTTTGGCCCTTTGCTTACCATTTGATAGCATTTTATAGCCACAGGCAAAAGTATGGGCCTCGTTATCCCGATCACTTTCTATCGCAGGCCAAGAGGACTACAAACATCTTGCTTATGTAGTGGTGATCCATCTTGCTACCTTAGTTCAGCTAAATAGAAGTGTGTTTTTCCCAACTGAGATAAATGACTTTAAACAATAAATGACACTCAGAGACCCATTTTCAAATGTTCTGTTCAGACAGAACCCTTTTGTCACTAATGTACATTTAAGCGACATGCTAGGAGAATATTCCATTTTTGATATTACTCCTAATCCCTGTGAGTTCTTTTCCCATCTCCTTTAATTGTGTGGATTTCTTAATGACAAAGAGCAGTGCTGATTCATCTTCAGCAGCAACATGAGGCAGGAGGACAAGATAATGTGTAGATTATCCTTGTATTAATTGCCAGCAAGAGTGCACCAGAATTTAATGCTGTAGATTTTCTGGTTTTCTGGGCAGCATGGTTGCACAGCAATTAGCACTGCGGCCTCAAAGTGCCAGAGACCTCGGTTCGATTCTACCCTCAGGTGACTGTGCAGGTCAGGTGGATTGGCTGTACTAAAGTGCTTGTAGTGTAGGCTAAATCGATGATTAGATTAGATTAGATTCCCTACAGTGTGGAAACAGGCCCTTCAGCCCAACAAGTCTACACTGACCCTCCGAAGAGTAACCCACCTACACCAATTTCCCTTTGACTATTGCACCTAATACTACGGGCAATTTAGAATGGTCAATTTACCTGATTTTTGGTCTTTGGGAGGAAACCGGAGCACCCGGAGGAAACCCACGCAGACACGGAGAGAATGTGCAAACTCCACACAAACAGTCACCCAAGGCTGGAATTGAACCTGGGACCCTGGCGCTGTGAGGCAACAGTGCTAACCACTGAGCCACTGTGCCGCCTATGAGAAATGCAGGGTTACGGGAATAGAATGTGTGGGTGTAATTCTGTCCGGGAGGTTGATGTGGACTGACGGGCTGAAGGCATGCTGTGGGAGTTCTGCGATTCTCTGTGAAGTTAGAGGGTTTAGTACTGTGGTGGTTACGTTACTATTTTAATAATTCAGAACAAAAGAAACAGAAATCTAGGGAATGCAGATTTTGTTTTATTTCATGCAGATCAAATTTAGATTTTAAAAGGATGATATCAATTAAAGTGATCTTTGAAGTGAAATTGTCGGATGACTGTAAAAATCCAAATGGTTCACTGCTGGGAAATAAATTTTCTGTTCCTACCTGGTCTGATCTAAGTATGGCTCCAGTTCCACATCAGTGTGGTTGACTCCTAACTTATTCCTTTCAAGTGAACATTAAGTCACCCAGTTATATCACCACTTTCTCAAAGCAACTCAGAATGGATAATAAATGTTGGCTTTGGCAAAAACACCCACATTTGGAGAATGAATTAAAAAGATTGGTCATATCTCTTCTTGGCAGCTTCTCAACATTTGAGAGTGAATCACTTTCCCATCCTAGCAGGCCTGGAATTGAGCAAACTCATTGCATTATTACAAAAATATATCAGGTCATTTGGCATGTCTGGAGCCTAAACATTCTAATATGTCGTTTTAATATCTCAAGGTTAACGTATTTAAGAAATTCTGTACAGACTAATGTGCATAGCCAATTGTGAATTCGTGCAGGTGCAAAGAGTAAATGGTTATTCAATTAACTATCATGTAACAGAGAAATGATAAACTATATTAAGGCATTTGGCTTGTTTCTAGTCTGAACAAATGAACCATATGTGTGATTGGGCTGTTTTATTGACCAGTGTGGCCCTTTCTACCCATGATCCTCTTTGATATAATGATCTGCGGTAAGCTGTTAAATATTGATGTTCATCATGCAGCAAGGTGGAAGAAAAGAAAGATGAGGAAAAGGAAAGAAAAAATGATGAGAAAAAGAAGGAAGTGTAAGTAATACATATAAATGTGAAGAACGTTAGTACACAATTGTTCTTAAATTCTTGTATTCAGATTCCTTTACATATCAGTCTACCTAGTGTGGTCATCATAAATGTTACTGTGAAATGCTTTCAGTGCACATTTTAGTGCTTGCATTACCTTTGTGTTAACTGCAAACAAGACTGCACCAGGGCTTAATGCTGTGGATTTCGATCTTCTGTGCTCATCGACCATAACTTGACACTTATTTGCAAAAAACTGTGTACAGCTCATTGTAGAAGTCCAAACCAAACTATTTTACAAATGGCAAGTATATGATATCCTGAAGGTACTGAAACAATTTCTGAAGGTAGTTATGATTTAATTTTAATAATTTATCACAATGTATTAAGAATGAACTACCACGGTTGTTCCTATCTCACAAGGCGCTGATTTTTAAGTTCTATATCTGAGCCCAAGCCTATTTATCTATATGAACATTTGAGGACAATTTAGGTGGAAGTGTCATGGTCACTAAACCATGGAGCATTCTGCCTGTTCCAGTGATTTTGGGACAAATTAAAAATCGGTACTGAGCACGCTACATGGGTAGAGACCACACACACACACAAAGTCCATAGACATTCCATCCAAGATGTGCCAGCCTCTAGGAACCCTGATGGTATGTCAAATCACTTACAAGTTACTTTCGTGCTTCCGCACTCAAATCCTGTATCACGGGCTGCACCAGCAACTCTCAGTATAATGCTGCAGCAAGGACACTGTGTGGTCATGGACACAAGATAATACACGGACTGGACCAGGCTGCCTCTCTGGGGGTTCTTGGCTCAATGTCATAGCCATCACTCACTTTAAGCCTACTTAGATTGTCACAGCTACCTTGCATTTCATTGCCTTCCTGTGCTTTGTCCCCTCAGCCTGAGATACAAAGGTGTTCTCTTGCTATATAGTACTGACACAAAGCCAGGAGGCTTGTCGCAGTTATTAGCAGAGACGCCTTCACTCAGGTGTTCCTGGCACAGCCAGTCAAGGGAAACCTGTGATAACAGTCCAGACCCTGCTCAGGGCAGTCAGAGTCAGGGCTGAATGATGGGAATGATGACTCTTTCTATGCATCTTGATAGGTTTTCGTCATGGAATGAGAGACAGGCAGGTATTACAAAACGTGGAAGCGGGTGGCACAGCTATTATCTTTATTGTGTGTGGGGAGGTGTCCCAAGCGAGTGAATAGTTCACACAGTGTACAGGGTTAGGGTGAGAGTGAGTGAGGGAAAATCTAGCAGACATTACTGAGGAGAGGGGTCCAGCAGCAGAGATAGAGTGAGCATAAGGTATCGGGGAGAATGGAGATGGACAATGAGGTTCTTCCAACAGCACTGTGCATTCCTTCAGTTCGGTGAGACTGTACTGACCTGAGTGGCAACCTTGGGCCAGGTTGGCATGCTCTGGTGTCATGGCCTGTACTCCTAGTCCTGGGGAGAAAGGAAGTTCTGAATTGCACTACCTGATCCAGCAGGACATCTGGGACACTGCCTGAAAAGCAGGGCACCAATTTACCCTATCTGCCATGCGTGGTGCAAATATCAGGAACTATACAGGGCAACTCTAGACTGACAGAGCTAGTCTGGGTGCTCAATCAAACTTTTAAAACTGGCGCTGTCGCCTGGGATGGTGGTGAATTCTGGGATATTCAGTGAGTGGTGAATTCTGGGATATCACCTGGTAAGATGAGATGGAAATCTGATGTGAGAGATGCCACGAGGGGCAATTAATGAGGTAAGTTTGATAAGATAGAGTGAGAAACCCTCCAAAGAAAACTTGACACTATTCAGACTTAAAATGCGTTGCTGAAAAGCGCAGCAGGTCAGGCAGCATCCAAGGAGCAGGAGAATCGACGTTTCGGGCATGAGCTCTTCTTTAGGAATGGCCCAGCATCTGCAGTCCTCACTTTCTCACTATTCAGACTTTGCCAAAAAAATCACAACATTTGATCCTGCAGTTCCGTGTTGTCAAACAGCCTGGAATTTCCCTTTGATTGCTATCAGTTTCTTCAGAGCAATTCATCCACAATTCAACCAAACCAACATCAAAGTTTGAAGAATCCCAAACATACATGTCAAAATTGAGCTTCTGCAGTTTTTTGTGCTGGTTTAATTTTGTTTTTCATTAATATATTTCTCTTATCAATCTGTTCATAGATGTTACTAGACACCTCTGGAGCAGGTGGGAATTGAAGCCAGTTTCATAAACATTATGCTGAACACTGACCCTGCCAACAAAATTGGCTATGCCCCAAGATTGAATTATTTATCATGATGAATTATGTGTCTGAGCAGATTTTCTTTTAAGAAGTTACCCCAAAAAGGGAAGCTTCTTTTTTAGGTGCAAAAACACTAAATGTCATCATTTAGCAAAAGCTCAGAAATGGGATCCTGTACAAACGTCACGTGTAGTTTTTTTAGAAAGTCATTTCTGCTATAACGCGGTAGTCCTGTTCTAGTACAATCCCGTGTTATAAGAAAATCGTGTAACAGCAGCACCATTTAAACTAATGGGGCCAGAATTGCATTAAACCAATACACGCTTTAAAAGTTCATGCTGTAGAAACATTGTCCCCAATTCGTCAATCACGTAATAGTGAATTTGCATTAACGACTTGCGCGTTACAGCAGAATGACCTGTATTTAAAACTGGGCCACCCTCGGAGTGGATTTTAGACTCTGGTTTAAAATGATCAACCTTTTCAGCAGCATTATTAAATCTATATTAGGCTATTACTTTCAGATATACAGAGGAGTCTCGATTATCCGGCATTCTGTTATCCGAACAAAATACTCCCCGTCTATGTCGTTCGGATAATCGAGGTTCCTTTGTACCAAGGAATTTTGTTTTAATGGAAAGTATATTTTAAAATACATTGTCAAAAGCCAGCCAAATATTCTGGTCCATGAGCGAATTTGCCTTTAGCAAATGCAAATAACATTGAGAAAACACTTCAAAAAAGCCAGTTCCCTAAACGATTGCAATTTTGAGCACATTTTGTATCTAGGTTGCTAGGATTGAAATTCTTTAGCCAAAGTGTTTTGGGATTACAAGTAACATGATAAGAACCTATATCATGGTTCTGTTATGTTTCTCATTTATTTAGGAGAATGTTTTGGCTACAGTTGAAGTGTTATGTAACGTGACAACCGTTTTAGGTTATCTGTTTGAATTTATAGATTAAGAGTGTAACTTGGCCTTGTGTAAGCTCTTCAATTGTTGAAATGTATGACAGACATTGATGAAAATTTGATCCTTCCAGCTTTGAATGGAATAGTATACCTAGCGTTTATAGTTGATGGATCACCATGGACAAGCAGATTGAAGGCTGTGCTGAAGTTGTGGTGACTAAGCAACTTGCGTGTTTTGGTTCACAGAACATATCGTTTTGAGTTTAACATTTAATATTAAGCAAACTCCACAAAGTAAATAACTTGGTAAATACTTCATTGTAGATTTTGAACTGATACGTCTGATTTATTTTCTCAATTTCAACATTTAAAAATGAAACTTGTTAGCAGTGTTATTTCTCTTGATCTTTTTGAAAATTTGGTAATTTATAAAGTACTATAGAGCAATTTGAAATAAAAGATATTGGTTCTTGTGCATGAATTCCACTGAGTGAACTGAACTGGAATAAAATGTTATGTTGAAAGAATCTGTTGTGACAAAATCTGTTTTGGTTCCCAGGAAGAAGGATTGGTATGTCATTGACCCTTCAGAGAATCTTTACTACAGATGGCTTTCTGTTATTGCAGTGCCTGTACTGTACAACTGGTGTATGCTGGTATGCAGGTTGGTTTAAAATCAACACTATAAACTATCACTATTCGACTTATGAGATAGAAGTATATAATCAAACATTTGAGGTTTAAGATGCAGTGTTGTAAAGCATTTGGACATCTGTGCCCAAATTCTTAATCTGATATGTGTATTAGCTTAAACGGTGAGGTGAGACAGTTAGCATAACACTAATCAGGAACTGAAGCAATGTATAAATTTCTATCTCAAGATTAATTGTAGCCCTCAATTTGCCACTTTTTAATTCTCAACAACAACCTATGAGATCCTTAACCCTCAATCCTTTTCCACTTTAAATCTCCTTCAGTTGGCAAAGCCGTACTCGTTTATTTACTGTAAATATCTGCATTCACTGGATATTTTCTTCCTTAGTTAATGTCTCTTCCTGACACTCTTAAATAACCTGCTAACACAGCTCACTTATTTCTTAACGTGGATTCCTTAAACTTGTGCTGCAAACTCTTCTGTTTTTGCAGCTTTCTCTTACTGACATTGAACAACTCAGGACCTCTCAGTCCTGACTGCTTTAGAGATTGTTTAATCAGTAGTCTTTCTGCTGCCATAGACCTGTTCTCTCTGATAGAAACCCACAGACTTCTGGATGGTTGCCTCTTTCTAAAACAGCAAGTTTCTGTTTCTGTCACCCTGTCTGACTTGTTGATAGGTAGCATCTGATACTTCTCCCTTTTCTGTCCTGGTTTTTCTAAAGCACTGAACTATTCAGCTCAAGAGTTTTTTTGTTTGAAAGGCCTCATATAAATAGAAGTAAATACATTTCGAAATTCCATTGTCTCTCTCAGAAGTCAAAAGTGAAATAAAATCCTTCTCTTCTAAATCCACATAATATAGAAAAAACAGATCAAATTTAAAGCTGTGCATGGTTCTGTCCACTTTAGAATCCAAGTTTCTAAATAATAATGATATGAGAATTAGAATCCCAATAGTATGGAAACAGGCCCTTTGACCCAACAAGTCCACACCGACCCTCTGAAGAGTACCCCACTCAAACCCATTCCCCTCCATTTACCCCTGAATAATGCATCAAAGCGAGACATCCCTGAACACTATGGACAATTTAGCATGGACAATTCACCTAACCTGCACACCTTTGGATTGTGGGAATAAATCCACACAGACACGGGGAGAATGTGCAAACTCCACACAGACAGTCGCCCGGGGCTGGAATTGAACCCAGTTCCCTGATGCTGTAAGGCTGCAGAGCTAACCACTGAGCCACTGTGCTACTATAACTAAATCTTCAGTATTCGTGAGTTCACAACTCATTTATATAAATGATTTGGATATTAGCATAAGAGGTATAGTGAGTAAATTTGCAGATGACACCAGACTTGGAGGTGTAGTGGACAGTGAGGAAGGTTACCTCAGATTGCAATGGGATCTTGATCACAGAAGCCAATGGGCCGAGGAGTGACAGATAGAATTTAATTTAGATAAGTTTAGATAAGGTGCTGCATTTTGGAAAAGCAAATCAGGGCAGGACTTATCCACTTAGTGGGAAGGTCCTGGGAAGTGTTGCAGAACAAAGAGACCTTGGAGTGCAAGTTCATAGTTCCTTGAAAGTGGAGTCTCATGTGTATAGGATTGGATAATGAACAAGGCAATTGGTATGCTTTCCTTTATTGCACACAGCATTGAGTATAGGAGTTGGGAGTTCGTGTTGCAGGACATTGGTTTGGCCACTTTTGGAATAATGTGTGCAATTCTGGTCTCCCTCCCATAGGAAGGATATTGTGAAACTTGAAAGGGTTTAGAAAAGATTTAAGGATATTGCCAGGGTTGGAGGATTTGAGCTACAGGGAGAGGCTGAATAGACTGAGGCTGTTTTTCCTGGAGCATCGGAGGCTGAGGGGTGACTTTATAGAGGTTTACAAAATCATGAGGGGCATGGATAGGGTAAATGGACAAGGTCTTTCCCCTGGGGTGGGGGAGTCCAGAACTAGAGGGATAGGTTTAGGGTGAGAGGGGAAAGATTTAAAAGGGACCTAAAAGGCAATTTTTTCACGCAGAGGGTGGTGCGTATGTGGAATGAGCTGCCAGAGCACGTAGTGGAGGCTGGTACAATTGCAATGTTTAAAAGGTATATTGATATGGGTATATGAATGGGAAGGTTTTGGAGGGATATGGGTCAGTGCTGGCAAATGGGACTAGATTGGGTTGGGATATCTGATCGGCATGGGCAAGTTGGACTGATGGGTTTGTTTCCATGCTGTACATCTCTATGATGCTACGAATCAATGAACTCACCAATTTGTGTATCCGCAACAAAAATTAATTAGCAACAAAATTCAACATCCGTGGGCCAAGCTCACATATCTGTGATTTTCAACCTGAACTTTTAACGGGCTGCACATTCATGAATTCTATCATTCAAGGGGCTTCTCAGAAACGAGTATATCACAAACTTTCCAAAATCTTGCAGAGAGGTGGAATCAACGTGATGGACTGTATGCTCTCCATTTGTAACTATCCCATGATCCTGTGAAGGATCTCCCTGTCACTTATTCATGTGACGTGGGCCTCACTGACTAGACCATCATTTATTACCCATTTCTAATTGTCTAGAGGAGCATTTGAGTCAACCACACGTTTCTGTGCATCCTACATCAGATATAGGTCAGACTGAGAAAGGGCAGCAGTTTCCTGCCCTAAAGGGACATCAGTGAACCAGAGGAGTTTTTTTCAGACAATCAATTTTAGACCACGGCCACCAGTCACACATTTCCTCATGAGGGAAATAATTTTTCTCCATCTACTCTTTCAATTCCCATTAGTATTTAGAAAACTTTTATTGAACTGTTTGGTAACAAGAAAACGATAACTTAATTCACTGCTCTGTATCTAAATCAACTGGGGCTAACTTGAAAGAAGCCAAATTTATTTTACTTAGCTGCTCAAAATCAGCCGATGAAACCTTTCTCCCATAGGTCAACATTGACAGAGAATAAAGATACGAGGCTTAAAAAAAAAGGCGCAATTCTTCTGAGTCACCTTAGACTTTGGAAATAGAGATTTAAAGTACCTTCGGTAGACTCTATAGAGCTGCCCCTATTCTTACACTGTGGTTCGTTTTTTAAAAGTAAAACCATAATTGAAAGTAATCTTCATGTGTTTTGCTCTATTCAAACTTTACATACAAAGCTCAACCTGCCCAGATACACCACACTACCACACAGTGTGTCCTAACAACTTGTGAAACATGCATGTTGCTTTATTGTCAAATTCAAAGTTGTATTTTGTAATTTAGGGCTTGTTTCGATGAACTTCAAGTAAGAAATCTTACCCTGTGGCTGGTTCTGGATTATCTCTCTGATGTCATCTACGTTACAGACTCAGCTGTAAGATTCCGAACAGGTGAGCAAGTATTTTTTTGAATGAACTGTCTGTTTACGTAGCTTGTTTTTCTAGGACATGGTCAGAGTCTTCCAACTTCCATGTTGCTGGACACAGTGGATGTCCTGATGCACTGATATACATGGGAATTACCCAGGAAGTTTCAGCTTCCAGTGGGCAACTCCTCTGTTCCTCAAGGGTCCTCTATGAATGTCTTTGAGTTGGCTTTGGGGACCTCAGACCGTTCTGACATACTTACCCAAGCAATGCTGAGCAGAAAATAAACTGTTTTAATCCCTTGGTAGTTCCAGATCCAACAAGCAATCAGACACATTGACTCTTGACATCCCCAGCTACTCACCAGACTTGCCACCTGACATAATTATCCAGTTATCCAGTCATCTCATCCACCACCCCCACCCCCCCACACAATCACCCAGTCATCTCACTCCACCAACCCCCAAACAATCACCCAGTCATCTCACTCCACCAACCCCCAAACAATCACCCAGTCATCTGATTCACCCCCCCCACACAATCACTCAGTCATCTCACTCCACCCCCCACACAATCACCCAGTCATCTCACTCCACACCCCCCCCACACAATCACCCAGTCATCTCACTCCAACCTCGCACACAATCACCCAGTCATCCCACTCCAACCCCTCCCCCACACAATCACCCAGTCATCCCACTCCAACCCCTCCCCCACACAATCACCCAGTCATCTCACTCCACGCCCCCCCCAAACAATCATCCAGTCATCTGATTCACCCCCCCAACACAATCACCCAGTCATCTCACTCCACCAACCCCTACACAATCACCCAGTCATCTCACTCTGCGCCCCCCCCACACAATCACACAGTCATCTCATCCACCACTCCCCCAACACAATCACTCAGTCATCTCACTCCAACCTCGCACACAATCACCCAGTCATCCCACTCCAACCTCGCACACAATCACCCAGTCACCTCACTCCACCCCCCCCACACAATCACCCAGTCATCTCATCCACCCCCCCAACACAATCACTCAGTCATCTCACTCCACCCCCCCCCACACAATCACCCAGTCATCCCACTCCAACCCCCCCCCCCAACACAATCACCCAGTCACCTCACTCCACCCCCCCCCCACACAATCACCCAGTCACCTCACTCCACCCCCCCCACACAATCACCCAGTCATCTCATCCACTCCCCCAACACAATCACTCAGTCATCTCATTCCACCCCCCCCTACACAATCACCCAGTCATCTCACTCCAACCCCCCCCCAACACAATCACCCAGTCATCCCACTCCAACCCCTCCCCCACACAATCACCCAGTCATCTCATTCCACCCCCCCCTACACAATCACCTAGTCACCTCACTCCACCCCCCCCCACACAATCACCCAGTCACCTCACTCCACCCCCCCCCACACAATCACCCAGTCATCTCACCCCTTCTCCACATGACCCAATTACCCAGTTCATCTCACCCACCGCTCCACTCAAAACAATTACCCTATCATCTCAACCTCACTCCACCCAACATAATTACCCACTCATCTCTCCACCCACTGACAAACATTCGCACTGGAATTTAAACTTATCATGTATGTTGTTGAAATTGTGCATGGCCTGTTGTAATTCAGTGAAATTCCCTAATGAATGCTCTGCTCTACAATTCCAGTAAAGGCAGACTAAGACAACCTGGCAAGAAATGCAGAGCAGTGTCAAGGTGGAGATTGGTTTGGTGGAGTGAGTAATCCAACAAGGATTGCCACTCCTTAGAAGATACAGACTACTAGATCTTGATCCAGACAGTTTTCTCCTAAACTATGCCTCATTCCAAGATTGTAACAAATCCTTTGCCTATGCTGCTCTACAAGCTATTCATCTGCAGGTTTGCCCCATTGCTTAGCCCCACCTCATATCAATTGAACATTCTTCCCAGATAGGTATTGAAAAGCTTATACTTGAAACGTTGACTCTCCTGCTCCTCGGATGCTGTCTGACCAGCTGTGCTTTTCCAGCACCACACTTTTTGACTGTGATCTCCAGCATCTGCAGTCCTCACTTTCTCCCTTTTCTTCCCAGACAGTTCTGATGAGTTATGAAGGTGTATTTTCATTTGTGTGTGCAATTCTGACAGGAAACTTTGTCAACTATAAGTACAGACAGCCTATTCAATACAGTCAACTCATCCCTTTCAAACGCTTCAGGCAAATTGGACACTTAAGAACATAAGGACATAGAAATCCAAAGGGCCATCTGGACCCTTGAGGCTGCTCCATCATTCAACACTTCACTGGGTAGGGAATTCCACAGATTCACAACCCTTTGGGTGAAGACGTTTCTCCTCAGATCAGTCCTAAATCTGCTGCCCATTTCCTTTGAGGCTAGACCTCTAGTTCTAGTTTCACCCACCAGTGGAAACAACCTCGCTGCTTCAATCTAATCTATTCACTTCATCATCTTACTTGTTTCGATAAGATGCCCCCTCATTGTAAGGGTCGAAGGGTTGGAACTGACTACCTTGGAGAAGAGAAGGTTGAGAAGAGATAAAGAAAACAAAAGACAAAAAAAAATTGCAGATGCTAGAAATCTGAAACAAAAGCAGAAATTGCTGAAAAACAAGTACTGAAGAAAGATCATTGGACTTGAAATAAAGAACAAAGAAAATTTACAGCCCAGGAACAGGCTCTTCAGCCCTCTAAGCCTGAGCCGATCCAAATGTACTGACTAAACCTGTCGGTCAATTTCTAAACATTTGTATTCCTCTGCTCCCCACCTACTCATGCATCTGTCCAGATGTATCTTAAATGAATCTACCGTGCCTGCCTCTAGCACCTCTGTTGGCAACGCGTTCCAGACACCCACCACCCTCTGTGTGTGAAGTACTTGCCGCATGTATCCCCCTTAAACTTTCCACCTCTCACCTTGAGAGCATGACCTCTGGGTATTGAATCCTTCATCCTGGGAAAAAGCTTGTCTCTATCCACCCTGTCTATACTCTTCATGATTTTGTAAACCTCAATTAGGTTCCCCCCCAATCTCCTTTTATCTAGTGAAAATAAACCTAACCTACTCAACCAAATATTGACGACTTTCTCTCCACAGATGCTGCCAAACATGCAGAGTTTCTCCAGCAATTTCTGCTTTTGTTTTAGATTGAGAGGAGATTTGGTCAAAGTTTTCAAAATCATGAGAGGTCTGTACGGAGTACAAAGGGACAGTCTGCTTTTATTTATTGATGGAAGGATTGAGAATAAGATGGCACAGATTTGATTTAGTTGGCACTGACAGAAAAATAAATAATTTCATATTGGGAGTGCTTTGATTGGGATGCATTGCCTGAAAGTGTGGTGGTGACAGGTTAATTTGACATGTTCAAAAGGGAAATAGCTGGTCATCTGAAAAGGAAGAACATGTAGGGTTACAGAGAGAAGGTAGAGAATGGCACTGACTGAAATGACCAAATAGAGAGCTAGCACAGACACTGTTGAGAGAATGGCCTTCTGTGCTGTAATAATTCTGAGAGTATGACACAGTGGTGACGACTAACTTGGCTGGAGTCAAAAACTATCTTCAAATTTCCTAGATAAACCAAGTTCTCAGCAATTATAAGGCTGCGACTACAGTTCTGTCAGGTGAGATAAGAAAAACAGAAGTCATGTCAGGATCAGCTACGATCTAATGTTTGAACATGTTTGAAGAGCTCAGTGGTCTGCTCTTATTCCCACGTTCAGAAGCTTACATGCTGGAGTAAGGTTTCAACCCACAATTGTCTAGCTGAAATGCAACAATGCTACTTAATGCAAAAACTGACACAAAAAGATTTCTTCAATCATATGGTCATAAATTATGATACATTATACATTCATTGCGAAAATTGAAAAGTCATAGAGTCATCTTTTGCTTACATTTCAGAGCACGTCATTCAGACACAGCCAAAACTTCTCAGTGTAGTCAAGATGGGTTACTCTAGGCATGCTCAAGAACAACTTGTTCCTGTTTGAACAAAAACTGCAGCTAACGAGTCTTATTGAAATATGGTAACAAAGATTAACTATCTGTAGGTAGGATGTTATTGAAAATCTTAGAAACCATGCAGCTGTGCTTGTTTGGAAACCTATGCTTTAAAGTTGCACAGTTCAATAACTTCATACTTCTTTATCCAGGTTTTCTTGAACAAGGATTGCTGGTTAAGGATACAAAGAAATTGAGACAGAATTACATGAGGATGCCTCAGTTTAAACTGGACGTGCTCTCTCTTTTACCAACAGATTTAGCCTACATTTGGTTGGGCTTTAACTACCCAGAGGTGAGATTTAATCGTCTCTTCCGTTTTAGCCGCATGTTCGAGTACTTTGATCGCACGGAAACCAGGACAAATTACCCTAACATGTTTCGAATTGGAAACCTTGTTTTGTACATCCTCATCATTATTCACTGGAATGGTTGCATTTATTATGCGATTTCAAAATCGATTGGGTTTGGTATTGACACCTGGGTCTATCCAAACATATCCCATCCTGAATACGGACGACTTAGCAGGAAATATATCTATTGCCTTTACTGGTCCACTTTGACCTTGACTACCATTGGAGAGACACCTCCTCCAGTGAAGGATGAAGAGTATCTATTTGTGGTCATTGACTTCCTGGTGGGGGTTCTCATCTTTGCCACCATTGTTGGTAACGTGGGCTCCATGATCTCAAACATGAATGCATCTCGAGCCGAGTTCCAATCCAAAATTGACTCCATCAAACAGTACATGCAGTTCCGTAAAGTGAGCAAAGACTTGGAGGCCAGGATCATCAAGTGGTTTGATTACTTATGGATCAACAAGAAGACGGTGGATGAGAAGGAAGTCCTCAAAAACCTTCCTGATAAATTAAAGGCTGAGATTGCCATCAATGTCCACTTGGACACGTTGAAGAAAGTCCGGATATTTTCCGATTGTGAAGCCGGCCTTTTGATTGAGTTGGTGCTCAAGCTGCAGCCTCAAGTGTACAGCCCCGGGGACTACATCTGCCGGAAGGGGGACATTGGCAGGGAGATGTACATCATCAAAGAAGGCAAGCTGGCAGTTGTAGCTGATGACGGGGTAACACAATTTGTGGTCCTGAGCGATGGCAGTTACTTTGGAGAGATCAGCATCTTGAATATAAAGGGCAGTAAAGCAGGTAACAGGCGCACTGCCAACATAAGAAGCATAGGCTACTCTGACCTGTTTTGCTTGTCCAAAGCTGATCTGATGGAAGCCCTGACCGAGTATCCAGATGCCAAGAAGATTCTGGAAGAGAAGGGCCGTCAGATTCTGATGAAGGATAACTTAATAGATGAAGAGGCAGCAAAAGAGGGTGCAGATGCAAAAGACCTGGAAGAGAAGGTGGAGAGGATGGAATCATCGTTGGATAGCCTGCAGACCAAGTTTGCTAGGCTCATGGCTGAGTACAATTCCAGTCAAATGAAGCTGAAACAAAGGCTGACAAGAGTAGAGAAAACAGTAAAAATCTATGGCAGTGGCTACCTATCTGATGGCCTGGACAGTTCAACTGACATAGAACTAGGAAAACAGTGATTGTGACAAGAACAAATAGCAATTACTCACTTGTCTTCTTACTATTTTGATACACAGGATGAGAAAAAATTATTTTTATAAGTTCAGTAGAAGTTTAGTTTATACATTATAATTTATAATGAATCAGTTAGTATTTTATGTTGATCCATCATTAAACTTCAACAACAAATGGTGACTAATTTAGTACCAAATGATTTTAAGTAGTTTTTAAAAATATTTGTTAAGTCGCATTGGGGAGTTGAATTCTGACACAATCCTGTTTAACTAGTAGAAAGTGAGGACTGCAGATGCTGGAGATCAGAGTCGCGTTTGATGAAGGGCTCCTGCCCGAAACATCAATTCTCCTGCTCCTTGGATGCTGCCTGACCTGCTGTGCTTTTCCAGCACCACTCTCTCGACTCTATCCTGTTTAACAACCAGCAACGAATTCGGAAACACAAAGTTAATCTTTTAACATCTTGTGCTGTCGATGTTTGAATGTTTTGACATTTTCATTGTTTGTGGTTATATTAGATATATACTGCATAAAGATTACAAGATATATGCACCAGGGCCCATACATTCTTGAATTAAGGCAGGCATTCTCAATTCTTAACAGGGAGGGAAGTTTTTTCAATACATCAATGGAATGTGGGCATCACCGGTTGGACCAGCATTTATTGCCCACCTCTAATTGCTCAGAGGGCAGTTAAGAATTAACCACATTGCTATGGGTCTGGAGTCACATGTAGCCCAGACCAGGTAAGGATGGCAGATTTCCTTCCCTGAAGGACATTAGTGAACTTGATGGATCTTTCCCTTGACAATCAGCAACAATCCCTTGACAATCACGATCATTATTAAACTCTTAATTCCAGATTATTATAAATTCAAATTCCACCACATACCAGGGTGGAGACATGGTAAGTGGCTTGCAACAGATTTTGCCAGGTCAAAGGATGTAAGGGCAGTCACAGGTAGCCAGTTGTCCATTTCAGGTGGTGTCATTGGGCAATGCATCCAGCCACAGGGAGTGAAGGCAGAATTGGATTGGTGAGATATGGGGTGGGGGGAGGGGGGTGACAGCACAGGACATTGGAAGACAGGGATCAACAGCAAAGGCTGATGTCTCCATCAGTCCCTTCCCGGGAGCCCACAGTAAATGTGACAGGGTTTGTTTCTCGGGCAGTAGCAACTGCTCCCACCTCCCTCAATAGAATACAACTGTGGGTGAATGACACATTTAAGACTACATATAATTGTTGTTGGGGTGAAAAAACAGCAGGGTCCCCTTTGTTTGCATCCTAACTTGCCACTTGCGCCCCCCCCCCCCCCCCCGATTAACTGCTGTCCCATTTTCCAAACTCAACTTGAGATAAAGACATTAAATTCCATCTCACAAAAATGTTTGTGCATGAATGTTAAGCACAGAGTCAGAATGAAAACTAATAAAAGCCGTTTCTGACCATCCTAACTCCCCCACCTCCACTATGATGTATGTGATTGTCAATGATAAAATTATAACAAATCACATTAGTCTTGAAGTTGACACCACGCCAAACAGTTGCTAGCATTACTATTATCCCAAAAGTGCTTCACGTTAATATCAAACATTATTAAAAAAAAAAGTTTTGGATAGTCTAGAAGGCGTTTCATATTTTTTGCTCTATTGGTCAGAGCATTGAGTACAGGAGTTCGGAGGTCATGTTACGGCTGTACAGGATGTAGGTTTGGCCACTTTAGGAATATTGCATGCAATTCTGGTCTCCCTTCCATTGGAAGGATGTTGTGAAACCTGAAAGGGTTTAGAAAGGATTTACAAGCATGTTACAGGGTTGGAGGATTTGAGCTGGAGAGGTTGGGGCTGTTTTCCCTGGAGTTTCGGAGGCTGAGGGGTGACCTTATAGAGGTTTATAAAATCATGAGGGGCATGGATAGGGTGTATAGACAAGGTTTTTCCCTAGGTTGAGAGAGTCCAAAACTAGAGGGCATAGGTTTAGGGTGAGAGGGGAAAGATTTAAAAGGGACCTAAAAGGCAACCTTTTCACGCAGAGGGTGGTGCGTGAATGGAATGAGCTGCCAGAAGTGGATGGGTATATGAATAGGAAGGGTTCAGAGGGATATAAGCTAAGTGTTGGTAAAATGGGACTGGATAAATTTAAGCTATCTGGTTGGCACGGATGATTTGGACCGAAGGGTCTGTTTCCATGCTGTACATCTTGATGACTCTAACTAATTTTCCAAATGTGACTAAATAAAATTTGGTAACTGGAGATTAATCAATGGGAATAAACAATGGGGTAATGCATTGGAAACTTACAGAAGATTGCTTTGGGGGATTGTCTATTTTAATTGGAAGATGAACTAACTGGGCAAGTTAACTTCTTGCCTGTACTTCGGAAAAGTAAAAAATAAGTGGACTGAAAATATGCACCTTACCATTTCACCTGTCCAGATTAAGGGGTTTACCAAAAAGTGTATCAAGTAAAATAGGCTCATCGTGACTACTTTAGCTAACCTTTCTGTATGTTGGCTTTATGGCTGTTGGAAATGTAATCCTAAATTAAGTCTTACAATCTGTTGTCAATTTTTGTTTGGATGGAAGTATGTTATCGGGCATTTTTTGTGCTAATGGAGTAAATTATGTGTCAAACTTCTCACAATTTAATGTATCATTTTGCCATCTTTCCCCCTGGCAAGTGACGATTATTCAATTCTCCACGACAATTATTGGGAACACACTGCAGTTCAAAAAGAAAGCTCCTGAGATTAAATGAGAATCTGGAAATGGTATAAACACTGAAAGAACTCAGCAAAAATTGACATAGTGCCTTTAATATCCTAAAGCTCCTCAAGCAGAAACTCTTGGGAGTTTACAGAATGTCGGTCAACATATGGAAAGAAAAGTGAAAGTTCTGAGTGAGAATTTTGATTACAACCTGTATTCCTGAGTGCTTGAACACTAAGATGACTCATCTAAATATCAAACTTGGATATAGCCTTTTCCCAATTCTTTTTCAAAAGCAGTGTCTAGATGATTTATGTGTCTGAAATTGGTAGAAAGAATAATTAATTTAAAATTTGATTTAAAATATCTGCACATGTTTATTACTGTTTGATGAAGTGGTGTATTTACTGTAGCACCAAAATAATTTGGCAAGTGTGAACATGTCTGATGAGTGTAGACTGTTTGTAATGCTGTGTAACTAACAGAGTCAATAGATGATGGATGGCTCTGCAAATAGTGAAGATATTCAGTGCTGAACACTGGACTTCCCGATTACAATGGAATAGTGTCCAAACTGTTTCTCAATACTTCAGTCTTATCTTGTTTACTTCTCTTATTAAAAAAAGGAAAGATTAAAAAAAACCCTGCAATTGCATTGCATCAAACACTGGAGCTTTTTCGATCAGGCACGAAGGCTTGTGTAATTCATACAGTTTATTACATCTTGGTCAGAAGGGCAAACTACAGTTGGGACTTTACAAAAATAATGCTGAACATTACAAGAAATCTGATAGAGGGTACATACTTCAACCATTAAAATGTCCTTCTTTGCTACTGATGTTGGCTGACCTGTGTATTTCCAGCTATCCTAGTCTATCTATTGCAGCAATGGAGTTTGCAACCAGACACAGAAAGAAGAGAACACAAGGCTGAGTGTTATCGGGTAAAGTGATGTCAGGTAAGTGACAGAGACTGGTTGGTATCAAAAAGAACACTAATGTACGATAAACCCATTTGGAAGGGTTAAATAAGTTATTTTATTTTCACAATGCAAAACTCTCCTACTCAGGCCCTGGAAAGGATTACAGATAACTTCTAAGTGATAGTTGCAAACTGCAAGCAGCCAGTTTTAAACGTAGACAGTTCTCCTTGAGGTTCACTATAAAGGCCAGGCATGGGAATTATTCTTCCCAATAAACCATTGATCTGCTCAGGAACCACCTTGATGTCTGAGGTACTTGTTTCAGCTCTTTATGGAAGATTTTGCAGATGATTTAAAAACAAAAGATTGCTCTTAACTCAACCATGAAACACTATTGGTTCCTTGCTCATTCTCAGGTGCCATTCCTGATGAAGAGCTTATGCTCGCAACATTGACTCTCCTGCTCCTCAATTGCTGCCTGACTGGCTGTGCTTTTCCAGCACCACACATTTTGACTCATTCTCAGGTGATGAAATGTTGAGCAAAGGGAAAGCTGGGTTGTAGCATCTTGCAGCAAAAATGGAAATCCATAAAAAAAATCTGAAAATTGGCTTCCATAATGTACAAATCTAAATAAAGTTAGTTTATATTTTAATAGAGATAGTGCTGTTTGTGAATAGTATTTAGTAAATACAAGTTAGACTAGTACATTACAGTATATACTGTCAATAAAACTGTTGCTATGTTAATATATATTTTCATAAAATTTCTACATCCTCCATCAAGCAAATCATTGTTTTGTTTTGGCATTTACTGTGTAAACCAATAACAATGAATTCCTGTAAATAGAATGTAATTATGTCTAAAATAGATTTTAGTTAATGCAACCGAGTAAGGGATTTTGAGAAGAACCTCACATTATTCAACAGATTTCATGAATGGTAGAAGAAAAAAACTTAATGTACTTTCCCTTTTTTAAAAAAAAACATCTATTTCCATATTGGAGGTGTGGTTGTGGTTGTGGTAGTGCATTGGTAATTTCCCAAACTCTGGACCAGGAAGCATGGAGACAAATTCTACCTTCAACAGGAGGCAATTGATGACAACTCTGAACAGATTGACTAGAAAATATCTAAAACTGCAGAGAAATACCTCCTTTAGGGGCAAATGTGAAAGGGTCCTGACCAGCAACCCCACCTTATCATTTTCACTTCGACCCCATGGCCAGACCCTCTTTTCTGTCATTTCATGAACCCGCCCCACCCCCACCAGTATGCAGCTCCAGTAAAGTGTATCCATGTGATTTGCCTCAGCCAGTTCATGGTCCATTGATGTTTAAATACAGCAGTAAAAAGAGCAGGCATCATATTTCACAGAGCTGTCTTGTGACAGTAATGATCTTGGTTACGCTTTTGAGAGCGTGTGCCAAGGATTGGGAAGGGGGTTCCCGTTCTGTGAACTCTCTGTGACTCGGCTTCGAAGTCACCCTGGGCACAAACCGGCCCCGGGCTCCCCTTGCTTCTGAGGGGGTCGGGAGTGTTTGCAAGTGGCCAGGCGGACACGCGAGATCCCGTAACGCCCTGACAACGGCACAGGGTGCATGACTGGCTTGGTATGTTGTAACCCGTGTTAATTACCTTCATCAAGGCGATTGAATCACCAGGGCAGGATGCGGTTTCTCGCTGGAATCACACCTTTCAGAAGCTGCCTCGGATTTACAAGGGAGTGTTCCCGTGTGTGTATTTCACAGCGTTTGCGCCAGACACCTCGGTAGAAGGGATGGCCCCCAAGGGAACGAGGGAAGTCGAGCAGTTCAAGAGGATTCTGTCCATGAACTGGAGAGAGGAACAGTTACTCCAGAAGAGACTGAGCCTCCTGGATTCCCTGAAGAGGCAGGCGGTGGACTCCTACTCGCTTGACCAGAGGGTTCTCTACCGCCGCTTTCGAAACAAACTCTGGCGCTCGGAGCTGGCCCACGCCCGGCTGATGGGGAGGAGGGAGCTGCTCGAACAGCTCCGCCGGCTCAGTGGCCAGTCCGGCTTCCACACCACGGTCAGCGACGGCAGCCAGGCGGCGGTCAGGGGAATCCTGCAGGGGCTCGCCAGGAGCCAAGCAGCGGCGGGCTCCCCTTCACCGCCTCCCGGAGGGGGGAGCATGCCTGGTGGGGCAGCCCGGGGGAGCAGCTGCTGCAGGAAGGGCAGGCACCCCGCGGTGAGACCGCACACCTCGGCCGCTGCTCCCGATCCTGAGGTGGCGCCGCCTGCCTGGAGACCATACACCGCAGCGAGGACCAGCAGCCAATCTGTCCCCAGGCAGAAGGCCAGCAGGGGGGAGCGGCTGAGTGCTCTCACCCCGGCCGGCTCATGGACCGGCCAGACCCCAGACTCTGAGCCCGAGCGGCGGAAGAGTAGCAACAACCAGAGTGCTGCCCCAACCCCCAGGGAATCGCCCCTCCACATCTTCCTGAAGCTGGGGGAGGGCGAAGAGAAGTGCCACCTGCTGGAGCTGCACGCCAACCTGAGCGGGATCCTGCAACTGGAGGAGAAGGTGAAATGTTTCCTGCAAGAAATACCAAGCCTCCTGCACCAGCACAGCCCCACAGCGGGGGATTATTACTCCAAGAGGCTCCG
The DNA here is from genome assembly GCF_047496795.1 of Chiloscyllium punctatum. Classification (NCBI taxonomy): domain Eukaryota; kingdom Metazoa; phylum Chordata; class Chondrichthyes; order Orectolobiformes; family Hemiscylliidae; genus Chiloscyllium; species Chiloscyllium punctatum. The sequence goes on along the minus strand of NC_092747.1, from coordinate 22,721,368 downwards.
GGCAGCGGGAGCACAGAGCAGCAAGAAGCTACAGCTCCGGCCTGATCTGGACCTGGAGCCCATTCCCTGGCATTTTGCCGGCAAGGAGCTGCATCACCGCAGCATGACCTTTAAAAAACTAGATGACGGGTTTTGCTCTTCGGGGTGTGTTTGTTGATGTTCTGGTCTGGGGAGGTTCTACATGCGCGCTTCCTGGTCTTGGTAAGGCTGTTTTTCCTCCTGTCCTGGGGTGGATGTTGTATCCTACTTTAAGCTCAGTTGGTTGTGGGGTTGAAGCTTTAGTTATTTCCAATATTGTCTCGATTACACACAGACTTTCATTGGCAAAGCGCCTCTCTCCCCCGAAGATTTGGGAAGGTAATTAGAGTTCAGAGAAGTGTCACTCGACCCGACATATTAACTCCAATTTCTCTCCACAGTTGCTGAGATTTTCTAGCAATTTCTGTCTTTTGTTTCTAATTAGGGAATTTGTTTGTCCATAGATGACGGTAATGTATTTAAAGAAACTAAAGACATAAAAACTTACAACTTTGTTTGACTCTGTACAGGGGCTCACTCCACCATACGCTAGCATGGACAACATTACATCTGTTTTACAAGCTAGAAGATAACGTTGTTACTTTTTTCGTGTTCCTGAGCAGAATTTTAAGACTGTTAGGACTGTCCCGTGACAGCACAACAATCTTTTCACTTATGGTTCTCCAATTTAGCACAAAATCAGTGTAGACTAACACGATTCCATATGATTTAAATCCCTCTTTACATAAGTAGCCACAAATCAATGTTTGCAAAAACAAAAGCAGCACAGCAGCTAAACACGATGGCAATAAAACATCAGAAAATTGGTTCCCAGTTAGACATTATCGGAAACAAAAAATGCTGGAGATCACAGCAGGTCAGGCAGCATCAATGGACAGACAGCCTATTAACATTGAGTTCAGATCACTTCAGAGCTGAGACTACTGGGCTTAATTAATTAAAACATTTGTAAACATGGCAACCAACACAGAATGCTGAGGAAACTCAACGGATCTGGCAGCAGAGAGAGGGGAAAAAAAATTCACATGCAGTAGGACTTTCCTTCTGAATTGATGCTGCCGAACCTGCTGAGTTTCTTCAGAATGGTTTCAGATGTCCAGAATCTGTAGTCTTGCTTTTTATATATAAACATACACCTGTGTCCAATATAAACAACCAACCAGCTCTCTAATGTTCAGCGAACATTATAAATGACCACTGAGAAGGGGAGATGGTCTTCTGCAAGACAGCATTTATTTTAAAGGGGTCAGACATCTGAAATCTGTGTACATTCAAATATTCATGAAAGCATAATCCATTAGAGAAGTTTCTGACAGTGCTGAGGATAACTTTCGAATTCTAACCAAGTTTGTTTACGATGAATTGGGCTAAACCTTTAAAACATGTTTTAGTCAGGTAGTTAATTTAAAAACAAATCAAACAGGAGATTCCCCCAAACCTTGTACCTTTCACAACTATTAGCTATACGCTATAAGATAAATTTACTAATCTACTTCAGCAAATGCATTCATTTTTACATTTGAGATGTTTATTGAACTTTTTAATGCTGTTGAACAGTTAATATTGTGGCAATCCATAGATATTCATACATCGCTTAACTGGAATTTACATTTTGAAATGTAATTATAATCATTCAGCATTAATAGAAATTATAAAAACCAATATAGAATATGATTGCTCCTGACTAGTTGGGGACATAAAACTGGAATCTCAATGACTGGTCAACATAGAATAATGAAAACAAACAGATACTGTAGTGGAACTTGGGAGTAAATGGGTTGAGTAGAGTCTATAATCAAGCAGTTTGCAACTTTGGGATTATTTGCTGGTTTTTGCTGTATTTAAAAGTGCAAACATGATCAAAATGGGGGAGTCGTTAAGTATATACAGGTTTTATCACACTTCATGGAGGAAGGCTTGAATGAATGGTTACTTGAAACTGTAAATGGTTTTCAACCTATAGATAGAAAGGTACACCCAAACATCTATCAACATAGAACATAAACAGCGCAGTACATGTCCTTCGGCCCTTGATGTTGTGCCGACCTGTCATACCAATCTGAAGCCCATCTAACCTACACTATTCCATGTACATCCATATGCTTGTCCAATGACAACTTAAATGTACTTAATATTGGCAAATCTACTACCGTTGCAGGCAAAGCATTCCATACCCTTACTACTGAGTAGAGAAACTACCTCTGACATCTGTTCTATATCTACTACAAACTGACAGACTCCCACAGCTACCTAGATTACACTTCCTCCCACCCTGCCCCCTGTAAAAACACCATCCCATATTCCCAATTCCTTCACCTCCGCCGCATCTGCTCCCAGGAGGACCAATTCCACTACCGAACAAGCCAAATGGCCTCCTTCAAAGACCGCAATTACCCCTCCGACGTAGCCGATGATGCTGTCCACCGCATCTCCTCCACTTCCCGCACCTCCGCCCTTGAACCCCGCCCCTCCATATCGCCATCAGGACAGAACTCCACTGGTCCTCATCTTCCACCCCACTAACCTCCAGCTACATCGTATCATCCTCCACCATTTCCGCCACCTCCAAACAGACCCCACCACCAGGAATATATTTCCCTCCCCACCCCATCAGCGTTCCAGAGAGACCACTCCCTCCTCGACTCCCTCGTTAGGTCACACCCTCACCAACCCAACCTCCACTCCCGGCACCTTCGCCTGCAACTGCAAGAAGTGCAAAACTTGCCTCCACACCTCCTCCCTCACCTCCCTCCAAAGCCCCAATAGATCCTTCCATATTGGTCGCAAATGCACCTGCACCTGCACCTCTACACACATCATTTTACTGTATCCGCTGCACCCAATGTGGTCTCCTCTACATTAGGGAGGCAGGCCACCTACGTGCAGAACGTTTCAGGGAACACCTCTGGGACACCTGCACCAACCAACCAACCCAACTGTCCTGTGGCTGAACACTGACTCCCCCTCCCACTCTGCCAAGGGCATGCAGATCCTTGGCCTCCTCCATCACCAGACCCTGGCCACACGACACTTGGAGGAAGAGCGCCTCATCATTTCCTCCCCCCCCCCCCCCCCCAGGAACCCTCCAACCACACAGGACGAACGTAGATTTCTCCAGCTTCCTCATATTCTCTCTCTTCTCCCCCCCCCCCACCTTATCTCAGTCCTGGATTCAGCACCACCCTCTTGACCTGCAATCATCTTCTTCCCAACCTCTCTGACCCCACCCCCTCTCAGGCCTATCACCTTCACCCTCACCTCCTTCCACCTATCGTATTCCCAGTGCCCCTCCCCCCTACCTTTTATCTCAGCTCGCTTGGCACACCAGCCTCATTCCTGAAGAAGGGCTTATGCCAGAAACGTAGATTCTCCTGCTCCTCGGATGCTGCCTGGCCTGCTGTGTTTTTCCAGCACCATACTTCTCAACTCTGGTCTTCAGCATCTGCAGTCTTCACTTTCTCCTATATCTATCACCCCTCAATTTAAAGCTATCCCCTCGTGCTCACCGTCACCATACTTGGAAAAAGGCTCTCCCCGTCCACACTATCTAATCCTCTGAGTATCTTACGTCTCTATTAAGTCACCTCTCAACCTTCTTCTGTCTAATAAAAACAGTCTCAAGTCCCTCAGCCTTTCCTCGTAAGACCTTCCCTCCATACCAGGCGACATCCTAGTAAATCTCCTCTGCACCCTTTCCAAAGCTTCCACATCCTCATAATGCGGTGACCAGAACTGTACACAGTACTCCAAGTGTGGCCGCATCAGAGTTTTGTACAGCTGTAGCATAACTTCATGGTTCCAGAACTCGATCCTTCTATTAATAAAATCTAAAACACTGTATGCCTTCTTAACACCACTGTCTAGCCTGGTGGCAACTTTCAAGGATCTGTGTACCTGGACACAGAGATCTCTCTGCTAATCAAGAGTCTGTTCTTCCCTTTAATGAGTGGCTCATCTGAATGTATGCTCAATTCCATATCCTTGATAGCCTTTTACCCCTTGCTTATAATTGTGATCAATAAAGGAAGATAGCATTAGAAAGTTCAATAAACATCTCCAAAATGTAAAAATGAATGCATTTACTGAAGTAGATTAGTAAATCTTGTACCTTTCACAACAAGGGAAGGATAAGCATCGAGTAGGATGCTAGGGAGAATTCTCCTGTTTTTTAAAAAACATTACAATTCTTTACAGAAGTCTACCTGGAAATGCAGACATATTGTCTCATTGGAAAGCTGGCACCTCAGTCATAGTAGGACTAGTGAGTGGGGTGCCCATAAGCCTCTGACTCTCAGACAAGAATGCTGCCAATGAGCAACAAAATCAACAGTCCTCAATTCAACATGGGGTGCAATTGCTCACCACTACACTGTATATTCGTGATATGTATAAAGTATTAATGACAAAAGTACAAATGACTTCAATCTTGGAAATGTTTCTTCTTTAAAATCAAATGTTTTTTGGGGTCAGAATTCAATTGAATTATTGTATCAATTTGTAGAAGAATAACAAACCTCTGTCATAATAATAATTGTAGATAACAAGAATCATAAGTAGATTATCAAAGGGCATTTCATATTGACTGATCCAGGACTTGCCAACACCAAGTAAAGCACATGACCAAGACAATGTGCAAATCAATATTCATGATAAAGCTGATGTGAAAGAAATAAACTATCAGTCATGGTTGTTGAAAAATGTGTTTTGTAACATGTTACAAAGGCTGCAACTTCTGGTTTAAAAGACAAAGTGGTTAAATGAACCTTGACGCTTTTTGCTTGGCACCCAGCAGGACAAACTGCTCCTTTGGAAATCTGGTATTCTTGCATCTGTCCTGATGCATGCAAATTAAAATGCATCCACATCTCCTCTCAGCAATAAAATGGCCATAGTTTCTGCCCACAAGTAAACAAGCTGTAGATCATAAGACATAGGAGAGGAAGGAAGGCCATTCGGCCCATCGAGTCCACTCCGCCATTCAATCATGGCTGATGAGCATTTCAGCTCCACTTACCAGCATTCTCCCCGTAGCCCTTAATTCCTCTAGACAACAAGAACCTATCAATCTCGGCCTTGAAGACATTTAGCGTCCCGGCTTCCACTGCACTCCGTGGCAATGAATTCCACAGGCCCACCACTCTCTGGCTGAAGAAATGTCTCCGCATTTCTGTTCTGAAATGACCCCCTCTAATTCTAAGGCTGTGTCCACGGGTCCTAGTCTCCTCGCCTAACGGAAACAATTTCCTAGCATCCACCTTTTCAAAGCCATGTATTATTTTGTACGTCTCTATTAGATCTCCCCTTAATCTTCTAAGCTCCAATGAATACAATCCCAGTATCCTCAGCCGTTCCTCATATGCTAGACCTGTCATTCCAGGGATCATCCGTGTGAATCTCCGCTGGACACGTTCCAGTGCCAGTATGTCCTTCCTGAGGTGTGGGGACCAAAACTGGACACAGTACTCCAAATGGGGCCTAACCAGAGCTTTATAAAGTCTTAGTAGTACATCTCTGCTTTTATATTCCAACCCTCTTGAGATAAGAGACAACATTGCATTCGCTTTCTTAATCACAGACTCAACCTGCATGTTTACCTTTAGAGAATCCTCGACTAGCACTCCCAGATCCCTTTGTGCTTTGGCTTTATTAATTTTCTCACCGTTTAGAAAGTAGTCCATGCTTTTATTCTTTTTGCCAAAGTGCAAGACCTCGCACTTGCTCACGTTAAATTCCATCAGCCATTTCCTGGACCACTCTCCCAACCTGTCTAGATCCTTCTGTAGCCTCCCCACTTCCTCAGTACTACCTGCCTGTCCACCTAACTTCGTATCATCGGCAAACTTCGCTAGAATGCCCCCGGTTCCCTCATCCAAATCATTAACATATAATGCGAACAGCTATGGCCCCAGCACCGAACCCTGCGGGATACCACTCGTCACCGGCTGCCATTCTGAAAAAGAACCTTTTATCCCAACTCTCTGCCTTCTGTTAGACAGCCAATCCTCAATCCATCCCAGCAGCTCACCTCGAACACCATGGGCCCTCACCTTGCTCAGCAGCCTCCCGTGTGGCACCTTATCAAAGGCCTTTTGAAAGTCTAGATAGACCACATCCACTGGGTTTCCTGGTCTAACCTACTTGTTACCTCTTCAAAAAATTCCAACAGGTTTGTCAGGCATGACCTCCCTTTACTAAATCCATGTTGACTGATAAGACAGGGAGAATGATCTTGTCTAAATGCTTCTGTTCTTATTCTAATGTCCAGCCAAATCTTCGAAGAGTGCACTTCATTAATATCAAGTATCTAAGATTTCCAAGAATGTACAGCTCCATCGTGCTATCAGGGGCCTGGCTGCACGAATTGGGAACAGTTGAGCATGATTATTGGCACTTGATTCTTATGCTCGGGGAGTTTATCACATCAAAACGTTTGCTCTGACTGGTTGACGAGTCACCAGTATCCCTAATGTGCAGATGTGAACACACCAGTAAATTAACTTTAATTCAGTAAGACTAATGGATGCATAATAGATTATTTAGATAGAATGCAGGACTGGAAGACCACTCTTCTTAAACCAGCTCTCTGATATAGGTTAAAAATAGTGTCCCAAGGGCAGTATCCTGCAGTCCACTTTACGGAAACAAAAATATAACCTGTGCATTTCTTAGTAGCTTAGAGTCTCAATCATTGAAATCCATAAATGTGCGTACGATAGCTAACTAACAGAACTATAGACCAAAAGTGTAACGTTCAAGCATTCTGGTCTTAAAATGACCTGACTCACCTGATCTTCAGGATAGTGATCGGTTTATCATTAGAGAGAGATTCATGTTGTAATAGAGTTATAATTTCTGTGTAGACCATTGAACTAAACAGACTCCCAAAGAGGCTACAAGCTGCGTTTCACATTTTATATATTTTAACAAATAAGAACCAAATGCAAATTATACAAGCAAAATAATATTCAAAATTGATAAATCTCTCAATAATCAGTCATACAAAAATATTAAACAACCAGAAACATCCCCATCATTTCCCAGTCACGTGCCACCAGTTTCACAGCTTTTTCATTCAGCTTCTACTGCATATGACCTTTTCATTTTGCCATTTAGTTGATTTGTCCCTCAAGTTCCTTTTGTTAGCAGGAACATTAGACCAAGAGTTCCTGGAGACAATCAGCATTCAAATGGCACACTCCTGAAGAATACATTCAGTTCACAATTTTTCATGGCACAGATTCCTTGAATAAACCTCATTAAATGGTTTAGTACAACAAAAACCATTGAATTATCCAATTCATAATCTTTGTTCCAACTGTTCTTTTAAGTTCCTTTTAGCTGCATTACACAAACAGCTCCTTGTAAACATGCCTTCTCGGTTCACCATTCTGTTGCAGCTCTTGGGTTTTTACAGTAGTACAGGTTGCTGTAAGATACTGTATTGGTGAGATAGCTCCTCGCTATCCAAACGTAGAGCGTTCCTATGAAACAGTTCTTAAGCCAAAATGGTGTAAAGCAAAGAAGCAATTACCATTAACTTATACGGGAAAAATTTGAGCATTTCTAGACCACCCCCTTTAAAAAAAACTCAAAACCTAAACACTAACATGTAGTAAGAGTGATCACCTGATGAAGGAGTGGTGCTCCAAAATCTAGTGCGCTTCCAATTAAGCCTGTTGGACTATAACCTGGTGTTGTGAGATTTTTAATTATATAGTAAAGGCTGTTGGAGGTTGGGGGGTTCATAAGACTGGGGTATAGGAGAAGAGAGGAAGAGGGTAATCTATTAACATCTCATTGTTGTCTGGATCCATCAGGGCAGACAATTCAAAGCTCTGACGGCTTGATGCAGAGTGTAGTTCATGGGGAAGGCGCCTGTTGGTGCCACTCTTGCGACGTGCTTTTTCAGAAAAGTGAAAACCCTCTTTCGGTTAGCGGAAACAGGTACTAAAGTAAGTCTTTCATAAAAGTGATTTGGCCTAACGCGAACGTTCAAAAATACCTGCTTTTGGATCTTGCCACATGACTGCGTATCTTAACTAGTGGTCCTGCTTCCAGATCAATGGTTGCAAAATCATGTACTAGTATTGATCACCAAATAAGTTAATTAATTCCTGTACGATTTTAAAACCCTGAAAAAGTTTTAAACATTCTTCAAAATTAATTCGATACCTTTGAATAAGACAATTGCCTTTGCTGTACTGTTTCATCAGTGAAACGTATTGCAGCTTCATTTCAGCCTATTGCCTCTTCAAAATGGTCTTTTTTGTACGAGAGACAGCAAGCACATTAAGTTGGATCTTGTCCTCTCCTAATCCATTGAGATTTGTCTAATACTTTGGCCCACCAAGCCTCCAGCTAAACAATGTCATCAACTTTAATTTGGACAGGTAACACTGATGAACTGTTTTTGTTACGATCCTTTACCATAACCAACCACCATCCCAAATCTCCCTGTGCTGACATATCTACAGACTCCAAATTGTAAACTGGTGAAAATGATTTTATGTCTTCTGTCGTTGACTTACCTTGACATTGTATACTGGATTCACTTTACTACAGTATGTATACTGTAAGGTCAGTACATAAATACTTCATAAAATTTCAAAACTAAAAAACGTTTGAAGTCCAAAGAACTTGTACTTCAAAATCACAAATTCTTCAAAGTGTAATATTGTTTTGTTCAGAAAATTTATGACAATATAGACATTTACAATCCTTTATACTGAAGGAGATAATTCCATTCTATCAATGTATTCCAAATGTATGTTTTGCTTTAAAAATATTCATGTAATAAAGCAGAACTGTTTGAAGTTTCAAATGGGAACATATTAGAACTATGTAAAGAAAACAATTAAAGTAGTTGTGATTTTTCCTTATTCAATTGCAAAATTAGGTTGAAGTCATGAAATATCCCAAGGTCAGGAGTTTGGTGAAGTCACTGGCCATAAGGCATTATTCCAAAAACAAACAACAATTACTATAACCTTTTTGATGATGGAAGAAACTGGAAGTGAACACTCATTCCAGAACTGATGACAAGAAAATTTGCAATACAATCTAGCGAACTATTCATAACATAATTTTGCTATCCCTACAAATGAGTCTAGTAATGTTTTAAAATAAAACAAAATGGTATCCAACATCAACTTGTTCAAAGGCAAACGTAAATCTCTAGGGAAAAAAAAATACATCATATAAAACCATGCCACAAGGCGGTGTTCACAAACTGCTGGCCCTGACAGGGACAACTGGAAGGTTAAAATTTATATGATCAAGTCATCTGTAAATGACATTAAAATTGGTAAGCAAAGAAATAGGATATCAGTAATCAACTGGACAGAGTAGTTGCAAATGAAATTCAATCCTGAAAAGTGTTAAGTATTGGAGGGCACAATAGCAAGTAGAGGGTCCTTTGTGTGCATATCCAGATTGTTAAAGGCAGCGGACCAAATAAATAATGTGATTAAAGCAGCACATAGGATGCTTGTATTCTACACCTTGTAAATAAAAGCAATGTTAGGGTTGTTATGGTGGGATAGCATAAGTACTTTGTGCAAGTCTGGTCACACTATAGAAAAGATATTGTTTCATTAGAGTGGGGGCAGAGGAAATTTACCAGAATGCTGCCTGGGTTAGAGAATCTGAACAGTGTACAAAGACTGGATAGGTTGGGGTTGGTTTCTTTATAACAGTGAAGGTTGGGAGGGGCCTGAAAGAAATGTAGGACTATGTAGTGCAAAGGAAGGGTTGATAGGTAAACACTTTTCTTTAATGGGTCAATAACCAGACATATATTTAAGGTAAGCGGTAGAAGGCTAAGAGGTCAGTTGAGGTTTTTCACTCGGGTAGGAGGAATATGGAACACTCTGCTCGAAAAATGGTCAGAAACTCTTGTAACATTTAAGCAGTATTTAGATAGTAATGTGCCTCCAAGGTGATGGGCCAATAGCTGAATAAATGGGATGTGTTGTCTAACAGCCCTCCTACTCACTTTCTGTAGAAAACTTCCCTTTTTCTAGAAAGATGACACTTGGGCAATACTACATCAGAAATAAATATGCTCTATTACATGGCAGAAACCACGTTCTGGCCTCAAACAGTCTCTTACAGATGATTCCTCTGATGGGAATTGGTTAACTGAGTTGATTGACGGCTGGTTTACACTGCAGGTTAACACCACAAGCATGCATTCAATTTCTGTAGCAGCTGAGATTACCATGATGGTCCCACCTTCTGAACCTTGTTAGAGGCTTGGTGATCCTCAGGTTAAACCAACATCAGTTGTCTTTCTCTAATTACAGAGCAGCCCTATGATCTGGGAGGTCTTTGGTGACTTCACCTTTTTATTCCTCTAAGTTTTGCTTTACCTCAAAAGGGAGAAAACTTCTTGATACAGGTAGACAATCAGCTCAACTGGGCTTTCTACTTGCAGTTTGCATTGCTCATAAGTCAAAGTTGTATTTAAGACCTTAAGGTGGTATCCATCTGTTAACTCAAATCATCCTACAGCAGCACTACCTTTCTTTCAAGATTTAGCTGCTTTCAAGGTCTATTAGGATGGAACGATAGGCTTCTTGTCCCAGCCTCTGCTTTTTCCACAATTTACCACATCATGGAATTCACATCTCACCCGAGTCCTGAAAAAAGTCTCCCGAATGATGGATCGTCCAACCTGCATAAGTTTATCATTCAGGTCCAACAAGCCTTTTCAAAGTCAATTTTCATAGTCACAGTTACAGAGGAACAAATGTCTTGCAATCTGTTTAACTCTACTTATTCCTCACCAATATAACCATATCAAATGAGTCACTGTTTTTTTACCTAATTCATATCAACTTATCTGTAAGCACTCAAGAGTAGTTGATATGTCGAGACAGAATTAGAGACGATGAATAAGAACGGTCCAAGTTAAATAATATTGGAATATAGAAGTTTACAGTACAGAAGGCTATTTGGCCCATTTTATCTGTGGCTATCCAAAAAGAGACCTTAAGCCTCACTGCATTTTCCAGCTTCAGCAAACCCTTTGATTAGCCTAATACAGGTCATAAAAACCAATAATGGAATTCCTTAAATTACAAAACTGACTCAGATTGAAAATACTGAGTCAACTGGTAGAACAACCTAGCTATGCCTGGATAGCAACACCTGAAGTGTGATGCTTAAGTCAATTTAATCAATTTCAGTCTTTTGGTTCAGATAGGGACACTACCACTGCACCACAAAAGCTCTTATCGCTCAATGTATATTCAAGCCCGAGAAACATTATTGGAATTAGTTAGCAGATGCATGAAAATCACAACGCAGACCTCAAGCTATTAAATTCCAAGCCCCCCACCCCCCCCCAGATGAGAGGGGAAAAGTTGACAAACAAGTCCATGTAATTTCAAAGCAGCTCATGTTTCTCCAGGGGTTTGCTGTCAGCAATCACGGACTTACCAGGAAGCCTCATTTTCAACAGCTTCAAGGACAAAAGTGGAGGGGCAATCAGGTTAGGAAATCTGGCTGTACACTTGAACCAATTTCTACATCTTTAATAGAGTAAAGGAATTATTTCAGAAATGCAGGAGGTCCACTCACCTTTATGTTCTTTACTTATGTTGGGGGATATTGGATTCAACTAATAACTTGAGTGTAGATTTGCTGTTATGGGTAATCAGGATCTAAAGATCATTGCACAAGATGCTCTAAATAATTGTAATGTTTGTGTTAATATGGATAAATAAACTGCTTGGTTGGTTCAGTCAAACAGGTTAATGGGGCAATTAATGTACTCATTGATAACAACCCTGGCCAAATCCAACTGATAATGGTCCTGATGCATGTCTTCAGGGCATTCTTTGGAATGTTTACTCACTCAGTTATCTGCATGGAGTATTAAGAAATAGACTGTCATCGCTAAACCCAGTGATTTAAATGGGCGAATTTTGATCAGCCAAAGACCAAAAAGTAGACTCAATGTGTCAGATAATTGATTAACACACAAACACATTACAGGCACAACTGAAGTAAGTTTACTTGCAATTATGAAGATAATGCAAAGGAAAATAATCAGTGATTTAAGGCATTTTCATTTTTGTTTGGAAATATACAATGTGGGTTTCAATTTTATGACTTAAGACTGGCCTAGCCTACTATCACCCCTTCTAATTCAAACAATGCTTGCACAGTTTCTATGCCAAAAATATTCCCAATACATATTAAGTTTGAATTGTTCATATTGTTGCAAATGGGACAATGGTTGGAATAAAAGCTAGATTAAATTTTTGCAACAAAATCTAGAAAGCCCAAAATTCACTGAATGTTCACGTACATTAGTAGACTGTACTATTGCTGTAAGAACTGAATAAATTATAGCACTTTTAAAACCCAAAGATTTTATTATTGAGAGAATATTCCATTCTCTTTAGCTTGAATCCTCTATTCGTCTGCAATTTTTCAAAATGGTCAATCCAACAGTATTTTTAAATGCTCTGTTTCACTGTCTGGTATCACAAAGAGTACAAGCTTTAACAATTTTGCAGGATTGGCTGGCCCAATTTAATAGAAAAAAAAGAGTGGTAACTTGTGAAAAGTGCACTATAGTTTCTGCAAACCACACCTAGGTAAGGGTATTTTGCATATTAGATTTGCAAAATTTAAATTAGACACTCAGGATGGGACAGCTGAATTTGAAGAAATGTTATGTCAACCCAAAGTATAAAGTATCCCATTTTGCCTAACAGTAAAGACAAGACGATGTCGAACTCCCTACAGATGATCATATAAACCATGCAATGGAGGGCAATTCTAGACAGACATCACATAACTACTGAATAAATTAAATTAAGCATGGAAAAATTCATTGATCATTGTGCAATTACGTTTACAAATAAAACAAGGTTAAGAGCAGACATATTTAAATTTCCACATAGACAGTAATTTAAAAAATATAATTGAGTAAAACAATTATTATACCAAAATAACTGCATGTAAACCAGTCACTAATTTTTAGCCTTGTTAAATTTGACAAAATATTGTATCTGCATAACACATTTAATAATGGCAATTCAGTATTATATATAAATGGGGGCAAATTAAACAGCCAAACAATATTAATGCTGCACTTGGTCAATTGATGAGTCCTGGTAAAATTAAAGTTATAGGAATTGGAGATGTTCCACCAGTTGGAGTCAGCTTGCAGCACAGAAGTAAAATGGTTATTGTGTGCAAGGGCAAACATCTGTCCCAGCATGTTGCTGCAGAGGTCTACCATCTGATTGATCAGTACAATTCACATCTCCGTAGATGAAGCATACCATACCTGAATGCAGCAAGACCAGGTCAACATTCAGGCTTGAGCTGTTAAGTGGCAAGTAATATTCACATCACAGATTTTATTTTATTTTAGGGAATGACTCTTCATCTCCAACAGGAAAAAAATCTAACTGTGCCCTCAAGAAATAAAATTCAACAGCATTGTTATCACTGAATCCCCTATCAATATTCTCATGACTAAGACCATAACAGGACCAACCATATAAACTGTAGCTACAAGCACAGGTCAGAGGTTAGAATTTCAATGCAGAGTAACAGGGTATATCCCCCTACATCTCCACAGAAGTTTATCCATTATCAACAAGGAGCAATTTAGTAGTGTGCTGGGATACCCTTTTCTTTCCTGAGTGCAACTCCATCCCTTAATCGGTTTGATACCCTCTAGGACAAAACTCTTGACCAGTATCCCATCCATTGTCTGAACTGTTTACTGACTCCATCGCAGCACACATTGCAGCAGTGGGTATCATTAACAGAATGTACTGAATTAGTGAGCTACTGCATCAGCAGCTTCCAAAGTCACCACCTCTACTACCTAGAAGGACAAGGTCAGTGAACACACAAACATCATCGGCTAGCTCCCTTCAAAGCCATGTAGCAGCCCAGGTTGGATCAATAACACTGGTCCCTAACAGTCATTGGGTCAACATCTGGAACTGCTTCTCCACCAACATCATATGGAATGCAGTAATTCAAGAGAGCACTGCCACATAACCACATTTAATGGCAAATAGGAGGCAACAAATGCCAGCCTTGTCTGTGAAGTTCACATCATGTGAAAGATTTTACATATTTAAAGCTTTAGGCTGAACCCTGAATATACTGCCATCAACTGAGGTTGCATTTATTTTAGTACTCAATTTATTTTAAGCTTTCACTAATTTTAACATTGCTGTGTCTGTATTCTATATTTGCAGTGTACGCCAGCATTAGAAATTCCAACACCATGTCACATGGCAAATTCTGTAATCTAATACACATCTAACAAATCTTCAATATTTCAGTAACTGATTAACCACCTAGTAGATTAATGGAGCCTGGAGGGGGCAAACTGGTCATGGGTAACTGAAAACAGTCAAACACTGAATCTAGTAATGGAATCCTTAACTATCTTAAAAACTGAAACTAAACTGAATAAAGCTATTCCAGAAAATATTTCCATCAAATAGCTGCAAGAAAACAGAATGGTGTGTAGACAGTCAAAATGCATAACCAAATGAGACAACTAAAAGGGAAATACTTATTTGGGAAATTAAGATTTTAAAGAATATTGAGAAAAGGCACACAACCAGAGTTACCAGCAAAGACTCAATGGACAAAAAGATGTTCTTTTGTGTTTTACGTCATCTATAAAATGATAGAGCTGCCATGACTAACAAAATGGTTGATCAGATGCAACAGGCCAGATGGCCTACTCAGTTTACTGTAATTTCATGATAAATTAGGTATGTGACAGACTGAGGTGTTAACAAAGTGTCAGACGTGGGGTTGACCAACAGAAAGATGTAACTTGCATAGTTTATTTTTACATGCATTTCTTTAAACTTCCTTGGATTATGTGGAAAATACTTAAAATAAAAAGTCAGACCACATTAACCTTAGTCGGTAAAAAAAAGTCTGACTGAGCAAGTTTCAAGTTTGCAATCAGACCTTATCAACTTTGGTTGCAACTGTTTACCAGAATGCTTCATGAAGTGTTCAATTATGTGTAAAAGCAAGAAGAAATGCAACATATTAACCTTATGAGAAGTTCAAAGCAGATGAACAGAAATGTAGCAAATATAGTTCAGTCTATGATCAACATTAAAAAAGTGCTTGCAAGAATTATTCATTAAACACCACAGGGAAAAATAAAATCAGACAGCAAACTAATGCACACAAAGCCATTAAGATTTTACTAGCACAGATCGCTACCATATGACTGAACATCACTGAAACCTAGATTTCAAATCAAGCCTGAGAAGAGTGATAAAACACCCCGTATTAGCAGTTCCGAAGTGTCTTAAGAATCAAAGAGAACTCCAAGGAGGCCTAGTTATTTCTAACATGGGAGAAAAAAAGATGGTGGGGGAGGTAAATTAAAAGTTCAGTGCAGGGTACAACAAATCTTTCAGTATAAAATAACATGTTTTTAAATTGTAAAGGGGCAGTAATGGTTTCTGTCAATCCTTCACTGGAAATTAACCTCCAAATTCTTAATTGCTTTTCTACATCATGATTTACTTGCAATCAACACTATGTTAACTTTTAATTCTATTTTACATATAGAAAGATACTTTATCAAATATTTTAAACTCTAGCTAATTTGAGTAATTTATTGTGCCAGTAAACAGTAAAGAAATTGTTTTAGTCTGTTTTATTTAGTATCATTCATGTTAACATCCTTTGTTCATTTGTCAATGAGTAAAAATTGTTTAAATAGTGCTGTTAACCTTATTTCGTCAGCAACCCACACTTTGAATATCATATACTATTTTGAATGCAATTAGCCTTTTCTCCTTTAGAATTAATGCAATGCCTATAGGATTAAACACAGTGTTGTCCCTGTAAATTGTTTAGTTAGGTACAGCACATGAGAAAAAAAAAGTTAGAAAATTCCAGAAATTTGTTGGGAGAATCAAAAGCTGAAACTTCTGCTCCAATTCTTGCAAGGACATTTTCATCTACTAATTCCACGTAATTTTTCCAACTAATTTTGCAATAACGTTGGCAATGTGTCGAGCATTGCATGGGGTTTGTTCTCCGAAAACATCAAACAAGCAGCGGAAGTTTAAAAAATACAGTCAAACCCAGTGGGTTAGCGATCCAGCACGGTAGTTTAAAAGTTTGAACAGAAAATATATTTCCAGACTTGAGAGAACTACCAACAGTGAAGTTTTTCTTTTATTTTTTTTCTCTCTAAAACCTTCTAAGCATTGTTGTGCTGTAACTAAAGCAAGATTTCAAGAACGCAGTTAACATTCCAGGTTCTCCCTTCCATTTTTATTCGATTTACAGGTATCTAAAAATTTGCTCTCTGGGACTAGAACAGCAGCACTTGCACCAAACCACTTCAAAAATTAAGTTCCAAAGCAATACGGGGACTAGGGATTGAAAGTAGTAAAAAGAGTGCATCCAGAACTGAGTGGCTACAAGGAAATAATAGTACATATTTTAAAAATACATTGATCTTAGGAACGTTATTTGGGAGAATTTGATTTTCCTTTCATAAATTCAAAAAAGGCTCATTTCAGTAATGTAACAAATGTATGATTGAGTAATTTTTTTCTTGAACTTTAAAATAAATATTCAGAAAAAAAGTTTACTATACATACAAGCAAATGATATGAAAGTCACACTAACCAAAAAAAATTTGTTCGTACAAGTTGCTGAAATCTGCTGTTCCAGCCCAGTGTCTGCTGAAGGAGAGGCACAGACATGGGTGACTATTGTAGATGACTGTCATATGGCCTTTATATAAAAAAAAGGGGCACTGACACCCATAATTTTACTTTTCATCACACGCTTTACATTCATATCTTTTACAGCATGCCAAATCCTTTGGCATAGGTAATGGCCTTTAGTAGTCTCTCATTGAGCTTTTCCTTGCTGCAATACTCAGGAAGTAGGAGGACATTAAAACACGTGTGAGATGTTGGCAACCTGGAAGAGAAAAAAGTGATACATTAGATCCAATAACAGCAAAACAGAACAAGCCATGCTGATAGTTCACGAGGATTGCTCATTATAAGTAATCAATATTTATTTATAAATGTGGAGTTAATTTGAAGACTAAGTTTGAAGTTAAAATATTTGAGTTAAAGGGAGTTGCTTGCATGCAATTGCCATGGATCAAGTTCTAAGTCAATGGAATGGAAATCTAATGCTTTCAAGAATTCTGATGGAGGTATTCAAAACTCTAAAGAGCTTTGGTGAGACATATCAGGGAAAATGTACTGTTACTGGACAATGGCTCAGCAACAAGAGGATCTAAATTTATGACTCACAAATAAAAAGATTTATCTTTGTTAATGGCATGGAGTGTTCTACAAAAATTCCATGAAAGCAAGATCAAGTTTTTGATTGATTTGGATAATTACTCGAAGATAAAGATTTGAAAAAGGTTTCAGAAATAGAGCAGGCCTAAATTGTTTTTCAGAGTCAATGCAAATGGATAAGTAGAACGTATATTTCGCATACTATAAAATTCAACAATTAGAGGTTGAACCAAACTTTCCTTTTTGTTTTGGTTCAATGCCGCCTCATACAGTTACATACAGTGACCTTTGGAGGAAGTCTTCTTTGTATAGGTTTTATATTATAGGCTCAGTATGTGTGGTGACAAGTTGAATGCATTTAGTTCACACCCCTGCAGGGCCCCATTGGAAATGTTTACAATTACATTAAATTAACAAATTCTAACACAGCTAGAATCTTAACAGCTATCAATACCAAAAGGGAAATGCACAGATGTTCAAAGCTGGAACCTGTGAACTTTAGTGAAGAGATTTTTTTGGAATACAAATGCATTTTGGAATGATAACTGATAGCAGCATAGCTGGCTAGAGTTAAATGAATAACTTCAACAAGGGTGGGTTCAAACCTGTACCACTTTGCTGATGTATGACAGCTGTCATATAACTAATCGGCATCTCTTCATTTAGAGATTATGTGCCTTCATGGAATATACCTAATTCACAAAGGGATGCATTACCTGTCAGAATCTGGTCCGTTCTTTGCGATAATCATCTTGAGTTTTCCAAGGCCACCAACTGGTGCTCGATCTGTGCCTGTTGTAAACTGCAGGAAGAGTCGTTTCTGCTCGTCTGTAAATGCGTGGACAATTTCCCAGAATTCCCTGATAAAATGTGTTTTGTTAACTTTGTGGATTAATCTCTACATTTATTAAAATACAAATAACTTAATTCTTTAACAAGCTTACAGCACTCTCAAATTCAGGCTATATTTTGTTTTAAATACTTTTAATAATTTATCTTGGAACTTGCCATTTGTGAAATAATGAGGCTTGTAATAGCATTATTACAATTATCTGGGCGAATGTCGGGAGGACATTATTTATAAATTTATAACAACAAAATGGAAGTATTATTTTACTTTTTTTAAAAATAAAAGCTAGAAAGGTACCACTTTAGTGCACTAACTCAACTCCGAAAGCAAAGGTGATCCTATTTGGAAACTAAACCAGGGAATTGGGTTATTATAGTAGCGTATTTTTGTGGTCTTAAAGTTCAGATGTCGGATCTGTAAAATTAATTCACCGGATGAGAAATGGATGCTTTATTGGATTGAGTTGTTCTGTATGAACTTTGTTATGCCACTCTTTGTGATCTCTCTTTTAAATTATTACCGAATAGAAATCATTTTCTACTTTCATAAATTATAGAACAGTGCATCATGAAAGATAACTCAAGTCTGCTCCAACTCAAAGACCAATCCCTATTTGTTCTCTATATCGCTGCAAATTTTGAAGTACATCAATACACCTTTCATGGTCCTTTGCAATGTGCAACCATCACTATCAGTCAGTACATGTCAAACTCTTTGCTGGATAAAGATTTTGCCTCAAGTTGCTTCCAGTACTTAAGTAAATCGTTATAAAACTTATATCCTCAAGTTATCCCTTCAGCCAGTAGAAGAGTTTCTCCCCATTTCCACAATCTAAACCAAATTACTTTTTAAACACTTATCAAATCTAGGAGCTGTTTCTACTCGAGGGAAAAACACATGTTTTGACTCAATCCATTGAACTCATCTCGGGGACTATTCCAGTGAATCTCCTCTGCACCGTGTCCATGACATTCTGTACGATGCACAGAACTGCAACGACACTGGAGCTGGGGCCAAAATAATAATTTACATAGGTTCAGGACAACTTTTGTGCCCCCTCTATTTATGAAACCCAAAATTCCATGTTTTAAACTGATTTTTTTTTTAAGCTTACCTGTCACCTTCAGTGGTTTGGGCAGAAATATCCTCCTGTCTCCTCTTTTTAACCAATTTAGAAAATTTGTTTTATGATTCAGAAATTGCTCTCCTTCTCTGTCCAACTCAATAATGGATAAATTAAAGTATCCTAACATCACATATGTTTTTGAATCCAGTAATTCATTTGAAAATCTCACGCCAACTATTTGATGGCTTATAAAATATCTTAAATAGTGCGAAAGACTTTGTTTGTTTACTGCACCCAAGTAGTGCAACTCAGTTTTTTGCCCATCAAACCATTCACACTTTCTAGTACTTCAACATTTTTCTGAAGCAAGAATAACACTTTTTTTCCCCCCCAAGCATAAACATTCAACCCCCCCCACTCCCATTTCTTTTTGAGCAAAACCAGTTCTCTTTACATCATAAACCTACAAGACCTAGAGCTCACCAACATGATTAACTGCATTTCATGCATTTGCATACGAGCATGCTAAACCTAACTTGGGTCTCTTTGCATTGGCTATGGATTCCACCTAATTTTGTTTTATTCATAACTGTCTTGCGCAGGCCTATGAACTTCGTTTTACTTTTTAGACACAACTTTGTGTCCAATTCTCTACCAAAACAGTTTAAATCTACATCCAGAGTACTCCATAACTTGCCCAAAAGGATACTGGACCCACCTCCACTTGTTCATCTTAAACAGGTCTCACCTAACACAGAACTCATACCAATATCTTTGGAATTCAAAACTTGCCCTTCACTCATCACGTCCAAAACCTCTGACTTAGAATAACCTATTTCTACTGCTTAATACTGGACATAAATCGAGAGATCAAGGGCCTGTTTTTAACTTCCCATATTCTTAACTCTTGACTGCAGGATCGCCGCCTTTTTCTCAAGTCATTAATTCTGACCTGAATCACAATGTCTGATTCTTCAGTCCCACCAGAAAATGTTCTGTATACTCCTTAGCAGTCAGAAGGAATCATACAATAACTCATGATGATAGAAGACATACCTGTCTGTCCCTATCCACTCAGCCCCACGCCTACGCTGGACTGTACCTTGCTCTGTAGTCCTTTGCTATTGCATGTCAGGCTCCAAGGTCACTTCATCAAGGTGGTGTCAGTGGCATTCTGTGATAGTGGTTTGAGGGTGCAATGCCACATTTATTGCCTACTCCTGGTTATTGTTGAAGAGGTGGTGCAAGCTACCTTCCTTGACCACTGCAATGCACTGGCAAAGGGACAGCCACAGTGCTGCTATGGAATAAGCTCTAACAAATTCAAAGAGGTGGTGACGTTGTTCCAAGTCAGGGTAGTGTGTGAACTGTCAGAGAACTTCCTGTTCCAGTGTACTGTTCTGGCATTACTTCTTGGAGACATTATCCTAAACATCAGATCCCTTCTTTCATTCTGAAATCCAAACTTGGAGCACTGACCTACTGTTTAACTTCAATTTTGGTGTTTTGCTGCACCATGACCCTTCAACATAGATCCTTAACTAAAAAACACTCTAGACACCTTTTTGTTTATTCATTCATGGAATGTGAGTATTGCTGGTTGGACCAGCTTTCATTGCCCAGCTCTAGTTGCCTTTGAGAAGGTAGTGGTGAGCTGACATTTTGAACCATTGTAGTCCATGTGCTGTAGGTAGACCCACGATGCCATCTGAGGGAGATCCAGACTTTGACCCAGTGAAGGAAGTGATATATTTTTAATTCAGGATAGTGAGTGGCTTGGAGGAAAGCTTACAAGTGTTCTCATGAATCCTTGTCCTTACAAATGGAAGTGGCCATGGATTTGGAAGGTGCTGTGTCAGAGGGCTTGGTGGCTTTCTATAGTGCATTTTGCAGATTGTACACTGTTGTTACTGTGCATTGGTGGGTGGGAGGAGTGGCTGTTTGTAAACATGATGCGAAGCTTTGTTTTGGATGGTGTCAAGCTCTTGAGCATTAGTGAAGCTACACTCATCCAGGCAAGTGGGAAGCATCACTCTCCTGACTTGGGCCTTGAAGACAGTGGACAGGCTTTTGGAGTAGGAGGCAAGTTATATGCTGTAGGATTACTTGCTTCTGACCTGTTAAATAAATGTTTGTGTCAAGATTGTTAATTCTTTGATAACTGTGAAATACCTGCACCCTAATACAAAAAGAAAGTAACACCTGCAACATATCCACAGGTACAAATACAACATTATATTTCAATTCACAAACTGCTTTATGTTCATTTCCACACTGAGCTAAATGGAGTGTTTAGTACATTGTAAACTTGAATACGGTGTTTCTAAATTATTGTACCATCTACAGCAATATGTGAGAAGAACTGACTGAATTCAAATTCTTACAGGCAATTTCTCGTATTTCAACTGCTTTAAAAAACAAATACTCAAATAATAAAAATTGTTTAATTGTACAACTTTAGAGAGGGTATTCTATGACCAATTTTTAAATATATGCTATGATAATTTTTTCTCTGCAAGTTACCTCTGAGCCAAGAAAAAAATAAACTAGATGTGGTTATCAAAGCAGCACTGTTAAACTTGTCAAGTTTTTATATATATAAAATGGTTTTTCTTTTGTTTGGAAATATTAAAAACACTCATGTCAAATATAACATTTGAAACTTGGGTGCAAAGCCATGCAGAAAATCACAAGGTCAAATTTCTTTCCATCGAGTGAGATTTTTATATTAGTTGATCAATTGGCAGTTATTTCACTTACTGTATAAGAATAAAGATTAAATTAGATTAGATTAGATTACCTACAGTGTGGAAATAGGCTCTTCGGCCCAACTCATCCATATTGACACTCCGAAGAATAAACCACCCAGACCCATTTTCCCTCTGACTAATGCACCTAACACTGTGGGCAATTTAGCATTGGCCAATTCACCTGACCTGCACATCTTTGGATTGTGGGAGGAAACCGGAGCACCTGGAGGAAACCCACGCAGACATGGGGAGAACGTACAAACTCCACACACAGTCACCCAAGGCTGGAATCGAACCTGGGTCTCTGGTACTGTGAGGCAGCAGTGCTAATCACTGTGCCACCATGCCGCCCAGGATATTCCTATTTAACTGTAGATTCTTTCTTAGAGTACACAACCACAAGTCGGGAGTCTGATGGAACAGGGCATCTTACAGCATATTTATTCTCCACTTAAGTTTTTAAATTATTTCTCCATGAATCTACTGTAAGTGGCACAGCAAAGCCAAAACGACATCTGTGACCTCAGTGAACAAAATTAACCATGTATCGCATTATATCAATGAGTGGAAAGAGTAAGGATTGAAAGAGTTCGTAAAAATCAGAGGGGGAGAAGTCTAATTCAAATCAGGTACTGAAATAAATAAATAAAATGCTACAGAAGACTGGAATCAAGTGGGGATAAAAGGCCTGGTGTGGTGCACAGGGAGAGAAATTTGGCTCTTTATAACTGCCTCAAACAAAACACAATTTAGAGCATTTGTTGTCAATCTCTAATTGCTTGAGAATGTATTGAGTCGCCTGCTTGAATTGTTGCTGCCTACGTGACATAGATACAATCTTCCAGTCTCGTCAGAGAGGGAGTTAAGGATTTTGACCCACCAACACTGAAAGGACAGTGACATAGTTCCAAGCCAGGACAACGTGTAATTTAGTGGGTATCTTGCTGGCGGTGATAATCACCAAGCCCATGATACCCTTGTTTTAGGTGGTATAATTTAGAAAACACAGTCAAAGAAGCTTTGTAGATGTAGAGCACGGAAACAGGCCCTTCGTTCCAACTCGTCCATGCTGACCAGATATCCTAAAGTAAGAAAGTCCCATTTGCCAGCAGTTGGACCAAATCCCTCTAAGCCCTTCCTATTCATATACTGATCCAGATGCCTTTTAAATGCTACAATTGTGCCAGTCCCCCAACACTTTCTCTGGCAGCTCATTCCATACACACACCACCCTCTGCGTGAAAATGTTGTCCCTTAAGTCCCTTTTATATCTTTCCCTTCTCACCCTAAACCTATGTCCTCTAGTTCTGGATCTTGTCTATTTATCCTATCCATGCCCCTCATGATTTTATAAACGTCTATAAGGTCTATAAGGTCGCCCCTCAGCCTCCGACGCTCCAGGGAAAACAGCCCCAACCTACTCAGCCTCTCCCTATAGCTCAAATTTTCCAATCCTGGCAACGTCCTTGTAAATCTTTTCTGAAGCCTTTCAAGTTTCACTACATCCTTCCGATAGGAAGGAGAACAGAACTGGACAGAATATTCCAAATGTGGCCTAATCAATGTCCTGAACAGAGGCAACATGACCTCCCAACTCCTATACTCAATGCACTGACCAATAAAGGAAAGCATACCAAACACCTTCTTCACTATCCTACCCTGTGATTCTAATTTCAAGGAACTATGAACCTGCACCCCAAGGTCTTTGTTCAGCAACACTCCCCAGGACCTTACCTTTAAGTCTTGCTAAGATTTGCTTTTCCAAAATGCACCATCTCGCATTTATCGAAATTAAATTCCATCTGCCACTCCTTAGCCCACTGACCCATCTGATCAAGATCTGAGTTAACCTTCGATGTCCACTGCACCTCTAATTCTGGTGTCATCTGCAAACTTATTAACTATACTTCTTATGTTCACATCTAAATCATTTATATAAATGATAAACAGTGGACACAGCATCTATCCTTGTGGCACAATACTGGTCACAAGCCTCAAGCCTGAAAAGCAATCCATCACCACCACCCTCTGTCTTCTACCTCGGAGCCAGTTCTGTACACAAATGGCTAGTTCTCCCTGTATTCCATGAGGTCTAACCTTGCTAACCACTCTCCCATGGGGAACCTTGTTGAACGCCTTATCGAAGTCCATATAAATCACGTTGATTGCTCTGCCCTCAATCCTCTTTGGTACTTGAAAAAAACACAATCAACTTCGTGAGACATAATTTCCCACTCACAAAATCATGTTGAATCTCTAATCAGTCCTTGCCTTTCCAAATACATGGAAATCCTGTCCTTCAGGATTCCCTCCAACAACTTGCCCACCACCAACGTCAGGCTCACAGGTCTATAGTTCCCTGGCTTGTTCTCATCACTCTTCTTAAATAGTTGCACCACATTAGCCAACCTCCATTCTTCTGGCACCTCACCTGTGAGTATCGATGATGCAAATATCTTAGCAAGTGGCCCAATAATCACTTCCCTAGCTTCCCACAGAATTTTAGATACACCTGATTAGGTCTTGGGGATTTATCCACTTTTATGCATTTCAAGACATCTACCACTTCCTCCTCTGTAATATAGACATTTTTCAAGATGTCACCATCTATTTCTTCAAATTCTACATCTTCCATGTCCTCCTCCACAGTAAACACTGATGCAAAATACTTGTTTAGTATCTCCCCATCTCCTGCGGCTCCACACATAGGCTGCCTTGTTGATCTTTGAGGGTCCCTATTCTCTCCCTAGTTACCCCTTTGTCCTTCGTGTATTTGTAAAAACCTTTGGATTCTCCTTAACCCTATTTGCCAAAGCTATCTCATGTCCCCTTTTTGCCCTCCTGATTTCCCTATCCGGTATATGCCTACTGCCTTTATACTCTAAGAATTCACTCGATCTATTCTGTCTATACCTGACATATGCTTCCTTTTTTTCCTTAATCAAAACCTCAATTTCTCTAGTCACCCAACATTCTCTATACCTACCAGCCTTTCCTTTCACCCGAACCGGAATATTCTGTCTCTGGACTCTCACCTCATTTTTGAAGGCTTCCCATTTTCCAGCTGTCCATTTATGTGTGAACATCTGCCCCCAATCAGCTTTTGGAAGTTTTTGCCTAAACTGTCAAAATTAGTCTTATTCCAATTTAGAACTTCAACTTTCAGATCTAGTCTATTCTTATCCATCACTATTTTAAAACGAATAGAATTATGGTCGCTGGCCCCAAAGTGCTCCCCCACTGATACCTCAGTCACCTGCCCTGCCTTATTTCCCAAGAGCAGGTCATGTTTGGCACCTTCTCTAGAAGGTACATCCACATACTGAATCAGAAAATTTTCTTGTACAAACTTAAATTCCTCTCCATCTAAACCCTTAACACTAACCCAGTCTATGTTTGGAAAGTTAAAATCCCCTACCATAATCACCCTATTACTCTTACAGATAGCTGAGATCTCCTTACAAGTTTGTTTCTCAATTTCCCTCTGATTATTAGGGGGTGTCTATAATACAAGCTCAATAAGATGATCATCCCTTTCTTATTTTCTTAGTTCCACCCAAATTACTTCCCTGAATGTATTCCCAGGAATACCCTCCCTAAATACAGTAATATCAACAATGCCACTCCCCCTCCTCTCTTGCCTCCCCCACTCTCTATCCTTGCTGCAGCACATGTATTAAGCTGCCAGTCCTATCTATCCCGAGCTATGTTTCTGTAATTGCTATGATATCCCAGTCCCATGTTGTTAACCATGCCTTAAGTTCATCTGTCTTCCCGGTTAGGCCTCTTGCATTGAAGTAAATGCAGTTTAATGCATCAGGCCTACTTTGTTTTCTGCTCTGCTCCTGCCTGCCATGACTGTTTGACTCGCTCCTTTTCCCAACTGTACCAGTCTCAGATTGATCTCTTTCCTCACTATTTCTCTGGGTCCCTTTCTTTCCTATATTTTTAGCTGGAGTCACTGGGAGTGCCTCAATATTTGGACACGCGTCCCACATTCAAACATCTGAAAATGATTGGCTCAGAATAAAGTTGTTGGTTTGTATTTTGTTAAGAGTGGTTACCACTTCACTTTCCAATGTCAGGAATCTGTAATGAAACACCTACAATGATTTGATTCCTGAATTGAGTTAGGAGAACTATATTAATGCCTTAGGGCAGCATGCAAAATGAGATCAGTGGCATTAAAACATAGGGGTCCAGAAACCTGCCAGGAGAACCAAAAACTGGAGGAATGATTCAAAGATGAGAACAGTTACAATGTTAGCTATGCTTAAAAAAATGCAAACATAAAAGTTAAGAATAAACGTCAAGTTATACCTTATAATACGGGAGTCCTTGGCATATCCACCATCATACTCTGTAGTATCTTCAAGTGCTTGAAAATCTAGGTTCTAAATTTGAGAGATCTCTCTTTACAATCAACTTTAATAATATAAAAAGTTCATGGTGTCTAATCCAGAAAGTTGAGTGTGTAAGGATTTTAATACTGATTTACCGGACTTCCACAGACTAGTAGCTCGATCTCCTCCGGTCGGAATAAATACTTTAGTGGTGACTCATTGGTTACCATATGGAAACCTCTTCGAAAGGCTCTAAATTGCTTTTCTACTGATTTGTTGAGAATATAATCTGTATAAAGGTCAACAAATTCCTGTTTGGTGTAAAACAACATCACATTAGATCCACACAGCATAATAGCATAAACAATCGGTATTTCCACAATACAAATTTAACATTCAGTTCTGCTAAAATCATAAATGTTCATCCTCTGGCTCTTATAAGCAACTCAAAAATTTTTGATCTCTGATCTTTTTAACTGTGATTTCAGCACTTATCTTCAGTGCATGAAATTCATATCTACTTTTTGGGACTGCTCAAGATGAGCATTGTTGGAATCATGCCCAAATTCATGAGGAAGAGTTTGTATTTGGAAGGCTCAACGCAGGAACCAGAACAGTTCACTGAGCTTGTATTAACTTAAGTGGGAAGCTTAGCTTATCCAAGAACAGACAATACTGGAATTGTCACAAAATTCCATGTATTGCTGATGGAGGACAACGAAATAATTTAAAAAATTATTCATTACACTCACATGATATTGCTCAATTAATCGAAGAAACATTCAGCTGAGCCCCATGAAGTTCCGGTTTCCTCCCACAGTCCAAAGATGTGCAGGTCAGGTGAATTGGCCATGCTAAATTGCCCATAGTGTTAGGTAAGGGTTAAAAGTAGGGGTATGGGTGGGTTGCGCTTCGGCGGGTCAGTGTGGACTTGTTGGGCCGAAGGGCCTGTTTCCACACTAAGTAATCTAATCTAATCTACTTTGAACTCTCAAGTTCTGTGCTTTTCTTCCTTTATTTCATTACTTGTCTTACATTGTGCTTGACGTTTCTTTTGTTCATTACAGAGGAACCTCAATTATTCGAAGGTCATGAGCAGGGAGTATTTCGTTTGGTTAATTGAATTCCGGATAATCGAATGCTGGATAACATAGTTTAGCCAAGTTTCAGGACCTTACAATCTTGCCGGATTATCCAATGTTCGGATAATCGAATGCCAGATGATTGAGGTTCCTCTGAATTCTATCACGTTCCCCAATCTTCTTTCTGGTTTTATTTTGGCCAAGCTTTCTCTACATCTCTCCTGTTTCTGCTCTCACTTATCATTTTTCTCATTTATCCATTTAAATGTTCCTTTTTTAAAAAAAAATTCAGGCAGTTAGCAGGTGGTAGCCTCCATACATCAGTTCAAAGGTGAGTTATGGGAATGGGTATTCAAGAGTTGGTACCGTATGTCAAAAGCTTTTTTAAAAAAAACAGCCTTATGAAGACCAAGAGGAGGGAGGTTACCTCACTCCAGATCACAGTGCTGTTAGACCACTTGGAGAAGGAAATAAACTACCTTTATTTCACACCATGTCGCATCAGGATTCAGAACTGTCCGGCCACATTTATGCTGTAGCAAATGTAACAGCATTACTCCCTATAATTTCAAGCTGAGATTTATTCTAACATTACCTTTCTGTTTTCATTTGTCACTGGAATCTGATCCCCATTCTCCCTCAAGTTACACATCATTGGAGTTCCAAACAAGTCAGTTTGAGATATCTGGAAAGTAATCATCATGTCATCCTCTACGCTGCCATCGTACTCAACAAGTTCTTTTAAACTCTGATGCAGGACCTGGGAAAGAGAGTTATTTATTTGTTATAATATTTTATGGTATTTTTGATAGCACTCACTTAAAAACCTAAAGCAACATGTATAGTATTCAGATGTAACGTACACATTGCTGACCATTAAACAGCATCTGAAGTACATAACTTGCCACTTGAAGTTGCTTAAACTAATGATTTGCTAATTTGAATCAAATGCAAAAAGATCTTTTTTTTTAATACAAATTCCTTAATGCATATTAGAAGATGCCTAACTGAGCAAAAATTAACTTTGAATTACAAGGGTAGCATAGGTTTCTCTTTTTGATTTGCATTTTACCACCTGCTTCATTTCCCTTTTACATCAACTCGACCACTTAGCTGTCAATTCACAGAACTCTGCAGATTAAGAGAATAAGATGCAAAACTAAGAAAATTAGTTGTGCTGCCGGGAAGAAGAATTCCCTATAAAATGCACAGGTTAAAGAGGTGGAGTTTGTTAGTTAAATAGTTTGTAAAATATTTTAATGCATGTACTTTACCGGGTGAGAGTCTTCTAGGTCTCGGAAGGTTCCCTTTTTGCCCAACAGTTTTCTGTAAACGACCATAGGAAAATGCACATCCAGTATACAGTTGTTGTAAATGGCTAGGCCAAGAACTATGCCAATTAGAGTAAACTGTCCCTCAGTTTCAAATGAGGAAGTGTTGAACCAGAACAATTTTGTAGATTCGTCATATGTGAACATTCCTGGAGAAGGGGGAAAAAAGCACAAACATTTTTTTTTACAGTTTGAAAGGTTTAATGAGCCATGGAATGGTGAGATGTGGGATTTTCTGCAATTGTGTAGAGAGATCTCTACTAGAAGCGAGGAAGTTAACTAGGTAACCAATCAACTGAGATTGGTCCAAGATTGAACTAAAATTGCATATAGAATTATTTTGGCAATGAAGAATGAGAGGAGGCAAAGTAAACTAATTACAGCAATTTTAAAAGGGGTTGCAGAATATAGACGAGGGAGAAGTTGAGTTGATAAGACTGTTCAAACACACTTGGGATCCTTAGATTTATCAATGGAAGCAGAGAGAACAAAAACAATGAAGTTCTGCTAAACTTTTAATAAACACTAGCTTGGTGCTACTGTGTTTAATTTTGGGGAACACATGGTTAAAAATTTGAATAGTAAAGGTTAAGTTCTGAAATATGCGATTAATACTTATCAATTTAAAGACTTACTAGAATAGTATCAGGGAAAATGAACTTCAGTTATGCTTAGAGAATGGAGAAGCTAAAGTTGTTTCCTTGGGGAATAGATCAATAGGCAACTCATAAGAAATACCTGCAATCATGAATGGTTTTGGTAAGTGCAGTAAAGAGGATTTGCTTCCAAAGCTGCAGGCCAGCATTGAGACAAAACAGTTGACAGGTGGTTGCAAAATGAATCAGAAGTGACATGATTTAAAAAACACAATAAGTTCCTGCAACCTGCAATACATACCTGAATAGTTAAGTTTCTGCCTTCCCAACTTAATTTTTAAGTAGTTACCCAATTTAAAGGGGGAAAAAATTGGGACCCATGTAAGAAAATGGGGAGGAGGTAGGGATGCGATGAATTGGGCAGCTCCAGTAAAGTGCCAGCACAGACACAATGGGCTGAATAACCAACTCCTACAGTGACTTGTTTTACGATTCACAACCAAATCTCTACATTTTATGGCTAAAACGCAGAACTAATGTTCAATAACTTATCAACTTACCAAGCAAACGTAGTTGTTTTTAGGTCTTGTGAACTTTGAGAACTCCCAAATTCACTGCTCCCTCATCATCGGTTTACCTCTTATTTATTATATAATTGCATTCTATTATTTATTCTCTCTTACATTAATTGTAATAAGAAATAAGTATGGTGTTAGTTTCACTAAAAAAAAATTCCGATGTGTTCCTTTTTTTTGCCAACTACAAAAGATCGGCATCTTATTGGATCTCTTTTAGTCTCCCTGAGATACATACTTGCTCCTTCCGTCTCAACCACAAATTCAGGACGTTTCTTTAGTTCAAATCCTGCATACTCAGTGTACAGAAAAGGTGTCCCAATATCCTCATGGGACATCACCCACTTCTATTCTTCAGATAGGTAACCATGGTGCTTAAACATTCATTCCAACCTGTTTCACATCCATTTAGGCAACTTTTTAAAATCAATTAGCTTTATCTAGATACTCCAAATTATTTCAAACTTAAGATCAAAAAGTTTCTCTCCCATAAATGTTGCATGAAATAGCCTATAATATTTAAGATAACTTGGGTCTTTTTTCACCAGGAGTCTTTGGTCCCTTCAATACATACATACATACACATTCTCAGAAGAATCTACAAATACAACTTTTCCTACATTCACCTCAGGTTCCTCACTATGTCCAGTTAGGGCCAAACACTTTACAGATGAGTTCATGATCAGTTACTGGAGGGGGGGGGGAAGAGATGACCAGCAAATCACTTACAACAGTTTCAGAACTTTAATTGGTTTGTCAACATATTATGATCATATTTAAAGACCGCCATTTGATTTAATTATGCATGAGGAATTTACTGACTTTAACAAGCTATGATGTGTCTGCAATTGGTCAGTTGAAAAAGCCCCCACCAGAACTGGTTCTTTAGCACTTTACTTTCAGGTGCAGCGAGCTGAGATTGCTGTTCATGGAAAAAAATATTGCTGGATGAACACAATTCTCTCATTCCTGCAAGTTTGATTTTCTCTCCTGAAGACATTAACGATATTTGGTTAAAGCTCATGAGCACTGGTCACTGCACAAGTAGTTGTTTATACATGATTCAAGGGACATTCATCCATGAAGCCCATTCCAGCAGAGCACAATTATTTCCTCATCTGATGCCTCAAGTATAGATACTTGCATCAGCAGTCACTAAATAAGAAATTGGAGTAGGGACCATCACTTTTTTTTTGATAATGGGGCTTTTTTTTTCTAATTACAAAGGCTAATTGTGCTGCTGGCTGCCACCACAGAACAGAGGGATTCAATATAGGACTTTCCTGGTTGATATGACTCAGTGTTACACCATCATTAGCCACTAGATCCATATGGCAATTCTTTTAAGCAGTATTGCCAACATGCCAAAATTGGAATACTACAAAATAGAAATCCATACCAATGTCAGGGTTGAAGATTTCTTCCACAACAAGCTGAAAAAACTCTTTGGATACACCTCCTTCGTCCACACCTTGTTCACCTTCAAACTCCACATACAGCTGTTTCTTCAGGTCTGCAGGATTTTCCATGGCAATCATTTCCAGCTGTTAATAACAGTTTAATATTGATGGATTAATATTTTACTGATCTTTAAAAATACCCATTCCAAAATACTTCAGACTTATTCATTCATGCACACTGGGGAAAAAACCCACAAGGGAACAGGCTACTCCGGACTTAGTACTATGTAATGAGCCAGATCTTTTCGAAACAAAGTAGATAAATTAACGGCACAAATCATCATGAATGATGATGTGGTAGACATCACACAGACGAGGTTGCAGGGGGGTCAGGACCAGCATTAAACATCCAAGAATTTACAACTTATCAAAAAGACAGGGAGGTGGGCAGGGTTGCCTTGTTAGTTAAGAATGAAATTAAATCTATGGCACTGAATGACATGGGTGGAGTTGAGGAACCATAAACGCAAAAAACCCATAATGCGAGTTATATACAGACCTCCTAACAGTGGTCAGGACCAGGGGTGCAAGATGTACCAGGAAATAGATAGGATATGCCAGAAAGGCAAGGTCACAGTGATCATAGGGGACTTCAATATGCAGGTGGACTGGGTGAATAATGCTGCCGGTGGATCCAAAGAAAGGGAATTCATGGAATGCTTACAGGTTGGAATTTTGGAACAGCTTATGATTGAGCCCACAAGGGAGCAGGCTAATCTGGATTTAGCGCAATGTAACGAGCCAAACTTTATAAAAGATTTTAAAGTAAGGGAACACTTAGGAGGCAGCGATCATAATATGGTAGAGTTCAGTTTGCAGTTCGAAAAAGAGAAGGCAAAATTGGATACAATGGTGGTACAGTTCAATAAAGGTAGTTACAGGGGCACAAGAGAGGAACTGACAAAAATCGGCTGGAAGCAGAGCCTACCGGGGAAGACAGTAGAGCAACAATGGCAGGAGCTTTTGGGTGTAATTGAGGACACATTACAAGAGGTTCATCCCAAAGGAAAGAAAGGACTATCCGAGGAGCAGTTAGACAGCCTTGGCTGACAAAGGAAGTCAGGAAATGTATCAAAGAAAAAGAGCCTATGAAGTGGCCAAAAGCACTGGGAAATCAGAAGATTGAGAAGGCTACAAAAACAAACAAGAGGATAACAAAGAGAAAAATAAGGAAGGAAAGGATCAAATATGAATGTAAGCTAACCAGTAATATTAGAAATGATAGTAAAAGTTTCTTTCAATATATAAGCATCAAACAAGAAGCAAAAGTAGACACTGAGCCGCTCCAAATTGATACAGGAAGGCTAGTGATAGGAGATAAGGAAATAGCTGAATAACGTAATAAGTACTTTGTGTCAATCTTCACAATGGAAGACATGAGTAATATCCCAACAAGAGAGTCAGGGGGCAGAGTGGAGTATGATAGCCATTACAAAACAGAAAGTGTGAGAAAAGCTGAAGGGTCTAAAAAGTAATAAATCTCCTGGCCCCGATGGGCTACATCCCAGAATTCTGACGGAGATGTCTGAGGAAACAGCTGAGGCGTTGGTTGTGATCTTTCAAAAGTCACTAGAGTCAGGTTAAGTCCCAGATGATTGGAAAAATCGCTGTTGTAATCCCCTTGTTCAAGAAAGGATCAAGAAAAAAGATGGAAAATTATAGGCCTAGCCTAACCTCGGTTGTTGGTAAAATTCTAGAATCCATTGTTAAGGATGAGATTTCTAAATTCTTGGAAGTGCAGGGAGATTTTTTTTAAATGCCAGTAAGGGTAAGACCATCAATAATACCCGGACTGGCATAAAATTCACTAAAGAGGAGGAAAACAACAACAAACTGCAATTCCTAGATGTCAGAATAGCGCAAACAGCCAATGGGGAACTTCAAACCATCGTCTACAGGAAAACAACACATACGATCAAATATTGAACCGCAGAAGTAATCATCCCAACACCCAAAAACGAAGCTGCACCAGAACATTATTTCAACGTGCCCCCACACACTGCAGCACAGAGGAACTACGCAGAGCAGGGGAAATCACCAATATAGTGTATCCAAAAAGAATGGGTACCCAATGAACACATGCTGGCGATTTCTCAGCAACAAACCCAAACAAGCAGACAAAACGCGTCCAGAAGCCCTAGCCACCCTCCCCCTACATCAAAGGCATCTTGGAAATGACTGCCAGAATACTCAGACCCCTTGGGTTTGTGGGCTACCATGATGCCATCAACACACTAAAACTTCAGCTAATGAGCTTGAAAGACCTACAGACAACAAGCAAACCTAATGTAATTTACAAAATACTGTGCAAGGACTGTAACAAACACTACATTGGATAAACAGGCAGAAATGTATCCTAGCCACCAGGATACATGAACATCAACTAGCCACAAACCGACATGATCCTCTCTCACTAATATCCTTACATACAGATAATGAAAGACACCACTGACTGGGACAACACCCAACTTGGGACAAGTCAAACAAAGACACACACAAGAATTCCAAGCAGCATGACATTCCAACAAGAACTCTATTAACAAACACATCGACTTGGACCCCATTTACCATCCCCTGAAAAAGAGAACAGGAAATGACATCACCATAGGAAATGATGTCACCACAGGAAATGACATAGCTGACCCAAGGAAACCCAAATGTATAAATAAAAATCAAGAATCACCAGCAGTGCTTTGTCCAGAGGCTCACTGAAGATGTTACCTAGTATGGTGACGAAACATCTGAAAATGAACCTTCCAGCTTAGCGAGCAAGCCCACATTGAGGTAACAAGTAGGTTAGACCAGGGAAACCCAGTGGATGTTATCCATCTAGACATCCAAAAGGCCTTTGATAAGGTGCCTCACGGGAGGCTGCTGAGTAAGGTGCGGGCTCATGGCGTTTGAGGTGAGCCACTGGCATGGATTTAGAATTGGCTGTCTGACAGAAGGCAGAGTTGGGATAAAAGGTTCTTCCTTGGAATGGCAGCTGGTGACAAGTGGTGTCCTGCAGGTATCAGTGTTGGGCCGCAGCTGTTCACTTTATACATTAATGAAGGAGGGACTGGGGGCTTTCTGATGAAGTATGCTGATGATACGAAGTTAGGTGGACAGGTAGGTAGTGCTGAAGCTGCAAAAAGATTTAGACAGTGTAGAAAATTCAACGTGAGCAAATGTGAGGTCTTGCACTTTGGAAAAAAAGAATACAGGCATTTTCTAAATGGTGAGAAAATTCATTAAGCCAAAGTAGAAAAGGATCTGGGAGTGCTAGTCCAGGTATTTCTAAAGGTTAACTCACAGGATGAATCAGTGATTAAGAAAGCACATATAATGTTGTCATTTATCTCAAGAGGGTTGGAATATAAAAGCAGTGATGTGCTTCTGAGATTTTATAAAGCTCTAGT